>NW_022196896.1:113077591-113106637 GCF_008632895.1 Mastomys coucha
TGGGGGTATGGGGGGTATGGGGTATACTGGGAGTATGGGGGTGTGGGGTATACTGGGGGTATGGGAGGACTGGAGGTAATGGGGTGGGGTACAGGGTGTACTGGGGGTATGGGGTATACTGGGGTACAGGAGTACGGGGTGTATGGGGGTATGGGGGGCAGGGGCTGTGGCTTCCACCCTGATTACCATTTCTTTTTTTGCTTGTTTTGTTTTCTTCTTTCTTTTTTGTTTAAGATTTATTTATTTATTTTATGTATATGAGTACACTTCTGGTGGTCTTCAGACACACCAGAAGAGGGCATCAGATCCCATTACAGGTGGTCGTGAGCCACCATGTGGTTGCTGGGAATTGAACTCAGGAGCTTTGGAAGAGCAGTCAGTGCTCTTAACCACTGAGCCATCTCTCCAGCCCTTGTTTTGTTTTCAATATAGGGTCTCACAATGTATGTGGCTGGCCTGGAACTTGTGATGTAGACCAGACTGTCCTTGAACTCACAGATATCTGCCTCCCTCCTAAGTCCCAAGTGCTGGGGCTCAAAGTGTGCACCACTATGCTTGGCTTAGATTATTTTTGCATTTATTTATTTATTTATTTATTTATTCATTCATTCATTCATTCATTCATTCATTCATTTATGAGATCAGGTCTCTCTACATAGCCCTGTCTATCTTAGAACTCATCATTTCTTGATCCACAAAAATACTGTGAGGTTCCCATCTAGCAAAGTTTACACTGCCAGAGAAGGTTGTTGCGAATCATTCATGTGCCATCCCTTAGAAGAGTTCCCAGAAGGGATGACACTTATCAACGTGTTGAGGAAGCCCAACCCAAGCAGTGCCAAGGGATGATTCCCATAACATCAAGTTCAGCCTGGGTCAACAGGGGCTGTGACTGCAGTAAAAGCTAAAGTGTCCCTGAGCCACAGACAAGAACTAGAGGGAATGAGCAAAGCACCTGTCCAAGCCAGATGAGCAGGGGGCCCTGCCCTGGCTCTGTAGCAGAGAATTTGTGCTCAGGTTGCAGAGACAGCGAGACAGGAATCGGTGAATCTGGAGCAACTAGGTCTCTCTGTCCTCTGGGAGCAGAAATAGAGGGCTGGGATGAAAACCACAGCTAAATATAAGGCAGGGACTTGGTGGATCAGAGCTTTCCTCAGGAGGAACAGCTGCATGGGGATGTGTGGGGGATTCAGTGGTACCCACCTATCCTGACATCTCTCTTCTTCTCTCGCCTGCACTGCTTCTCCTCCCACCCCAGCTCCTCCACTGAGGCTGTGTGCTCAGACAAGCAGGGGATCCCAGGGGACAGAAGAGGTATGTTTAGGTGTGGTACAGTGGAAGCCATTCTGAATTTTGCAGGCCCTTGAAGCCATTGATCTAGCAGATATCAGGATCTTTTTGTTTTGTTTTGTTTTGTTTTGTTTTCGAGACAAGGTTTCTCTGTATAGCCCTGACTGTCCTGGAACTCACTCTGTAGACCAGGCTGGCTTCGAACTCAGAAATCCACCTGCCTCTGCCTCCCAAGTGCTGGGATTAAAGGCTTGTGCCACCACTGCCCAGGCAGATATCAGGATCTGAAGTCTAGTGGCACAGTGATCATGCTGAGGTGTGGCAGGGTGTGGCAGGTGGATGCCTCACCAGTGTCTAGGAGAGGAAGGGAGTGAAAGGAATCCAGGATGAGGACTCATGGGGAAGAGGCAGTCAGAGCTCTGACGGTGGTAGTCAGGGTCACAGGATGGTGAGGCCTGTCAGATGTAGGTGGGGCCAGTTTTGGGTTAGACCGTGCTGGTTTCAGGGTGTCAGGTTAAGGAGAGTCCATAGCAGGACTGACTGCCTAGCTGCCATTTTTCTTCTCTGACCGGCAGGATCCTAAAGCCTTAACATAGGCATTTTGGCTTCAAGATCATTATTCTTACACTTGTATCAGTTTGATATTTTTGTTGTTGTTGTTGTTGCTATGACAAAATAACAAGAGATCAAGCCCTTATAAGAACTGGGTATGGTGGTACACACATTTAATTCCAGGACTCAAGAGGCAGGTGAGTCTTTGTGAGTTCAAGGCTAGAATGGTTTATATGGCAAGATAAGTTCAGGCTAGACAGGGATACATAGTGAGACCCTGTCTTAAAATAAAAAAAAAAAAAAGAAAAAGGAAAGAAAGGAATTTGTAGAAAGAAAAGATCTCTTTGGTTCATAATTTTAGAGATTTGAATCCATAGTCAATTGGCTCAGCTGCTGTGGGCCTATGCTGGATCATTGTGGTGTGAGCACTTGGGAAGGAAATCGCTCACCTCATGGAAGATGGAGGGAACAGCCTGGAAGGGGCCTGGACCCCAACATTCCCTTTAAAGTGTGTCTTCAAAGACCTAACTTCCTCCCCCAGCCTGCCTCATCTCACAATGGTTCTTCCAGGTATGGCTGCAGGTTGGGTACCTGACTGCACTTACTCAGTCCGTAGCAATTACTGCCATGAGAGAGTAACGTCACTGCTGTGGTTGATCTCAGCTGTCAACTTGACAGGATCTCAGGAGAGACCAACCTCTGGGCATGTCTGGGGGGGCGTTATCTAGATTAGATTAGTGTTAGTCTCACCCTAAAGAGAGGCAGCAACATCCAGGGGCTGAATAAAAGGGAGAAACCAAGCTAAGGGGCCAGCATTCATTGCTCTCTGCTTCCTGACTGTGGATGCCATGAGAGCAACCAGCTTCTTCACAATCATGTCTGCTGTTGGGACTTCTCTTCTGCCCTTAAGTTAACTTCTTTCCAGGTATTTTGCCACAGAGAGAAAAGTTGGCTTAGATGTCATTGTAAGCTGCATTTCCACAAATCGAAACCAGATTTACATAGAGTAAAAGTATACTGTTTTTAGACTGTATTTTATGAGTTGACCAATGTGCACAGTTTGTGGGATACCCCATCAACATGCAGTTCCTTTGTCCCAGGGAGCTCCCTTGCATCCATCCCATCAGAGCCCCTGGTCACCATGGTGAAGGTTCTCCCTCCTGGCTGTCTTTTCCTGATGGCCATGGAGATAAAGCTAGGTGACAGGTGACCTCTTCTCCTTGTTGATTCATATTTTCAAATCTGTCCACCATTGTCTGGTCACTGCTGCTCATCAGGATTCACTGCATGCTGCTATGGACATGTGGACACCCTCAGGACTTCATGCCAAGGGTTCTGAGCTAGGGCCCAGGACCTGGGTTCAAATCCCCACATCCAGCTGCCTTAACAGTGGGCAAGCCAGGCTTCGATTTCTTGTCCAGGAGACTGTGTCTGTGGGAGTGGGGTGGGGGTAGGTAGAGGTGGGTGGGGGTGGTGTGGGGGTAGGTGGGTAGGGGTGAACCTCTTCTGGCTAAAGTTCTGTGATCTAGGGAAGCTGGGGATGCCACAATGGTTGCTCCTATGATGACAAGGACCGGGGCTAGATCAGAAGCCATTCCAGCCAGTTCCTCTAAGAGACAGGAGCTGTGAACCCTGGGAAAATATATTTCCAGATCCTACTATCTTTGGGAGGCACAGAGAGCAAAAACAGAATAATCTATAAAACTATATGAAAGTCAGTCTCATTTAAACCTCACTGGCAGACCAGTGCAGGCAAGAGAGGACCGAGTTTGGAATCTTGTCGTAACTGCTATTCTGTACACACTAACTGCTAGAAATCCCAACAGCCCAACTGCTAGAAATCCCAACAGCCCTCGGCCCATCTACTTGATCATTTGAAGTTTCCCTTAGAATCCTAAGTAGCTTTGAGCTCTGGGTCTTCCGGATCCAGGTATGACTTCTGGGTAGAGATTTGTGAATGGAAGTGAGGAGGGGGCTGAGGGAGAAGCTTCCATTTTCTCAGCAAACATCATTGAGTGCCTGCTGGCCTGGGACACACATCCTTATATCCCTCCCTGTTCCTTGCTCCTTAGGGATGGGACGTGGATTGGTGGGTTTGCTGTTGGTACCCTGCTGAGCGCACAGCTGTGCACGGTTGACTTCTGCTGCCTAACTTGTTAACAGTAACAGTGGATCTGTGAATGACCTTTTGTTAGGCCCACAAGTACCCTGTGAGGTCCACAGTCATTAACCTCCCCTTGGAGGCAGGAAGCTGCAACTCCAACACATTAGTGGCGTGTCCAAGGCCAGGCCTTCGGTAACTGGTGTGGCCAGGATCACACCCCATGTGTCTGACTCACAGTTGGGGAGAATGTATTCCTTCTGGAGAGAAGGTGTGGTGAGTCAGAGGCAAGAGTGGCCATCATTTATATGCCTTGGTGCTTGGAGGCCACAAGCCAAAAGTGACTGTTAAGGCTCTCAGAGCCGAGCTGTGGACCAGGGCTTCCTTGTGAGTCAGAGGCCTGGAAGATCAGGACTCTTGGAGGGAAGGTTATAGGTGGGGCAGGGAGCTGGCTGCAGGCCTGGCTGTGTCATGTGAAGCCAGCTTGTGAGATGAGAGGGCCCAGTGAGCAGACAGGGATCCCGACCTGGATCCCTTCAGACTCCCCAAGAAATCACCTGGGCTCTTGTTTAAGCCAGATTCTGACATAAGAGGTCCCGCTGGAGCCCAGACTGCATTTATGACAGGTTCTCTGCACATATTCATTTTTTCCAGCCTGTAGGCTACCCTCCAGCAAAGCCCTAGAGGACAGAACCCCAGCAGTGCAGCAGATAGGAGACGGAGAAGACAACCGAGTGAGCTATACCTGCTGTCGTCCTTCATGATAGCTGGATGTGGGGAATACTGCAGTTCAGAGGCAGATGGAGGTCCGAAGAAGTGGAGGGCTGGGGTGGGAAGGAGGAGGAGGCAGGACACAGAGTCAGGCCGCTCCTTATCATCCCTTTCCATCTCCTTAACCGGGAGTAAAGAGGTAGGAACGAATCCTCCCTAGAGCTGAGGGCCTTCAGTATAGTTACACAAAGTACTTAAGAACTCATTCTGCAGTAGGCTGCTCTGGGTGTCAGATAGCCCAAAAAGATGAGGCTCAGCTTCTAAGACTCACAGGGGCCACTAGAAGGAGCAAGAGGCTGCCAGGGAAAGAACTGGGTAAAGAGCGGGTCACAGGAGACTTCGGCATAAAGGGAGATCCCAGGTGGGGGAAACCTTCCTGTCAGTTGTTCAAACTGTGCCCATAAACCATCTAAGGAAGACCAGGAATGGGGGTTGGGGGAGGTGCCTGTTCAGTGAGCAACCCTAAGGCCTTAGTAAGTCTTCTCGGAGAGGGGACCCAGAATAGTATGTTGACCATGCAGGAGCAAATGTGACCTTAAAGAATGAGCATGACTCAGACAAGAGGAAGGGAAATGGTCATTCTTGTCCTTGGTCCCATAAGTAAAACGTAGGTCTACCTCAGGCTATTGACAACAAAGGCTGGGGGGGGGGATGCCAAAAGTGTCTGGGACTTGACAGGAAACTTTTAGGTAGCAGAGGAAGAAGCAAGTGACATTTCCAGTATGGCTGAAAGTCCCTTCCAGAAAGGAATTCTGGGTGGAAGCCCTGTGTCCTGCATGCCATCACACACAGAGCCTTGGTGTCCAGAGATAGGACGGAGCTGGGCCCTGCCCAGGAGGGAGGCTGGTGGATCTCAGGGAGCAAAAGAGTCTGGCAAAGTGAAAAGCTGAACTTAGGAATTGGAGAATTAGCAATGGGGGGAGGGGCGGGAACAAGAAAGAAATAAAAACCCCCGGGGGTCGGGGGTAGGGGTGGCAGTCATCTTATGGCCTGGAAGCCAGCCAGCTCTGTCTATGGGGAAAGCCCTAACTACCTGTGGTCATGTAGGCTCAGTGTAGACTTGGAAGGTAGAAGGAAGGATACTCAGAGCTCTAGGGGTGAGAAACAGGGCTCTTTCACAACCAACCAGGGCCAGGGCCAAAGGTGCTCTTGATGCTTGAAGGGAGATGAGACTCTCTTTCGGGTGTGTGAGGTGGGGTTGCTCGCTCAGGGAGGGGGCTCTTCTGTGCTTGAGCAGACACCTGAGGAAGGAAGACAGGAAGGCATCCCTGGAACAACACACGAAAACCTTTCTAAGCAGCACTTGTTGGCTCCAGAAGGAGGAGAGTGAGTGGACACTAGTTTTTCTTGAGGCAAACTCAAGAGGAGAGATGGAGAGAAAGAAAGATGAGGGGATAGAGATAGAGATAGATGGATGGATAAATGGATGGATGATTGGATGGATGAATAGATAGAAAGAAAGGTAGGTAGGTAGATAGATAGATAGATAGATAGATAGATAGATAGATAGATAGATAGATAGATAGATGGATGGATGGATGGATGGATGGATGGATGGATGGATGGATGGATGGATGATACATTTGGCAGAGGCTGAAGTTGAACATTGTTTGTTGTGACAAGGTCCAGAACAGTTTGTGGAATACTTGCTTAGCAATTGTAGTTTCTTTGTGCCTATGAAACCTAAGGCCTCCAGCCTGCTAGGTAAACACTCTTTCCTGAGCTACACTGCAGCCCCCATCCTTGTTTCTAAGGCAAGCAATGTCTCTTTTTGGTGAAGAAAGTAAAACACATTGAGGTTTAAGAACCAAGCCACATCCCAGCCCCTAGACTCTGCCAGCACCTACTGCCTGGCTGCTGTCTGTTACAGGTCCCTTAGTCTACAGAACGGGGTGGAGTAGCAGCAGAGGGGACGTTCATATGTAAGAGAAGAGGTGCATGCATAGTACCTCTTCTTGTGAATTGGCACAGAAAGCTTGAATGGATTCCTATCTAAAAGAGTTGAGATGCCAGAGTACTGTGGGATAGAAGAAACAAAGCCAGAGAGCAGAAACAAAGTAGATATCACTGTTGGCAAGAGTGGGGCTGAGTGGAGCTGGGATTGCCAAGGTCTGAGGGTGCAGAGCCAGTGTGGGAGATGAGGAGGAAGGCACGGGAGAAGGCTTTGAGGGAGGAAGCCTAGAGGCCTGGCAGGCAGGAGGCTCAGCAGGCAAACTGCAGAATGTAAAACTTAAAAAAATAACAACAATGAAAACAGCAACAACACCCTCAAAATGTTACAGTCACAGAAAAACTGCAGATGCTGAGCTTTGCAAATTCTGGATTTGGGGATTTGGAGGGATAGGCATTTGCATTTGGTGGTGGAAGCAGAAGAGGCTAAAGGAAGAAGCAGGCCAGGAGGAGTCAGGAAATTAAACCACAAGAGGAGTCCACGAGAAGATTCAGGAAAACTCCCAGTATCCTCTCCTGTTTGCTGGAGAGTCAAGGTCACCAAGCTATGCCCCTCAGCTTTCCCTTACTTTGACAAATGCCTGAGTCAATTTATAAAGATAAAAGGTTGCTCTGGGCTTACAGCAACCACTGAGGGATGAGTGGGTAGGGAAAACATGGTCCATCTACACAGCGGGATACTCTACCACAATCTACCACAATAAAGACAGCCTCGCTCTCAGAAACCACACAGGCAAACCTCACAGACTTTGTGCAGTATGAAAAAGGATGCTACACACAGAGAGTATGCCTTTAATCCTAGCACTTGGGAAACAGGCAGATTTCTGAGTTCAAGGCCAGCCTGGTCTACAGAGTGAGTTCCAAGACAGCCAGAGCTACACAGAGAAACCCTGTCTCAAAAAAACAGAGAGAGAGAGAGAGAGAGAGAGAGAGAGAGAGAGAGAGAGAGAGAGAGAGAGAGAGAGAGAGAGAGAGAGAGAGAAAGAGAGAGAGAGAGAGCTTTCAAAGGAAATCCTGGGAAAACTCAGAAGTTCCTGCACAAAGGTCAAGAAGGGGAAGGTTCCCAGCTGTGCAGTCACAGGGTGCAGGATCCTAGGATTTTGTCCTTTTTGCTCCCTCACCTGTGTTTCCCAGGGGTGTGGATGTACACAGCAGTGTGGTTGACTGTGGCTTATGGGATTTCTGAAGCAGGAATCTACTAGAAGACTTCATATAAGGGACTCAAAGAGACACCTTGGCCTAGTGTGTCCTCAAAGAAATCAAGTCACCTCATCTTGTCTTTGGCCTTTAGAGCAGCCACTGCATAAAACCCCATAGCTCTCTGAGGGTTCCCTAGAGCCCATAGGTCATCTTGAGTGGCCACTGGAACAGAAAACTGGTTGCCCAAGCCATAGACAGCACTGGAAGTCTCCATGTGGCTGGGAAAAACTGTCTCTCCAGTGGAGCTGGGAGGAGCCCAAGGCATCCTTGAAGACCTGTCAAGGCAGGCATCAGACCCAGGCTAAGCCAGAGGGATGCTTCTGCTGCATCTCAGCAATGGAACTGAGACATTTCAACCACCGTAGTAACAACTCCCCGCCCTACTGGCTGCGGTGAGACCTTGCTGTGGAGCTATCCCCCTACCATCTCTTGTGTTTTAGTTACCAGATGCCATTGAAGAGTTCTGTCATTGAGAAGGTTACTGCACAAGCCAGAATAACCTGGGAAAAGGCTCAATGAGGGACAGTCTGCAATGCACTGGCCTGTGGTCATGTCTGTTGGGGGATTATCTTGACTGTCCATTGATGAAGGAAGATCCATATCACTGTGGTGAGACCATTCCCTAGGCAGGGGACTTCTAAGTAGTATTAGAGAACTGAGCATTGTCTCACAAGTTCCACTCGCCTCTCCTAATTTCTGTTCATTCTTATTGGGGCAATATTTTGCTTCTACTTTCACACCATACATGCCTGAACAATTGCATGCATCTATATAAAATGCACAGAGAAAACATACAATGTTTGTTTTTCTAAAGCTGACTTAATTCAGCCCATGGTGCATGTCTTTTATCCCATCACTTGGAAGGCAGAGGCAGATGGATCTCTGTGAGTTCGAAGCTAGCCTGGTCTACAAAGCTAGTTCCAGGATAGGCAGGGATATACAGAGAGACCCTAACTCCAAAAACAAAAACAACAAAACCAAACCTCATAACTGGCTTAATTCTTTTAAGAGGTAAGGTCCTGCAGGTCTTAGAGTTTCTAGGTCTTTGGTGTTTCATCACCAAGACCAAAAGCAACCTGTTAGGAAAAGTTTCAGCTCTGAGCTCCACAGCACTTAGGGAAGTCCATCACTGGGGGAAGTCAGGATGGGAACTCAAACAGAGCAGGAACCTGGAGGCAGGAGCTGATGCAGAGGCCATGGAGAAGTGCTGCTCACTGGCTTGTTTCTCATGGCTTGCTCAGCCCAGGGATGGCATCACATGCACAGAGATGGGCCCTCCCACATCAATCAGCAATCAAGGAAACACATCACAGTCTTGCTCACAGGCCTGTCTAGTGGTGACATTTTAACAGTTGAGGTTTCCTCTTCCAAAAAGACTATAGCTTTTGTTCTTTTGACAAAAACTTAGCCAGCACACTACCTGTGAGTGCAAACAGAGGATCCCTGTCTTTCTGTAATTGGCTTACTTTGTGTCACATAATATCCTTCGTGTTCAACCAATTTTGTCACCATGACAAGGACACCTCCCTCCCCCTTATGTCTGGATGGTATTGCACTGCATGTATCCCCATAATGCCTTTATTGCCCTGTCTTTGGTGGATATGTAGGTTGGTTCATAGTTTGGCTTTTGTGAATAGCAATGTGGTAAGACAATCCTTTGACATCTTAATTTTATCTCTTTTGTGTGTATACCCAGACATAGGCTTTCTGCATTACATAATGGCTCTAGCTTTTAAGGTTTTTGAGGCTGGAACTGAATCGGGGATAGAAAGCAGTTCTTCTAAGACATGGAGAAAGGTCAGGGTGCCATTTCCCAACACATCGGCCTTACTGCTGAAGTCCTAGCTGTAGTGATTAAGGCCCCCAGACTGAAAAGGAAGGTATTAAATTGTCCCAGTTTGCCTAGGATATGATTGTACAGAGAAAATATCCTAAAGATGCTGCCGTAAACCTGTTGGAACTAACAAATCATTTTAATAAAGTTGAAAACTGTAAAATTGATCTACACAATTCAGCAACTTATCCATACACTTTATTAACTATCTCAAAAAACAAATTAGGAAAAAGAATGCCATTTATATCTATAAAACCCTTATCCAGGAATAAATTTAACTAAGGAGCTAGACATTCCCTGCAGTAGAAGTGGTAAAGCATCGATGAGAGGCACTGAATGAGATACAGATAAATGGAAAGATAATGTGTGCTTGTGGATTCAAAGAATGAGTATTACCAAAGTCATACCACCTAAAGTGATGCATGGGTTCAGTCAACTCTGCTAAAATACCAAAAACAGAACAAAAAAAAATTATACAGAGCAGTACATATCCCAAATAGTCAAATAAATCTTGAGTAAAAAGAAACAGGTATCATACATAGTGTCTCGCTTCAAAATGTACCACAAAGCAATGGTGGCCGAAACATCATGCCTGGTATTAGCATAAAAACGATGTCACAGAGCTGAGAGCCTGGAATTAAATCTATCATTACAGCCAGCTTGTTTTTGATAGAGGTTCCATGAACACACGTAGGGGAAGGAAAGACCCTTCAGTGAGCAGAACTGGAGAAACTGGACAGCCACATGCAGATGAGACTGAACACTGGCTCTCAGCCTATGCTGTACATTGTCAACTAAAGGAGAATTAAAGTCTTGAGTAGCCGGGTGGTGGTGGCGCACGCCTTTAATCCCAGCACTTGGGAGGCAGAGGCAGGCTTATTTCTGAGTTCGAGGCCAGCCTGGTCTACAGAGTGAGTTCCAGGACAGCCAAGGCTACACAGAGAAACCCTGTCTCGAAAAACAAAAACAAAAACAAAAAACAAATAAAGTCTTGAGTATAAGACCTGGAACTATGAAAGTGCTAGAAGAAGACACAGGAGAAATGAGGCGTGACATTGGATCTGACCTTAAGAACACAGGTTACAAAAGCAAAAATACATCAAAAGGATTTGACCCAACAGGCAGCAAATAGCAGAAGGAAGGGAAAACTCACAGAAAGGAAGGAATTATTCATCAGCTGGTGTTGTCTTAGCTACTGTTCTGGTGCTCTGAGGAGACACCATGGCCAAGGCCACTTTCAAAAGAAAGCATTATTTAACTGCTTACTGACAGTTTCGGAGGGTTAATCTATAACCGCCAAGGCAGGGAGCATGAGGACAGGCAGGCATGGTGCTGGAGCAGTAGCTGAGAGCTTGCTTCTGATCTGCAAGTTGCAGGTTGGGGGAGGGGTGGGTAGGAAGATGGGCCCCCTGTAGGCTGTTGAAACCTCAAAGCCACAAGTGACACACCTCCTCCAAGGCTATACCTCTTAATCCCTCTTAAACCGTTTACCAACTGGGAAGCAGACATTCAAATACCTAACCATATGAGAGTCATTCAAACTACCATAGCTATGCACTGCCAGAGGGTTGCTATCCGAAGAGTCAAAGAACTCAATAGAACAGGAGCAACAAAAGACAAATAGCCCAGTTTCTTAAAGGGTGTGCGCTGGTTTGGATGAAAGTGACCCCATAGATTCCTGTGGAGTGCCACTATTGGGAGGCGTGACTTTATTGGAGTGGGTGTGGCCTTGTTGGAGGAAGTGTATTACAGGGAGTAGACTGAAGTTTCAAATGCTCAAGCCAAGCCCGGTGTCTCTCTCCCTGCCGCCTGCTGATCCAGATGTAGAACTCTCAGCTATCTCTCCAGCACCATGTCTGCCTGAACGCTGCCATGCTTCCGGCCATGATAATAAGGGACTAAGCCTCTGAACTGTAAGCCAGTCCCAATTAAATGCTTTCCTTTTTAAAAGTTGGCATAGTTATGGTATCTCTCCACAGCAATAAAAACTGTAACTAAGGCAGTGGGCAAAGAACCCATGTAGACATTTCTCAGAAGAAAACATACAAGTGGCCAACTGATGTATGTTCAAGGTCACCAATCACCAAGAAAGTACAGATGAAAACTACAGTCAGATACCAACACACCTCAGTTAGTAGGGTCATTAAACTATGGAGTGGACATGGAGAGAATGAACCTTGACTGGTGGTTGATGAGAGTAAGTCCATACAGCCATTCTGAAGAAACTGTATGAAGTTCCTCAAAAAGCCATATCATGCAAGTTGTATGCACATGTTTATGGCAGTATGAGTCAATGCTGTGAAAGGTAGAAATACCCCAAATGCCTATCAGCTGACTAATAGATAGAGTGGTGTGCCTACACAGTAGGATATTATTCAGCCATGAAAAGTGCTGGCACATTCTATATCATGAGTGATACTTGAACAGAGTTTGTCAGATGCAGAAAGCCATTCACACGGGGTGCACATTACAGATTGCATCTAGATGAGACATCTGGGACAGGAAACTCCACAGAGACAGAAAGTAGGTGAGAGTTAGACAACAGCCATGGAATTGTGCATTCTAAATGGGTGGATTGTATGAAACCTCACTTAGGTTGTCACTTAGGAAAAAAAAGACATCAGTAAAAGTTTAGAACACTGATTAACAGTCGTCGAAAAAAAAATCCATTTAAATCTACAAAATCTAATCCTCTCAAATAAGTTCCAAAGGAACGGAAAGAGTTTCTTCAAAGCACAAAGCATTCTAAAGAATCTAGAGATCCCAAACCTTGTGGAATAAGGTACTAGGGACAGAATGTGGCATTGAGTGTGAAGCTGGGAGCCAGCGAGTACCACCCCTCACCTCTGCCTGCCCTCTCCCTGTATAAACCCACTGCATGGCATTCTCTTAGGGCCTCCTGTTGCTGCACTGTCATAAAGGAACATACAAGAGTTAACATGAGCTTGCAAAAGACTAATCCAGGAGCAATCTTAGAGGAGCCCAGGAAGGAGGGATGGGTGAACCGCTCTCTGCCCTGGACTGGGGTGTCTGGCTAGGGTTTGTTTGGTGGCGATTATCTTGGGATGAAGCTCCTAGGTAAGTACATAGAGGAGGCTTCTGTCTTAGTTAGGGTTTCCATTGCTGGGAACAGACACCGTGACTAAGACAACTCCTATAAAGTAGGACATTTCATCTGGACTGGCTTACTGGTTCTGAGGTTCAGTCCATTAGCATCATGGCAGAACACATTGCAAGCATCCAAGCTGGAGGCAGCTGAGAGTTCTACATCTTGTTCCGAAGTCAACCAGGAGAGGACTGGCTCTTCCACCCTGGGCCAAGCATAAGCATAGGACCTCAAAGCCCTATGGGCCACAGTGGCACATTTCCTTCAACAATGACACACCTATTCTAACAAGGACACACCACCTGATAGCGTCACTCCCTGTGAGGCCAAGCATTCAAACACATGAGTTTGTGAGAGCCAAATCTATTCAAACCACTACAGCTTGTCTGTGTGTCCAGAGAGCTGCCGATCTCAACAAAGAGTGGGTGGAGAAGGAGCCGAAAGGAACCCTCAGCAGGGCCAAGACTTCCCTCAAAAGAATAGTTTACACTGGGTATTCCTGCAATTCCAGCACTAGAAGGCAGGGGCAGAAGGATCAGGAGTTCCGGGTTATTCTGGGCTAGATGAAACCCAGGCACAAGTACAAAATAAGGAGCAGCTCTGCATCTATACCATCCTGCAGGCAGAAGAATAATAGAGCCCTCTGCCTCCCATTCTATAGTGTGCAAAGCCCTGACAATCCCTTGGTACAGGACACCCGGTTCTTCCCCAAGTGCTAGAATAAAAACATGTTCCATGGTATCAGCAGTAAGGGGATAGTCACAGCTCTGTGCTGTCACCTCCACCCGCCTCACAAGTCCTGTTATCTTTCAGGGAGCTCCTCTCTTGACTGATGGAGGAAAGGATTTCAGGCTTCCCTAGCTCGAAGCAGAGTTGCCCATTTTTATTAAAGATATCTCAGTATAGGTTTAATTGTGAGGGTCAGGAGGAAGAGAGACACTCAGAAGACTATAAGACATACCTAAGTGGCACGGACTCCTCAAGGGACAGTCACAGTTGACTATCTTGCTGGTAGCACCATACAGCATTTGATAGCTGTCCAGACGCAAAGGTTGCTAGGAAATCTTTCCTCCCCACCTCTTTTGTCTCTTGGTAATAGATAGTATAGGGTGGCTCCAGAGATGGAGAGCCATATCTGATAAGATAAAACCAGGAGCCACTAGAATAGAGTGAAGTATATAGTATGCTTAGCATGCTTCCTCCCCTTAGGGTTCTGTGGTGATGTTTCTAGAAAATTGAAGCCTTCCAGTTAACTGTGCTGGAATGCTGGTAAAAAGCTTCAACCAGACTCCAGAGGGAAGGGCTCCTTTCTCTTCTCAGGTCCCTGAGATTTTCCTTATCTTTCTATCTTGCCTGGATGGGACCCTAATAGAACAGTGATTCTCAACCTTCCCAGTGCTGTGACCCTTTTGTACAGTTCCTCGTGTTGTAGCGACACCCCCAACCATAAAATAATTTTCACTGCTACTCCTGTATGTTATGAATGGTAATGTAAATATCCAATATGCAGGACATCTGATATATGACCCTGTGAAAGGGTCATTTGACACTGCCCTCCCAAAGAGGTCACCACCCACTGGTTGAGCAAGGCTGCTCTAGGGTGAAGTTTGTGAAGGCCCTCTTTGGTGATTGAACAAGGACCTCCCCCTCCTCTGTAAATGGTATCCTCGAAGCTGGAGTAGAGCAGACACATTTACCAAAAATGGCAGCATTAGTTTGAGCTGTGTGGGTCAACAGCTTCTCTCTGGTTTTAATTAGCCGGCCTAGCCTGTCATCGGTTGAGGCCATTTTTGGTTGAATTTGTGGGGGAAAAAATGCTTCAGCCAAGGATAAGAGAATGCCCAGCGTTTTAGTCTCTGGAGCACGGGGGGAGGGACGTCTAGGTCCTTCCCCTGTGATTAGGCTTCAGAGTGAAGGCACGCCTGCACTTTTCATATACTCTTGTGTGTGTTTAACACTCAAACAAATGCCATCAAGCCGGGTGTGGTGGCGCATGCCTTTAATCCCAGCACTTGGGAGGCAGAGGCAGGAGGATCTCTGAGTTCAAGGCCAGCCTGTTCTACAAAACTGGGTTCCAGGACAACCAGGGTTACACAAAGAAACCATTGTTTTGAAAAACCAAAACCAAAACCAAAACCAAAACCAAAACAGATCAAAAAGAAGTCAACGGGCTTAGCCCACTAGCTCAGGGTGCAATAAATGTGCAGACTACGGCATGTTTCCTGGTAGCTGAACAGGAGTAACCAGACCCAGATTCCAAAGGCCTTCAGGATTGCTCTTCCTCCTCCCTGCCCTCCAGGATAAGACTGCTTACAGCAAGGGTCTTTGTATACTGGGGACTTTACTCGAGGGTTCTTGTGAGATATGGCCATGATGCTTGTGAACTGCCTGATTATACCTGGTTCTCAATCTCCGTGGCGTTGGCTCTCACCTTGGTGCCCTCGGAGTCCCCTGGAGAATTAACACCTGAGTTTTGACTCAGATTACTAGTCTGGAGCCCCAGAGTACGAAAGTCTGAGAAGTCCTCAGGGGCAGATCTTTCCCGTCTTGAAAAGCAGTCTGGCCTTGTCACCACTGAGAAGACCAAAGCTGAGACTGGATGGTGGACTTCCCAGGCTACACAGGGAAGTGATGAAGAATGGCCTCCCTCCACTGGGTCTTCGTGGCCGTCTGAGAGTGGGCAGTTTGCTTATCTGAGTAGCTGTGACTCATCCATCGGGACTTCCATAGGATTGATAGAGGCCTGACAATATCAGGACCAATACTGGTGTCTGTCTGCCAGGATTGCCACAAAAAACCATATAGGACCTGGTAACTTAACAGAAAAGTGTAGCTTCCTACCTTTAAGGGTTGAAATCCTAAAGTCAGGAGGCCAGCATGGTGGGGCTCTGATGAGCCCCTGCCCATGGCTTGCAGAGGTCCCCTCCTGTTATCACGTGGCCTTCCCTCCCTATGTGGTGGTGGTACTGGGGGCTCTTCCTTTTTTCTTAGAGGGATGTTGTTCTCAGCACGGCACCTACCACCCTCACCTCATCTAACACCGAATACCCTCTAGACTCCCATCTCTATGCCCACCTCACTCTGGGTTTGGCCAAGAAATTTTGAGGGGACAAATACTGGGACTGTAACCATAGAGAAGGAATGGAAGTAAATGATTGACATTCAGGACCGTGAACAGAAGAGGAAAAATCACGACAGCCTTACGGAAGAGCTGTGCAAAGTAGAGTCAGGAGATTGCCCGTAAGCAGAGACCCACGAATCACAGCTGTGCCCCCGCCCCCCACCTGTGACAGAGTCTGGCACACCTACACTGGATAAATGCACTACACCCCAAGACTTGCCTGTGCAGATGCAGAACTTGCGGAGCACTGGATCTGTGGGCGCGGCCATTCTGCTGGGTCTGTGGGCGTGGCCATTCTGCTGGATCTGTGGGCGTGGCCATTCTGCGGATGCCTTCTTTTCTGTGTCTCCTTTGCTCAGTCAATCCCTATTCCTCCTCAGGATCCAAGCTGTGCTTTCCCTGATTTTCTCGTACCCGTACCCGTGTCTCTGAATTGTAATTCCTACTTTTTTTGTTTTTTAAAAAAAGTATGTGTATCCCCCAAAGTCCCAATTCCTAAATCATATCTCCAAAGCAACAAATAAACTCCCCCCCCCTTTTTTTTTTTTTTTTGGTTTTTTGAGACAGGGTTTCTCTGTGTAGCCCTAGCTGTCCTGAACCTCATTCTGTAGAGCAGGCTAGCCACGAACTCAGAAATCCACCTGCCTCTGCCTCCCAAGTGCTGGGATTAAAGGCATGCGCCACCACCACCCGGCAAACTCCCCTTTTCTTAATGTTGGGCATTGTTATAGTCAGGAGTCTCTAGAGGAACAGAATTAAGGGGATATATATATCCTTCCCCTACACACACACATACACACACACACACACACACACACATATATGCACACATATATATACATACATATACACATATATATATAGATATATGTATATATACACACATATACAATCACATATACATATATATGCATACACACATACACACACTTTTAAACATATAATCAGAAGTTATTAAGTGAAATAGTAATGTTGGCCAAATCACACCTGAGATGCTAAGAGCCCATGCTTGGTCCTTGAGGTTGGGTGCCTCTATCTATTGGATGAGTCCCAGGACAGCTGCCTCTCACGTTGGGAACAATGATCGGTAGTCAGCCAGTGTATGAGGTAAGGTGCCGCAGCAGTCTGGCACACTTCCTTTCTCCAGCGAGGACCCTTTGCTCCAGCAGAGATATTGTTACACTTCTCAGAGCACCCAGCCTCTCCCTGTCCCTGCTGGTCGCATCTCAAAGACCCCCAAGAAAGCCAGGATCTGGAGGAGGAGGTGAGGGGGTTCCAGCCTCTCATTTTTGAATCCTGCTCCACCTCTGTTGCTTCCTCTTTCACTCCTCAGCATCCTTGCCTCAATTCCTGGGAGAATCTTCTCTTCTGACCCCTGTCCACCTGCCTCTTCTTTTTTTCCTGGAATTTTCACATCTGTGCATTCCTTTGGAACAGGCTGCACATTCGCTGCACCCTCCAGTCCTGTCCAACCCTGTCTTGTTTTAACTGAGCCTTGTCAGTTTTGATTGAGGGCTGATCTGAGCAGGAAGTACTCCTCAGCCTGAAGACAGCCTTCCAGGCACCAGGACCTTCTTGTATACTGTGAAGAAAGCTCTACAGGGCTAAGAGACAGAAAACCAGTATATCCTGGGGGCCCAGAAAATGTCCACTCTGAGACCTTCATAGTAAAGTACACTGTGTCATGCTCCTGCTGGCAGCAGAGGTGTGGGTGTACTTGTGGGTAGGAGGGTGCATGTTTGTGTATGGACAGGCCAGAGACAACCTCAGATGTTCCTCAGGCCCTTGACTTCTGGCCTGGGACTCACCAAGTAGGCTAAGATGGTTGACTAATAAGCCTCCTATCTCTGTCTTTGCAGCACTGGGATTGCAAGCCCATGACACAACATGCATTTTTAAATGTAGGTTCTGGGGATTGAAGGCAGGTCCTTACACTTAGGCAACAAGTACTTTATTGACTTTCTGGGCTCGCCCTTTCTTACGATATGCTTTTCTGGTTTTTGTCATAGTTTTGGTTTGCCATCTGTTTGTTTGAGATAGGTTCTTGCTACACAGTCTTGTCTGGCCTGGAATTTGCTGCATAGCCCAGGCTGGCTTTTGACTTGTAGGGATTTCTCTGCCTCTGCTTCTACCTCTGTCCTCCTGACCCTGACCCCGACCCCAACCTCTGCCTTGTGCTGGAATTACAGGTTTGAACCACCACATTCAACTTCTGTACTAATAACTTTAAAAGTGCCTCTTCTAGGCTCTCTCTGGTCCTTCTGTCTCCTCTCCATTCACCCTCTCCTTTTCTTCCCTTAGCTACACTACCAAAGGGAATCCGAGGCTGAGCACAGACCCTTCCCTGGAATCAGAGCCACTTTAGTAAATTTTATTGAGTACTTACTTCATGCTGAGTTATGGGAAGTCAGTCCCCATCTGTGACTGCTTGGGGCACTACCAACACGGTACCAAGGCCCCAGATATGGACTGCTCTGCTCCTTGCTCAGCCCTACCTTGCAACAGCACATGCTCCGGGCCCAGGGCTGCTAGTGCCTTGCCCCTTCCATGGTGTCTCTCCAGTTCAGAGGTTTTTTTTTTTGTTTGTTTTTTGTTTGTTTTTTTGTTTTTTTGTTTTTTGTTTTCTGAGACAGGGTTTCTCTGTGTAGCCCTGGCTGTCCTGGAACTCACTCTGTAGACCAGGCTGGCCTCAAACTCAGAAATCCACCTGCTTCTGCCTCCCAAGTGCTGGGATTAAAGGCATGCGCCACCACCGCCCGGCAGAGTTTTTTTTTTTTTTTTTAAACCTGTACTTTCCCTGCTCACACAAGCATCTTGAGTACCTTCCAAGCAGACAGGGTTCAAGGAGAAAGGCTCAGATCTGCAGTAGGCCCAGGACTCATCACCAAGGCAGCCAAAGATTGCCTCTGTTCACTCAGGCCTCTGTCCCTCAGATACAAGGTTGGACAGTTTGTGACACCTGGCCCTACCTATCCTTGACCCATCATCCACTAGGGCTTCTGGAAAAGACTTCCCCAGCTTCTGTCATTTAAAGATGAGGGAGCAGAGCCTGCATCAGTCTGCACCAGCCTACCATTTGCTCTGGGCTCTCCAAGCATCTCTCTGGTTGCAGACTTCTTCCCCTTCTTCTCTGTTAGCAGAGCCAGGGTGCATAGACCACCTCTTTGCTAAGACAGACCTTACTTGGATGTCCAAAGGCAGGCAAGCCTAGGGAATAGCTTAGCAACTTGGGACTCGGCTAGGTTTGGGCTATACACTAATAACTCTGCTAACAATACACTTAGCGACCAACACTGGCATTCCCTGCAGTCATATGCACACATATCACTGCCTGAGCAATGCACCTAGCAGTCTGACGGCAACATAGGACTCCTGCTTGCACTGAGATGCACTTGCCTCTCTCTGAGCAGTGGAGTAAGTTTTTCTTCTTCATAACAACTATCAGACTTAGATCCCCTTCAACGGTGCTCTGGTTATGTCTTGACACAAGGTTAGGGAGGACATTCTGACCTAGACTAGTGAGCTTGTCTGTGGGAATTCCCTGTTTACCATCTGGGAACAGACACCACGACCAAGGCAGGTCAACATTTAATTTGGGGGTTGGCTTAACAGGTTCAGAGGTTCAGTCTGGTTTCATCAAAGGCGGGAGCATGGCAGCATCCAGGCAGGCATGGTGCAGGCAAAGCAGAGAATTCAACATCCTCATCTGAAGGCTGCTAGCAGAAGCACTTCCAGGCAGCTAGGGTGATGGTCTTAAAGCCCATACCCACAGTGACACACCTACTCCAACAAGGCCACACCTCCTAGCAGTGCCACTTCCTGGACTGAGCACACACAAACCATCACACCATCCTATGCTTATGTATAATTGGGCATGCATATGATTAAAATCAAGATGAATTATGGGAAAGGATATGCACTGTGAGCAGAGATTTACATAATCCAAACCTGTCATTCAAAATGGAGAAACACCTGTGCTATCCTCCTTAGTGACCAAGCACCTCCCTCTCTTGCAAGTCATCAAAGGAAGCTCTAAATGGGAGCTTCTGAGTATTCACTCACTCTTGCGGCCCACCATCAGTCTTGGTAATGCATTCAAGCTGTATTATTTCTTTGTTTTGAATACATTTTCCTTGTTTTGAAAACCTTGTGTTCCTTTAATTCATTCTTTAATGAAAGAACCTTGGAAGCACCTGGCCCAGAGCCCAACCCCAGTGACAATCCCGTACAGTCGCTGTGACTGTCCCTGTTCTGTTTCTGCCATTTTTACAGAAAGGGGCATGGACACACAGAGATGTTAACTGACTCATTCTAGGGAGTAAGAGGGGCTGGCATTCAAACCAAGTCTGCCTGGCTGAGGCAACCTAGCTCAGAGCCTAATTTCTCAACTGTTTCCTACCATCCCGAGTGGTGCATAAAGCAGATATGGTAGATATGATGCAGTCCTGTGATCTCAGCCCTCCAGAGGTGGAAGGATCAGAAGTTCAAGGTCATTCTCTGATATATATCCAGTTCAATGCTAGCCTGGGATATATATGAGTCCTTGCCTCCAAAAAAACAACAACAAAAAAAAGATGATGGAGAATTCAAAAAAGGACAAAGATAGGCGCTAAACCGCAGGCTTAACAAGAGGTTGGCTTGAGCCTCCACAGCTGGTGCCTACCAAGCAACCCAGTGTTCAGTTCCAGTTCTAGCTGGGTGTGGGACTCCAGCAGGCACCAATCAGGGGGACAAATGGCACAAATTGTCACCCCGAGTAGGCCTGGAACAACAGGGCTTCAGTCTACAGGATACCAACCAATCCTTCCATTTATCTTATAAGATTCTGACCATCCTCCTGTGTGTCTTCATTTTGTCAGTTTCTATGACATTGCCTCCAACAAACACACACGTCAGCCATGTTTCCCGCAAAGGCAGCTAGGCAGATCTGATTTTCTGTGAGCATCAACACAGCTTCATTTGAACCCTACACTAGAAATTCTTGAGCTCAGCTAGTAGCCTAGGATGGCTGGGTGCCAGAGATGTTGCTTTCGACTCAGAGCCCGCACCGAAGAGGCCAGAAACCCACAGGGAGCTGCAGGCAATGACGCTGATATTCTAGACAACTGGGCAGACTCCTGACAAGGCCAGATACCCTTTTAAAATAAAGAGAAACAAAAGATCTGAGAATCACCAGTAAAGAATCAAAGGTGACTTCCTAAAAAGGAGCTCCGCAGAAACAAAGGCTTCTGTCCAATGTCCGAGTACCCGCCCAGAAATGTTTCCTTTGAAATATGGCTTTCTACGTGCCCCCACTTCCCCAGACTTCCAACTAGAGAATATCCAGGATGAAATAAGATCCTGTACTGAGGTTTTAAAAACTGGAAAGAGGACTGGAGAGATGGCTCAGAGGTTGAGAGCTCTGACTGCTCTTCCGAAGGTCCTGAGTTCAAATCCCAGCAACCACATGGTGGCTCACAACCATCTGTAATGAGATCTGACACCCTCTTCTGGTGTGTCTGAAGACAGCTACAGTGTACTTAGATAAAATAAGAAATAAATCTTTAGGCCGGAGTAAGCAGGGCTGACCTTCATTCCTAGCAACCATATGATGACTCACAACCATCAGTATGGCTACAGTGTACCCATATACATAAAAATAAATAAATAAATCTTTGAAAAAAAAAACCCTAGAAATAGTTGAGGGACTGTCTTAGTTAGGGTTTTACTGCTGTGAACAGACACCATGACCAAGGTAAGTCTTACAAAGGACAGAGAGTCTCCTGAATTTGGGGAGTGCCTGAAAAGGAGCAAGAGAAACTTGGGAACCTTGAGTAAGGGACCAGAGAGGGGAAGGAAGGAAGGCCACATGGAGTGTAAGGGTCCTTATCCTCGGTCCCATCTGAAGTAGACGCAGTCACCAGCAGCTGATAGCCTCAGGATAACTCAGCCTCCAAAGCCATCTCCCTTCAGTTTCAGCCTATCCTGACAGAGAGCCTCAGGGGACACTTAGCCAGTTAGCAGGTGTGCCTCCCTGACTCAAACAGGAAAGATCCTGAGCATCGTGAGATCTCCCAAGCTCCCACCCTTAGCTCAGGTCCCCCAGCTACATCTTCCTCTTTTATTGTTGTCCAGATAAATAGACTAAGAAACCTGACTCCCTCCAGATGGTGAGTTAGACCCCTACATCCAAACAGATGCCCACTTCTGGACACTCTCTGTCCAGAGACACTCTCATTAGATAATGAATCAGCAAATCATTTTGGGGCTCTTTAAGGATCTAGATGTTGGGTATTTCAAGCTACAGTTTATGGTAGGCACCAGGACTGATGCATGTGGTTCCTACCAAAGAGGTGAAAGTGACAGAGGCATAGTCAGCCTGCTGTGTCTACAGCTAAAGGGTGTATCTCCCAGGATGCACATTGTCTGCACATACAGAGTCCTCTCCCTAAGTCCATGAGTCCCATGGATAGGAACACCTCTCCACCTTCTCCTTACTTCAGCCATCCTATTCACCAAGCATCTTTCACATAGGCTTCTGCCTCCCCCAGGAACTTTCTATTCTATTCATTAAGACCCCAACCCCTCCTCCCTAGGAGCTTGAAGCATTTAGCTAGAGTGAGCGTGGGAACAAGTGCGCACAGCCAACCCATCAGCTAGTTCCCCAACAGAAGCTCACCATGGGGCATTCTTTAAAAGGCCTCTTATTAATGTTCAAACTCACGGTGGTGTCCCTGGCAGTGGGGCCACAGGGACTGCTGCTACTGTTAGAAGACAGGACAGACCGGTGTCTCCCTGAGCATTTCTCTACTCTGAAGACTGAACTCTTGCCCATGGTCTGACCTCTTTCATGGTTAGAGTGACAAAGTCACCAAAGCCAAGAACAAGGGAAAATTCATCCTGGAGCCTGGGCTTGCTTGCATAGACTCTTTCTCCAGGGGCCATGGACAGGAGCCCTAAAGAGACACCCTCAGCTGGCTTGGCCCAAACCTCTTTCAGTCTTGTGACCCAGTGGCTATGCCTGGAGTGAAGTCACATCCTTTGCTCTGCTCGGGTGGGACTTCCAGCTGGCCATTGGGTTGGACCATAGAACTGTTTCACCACATCTACCAGCCTGATGGTCACTGTCATCTCACAACAACCCCACTTCAAAGCCTCACAAGTACAATAAGGGAATAGATAAATTGAGGTGGTGCTAATGAGTAACTTCAGAATACCAGAGCAGTTAAATTACACACACACACACACACACACACACACACACACACACACACACACACAGTCTCAAGGTCTCACTTGATAACCCAGGCTGGCCTTGAGCCTTTTGTTTCAGCATCTTCAGTGTTTAGATTACATACACCACCTCTTCCTGTCAGAGTAAATTCCTTACTGGTAGAGAAGGAATGTCAGATGCAGAGCTGGCAGACAGACTCACTCCCTTCTTGGGACAGACAGTGGCTCCTGGCTCTAGTGGAGCCATTAAGCTGAGTAGCTGTAGCTGGCCACTTTGGGATTCTTGGACAGACACAAGTTTTGCCTGGGTGGTTTGTCATGTGAGCTTAGAGAGCTGAGGCCAGAACATCAATGCACAAAGTAAAGTTTGCGATCCACTGGCCTTCCTATGAGGACGCCCTCTCTGTCCTGGAGACCACGTGCATGAAAATCTGTGGTTGGTCAAAGAGTGGCCTGAGAGTGTGGTTGAAGAAGATGGCCTACTGTCCACTTTTCTGGCCCAGAATGCTGGAGTCTCTAAAGAGACTCTGGCTTCTTCTTTCTGAGGCTGAGTAACATGTGGGTCGGGATGAAGAAAGGGAGAGAAGGAAACCTGGCAGGGGATCCAACCAGAGCCTTAATGTCTCTCTGCATTAAGACAACCATTTCTCTCAAGACAACAAAACATCAGTCACTAGCTGAGACAGCAGAGTAGCCAAAACTACGGAAATCCCAAGTCCAGCTCCCTGCAGCTGATGGCTTCGTGAATATCCCAAGTATTGGTCAAGACAGGGGACAAGAACCTTCTATTGCTATATCCAGCTGAGTTTCCCCAACTGAGTCACATCATACTCTGGCTTCATGTCTACCAAGCACGCAAATCTAGAGGGTTCTGAGGGTAGGGTCTTTTGTTCTGAAACGGTCCCTGAGCAGGAGGAGCAACATCCTCGGGACAGCAACAGGGGCTGTTACTCTATAGCTGTGATGTCTCCTCCCGTAGAGCACTCCATAACCCTGAGGTTTGAGCCAACAACACAGAACAATCACAGCACTTCACAGTCTACACATACCTTTAGAACCAGGGCGAGCACCATGGGGAGTGCCCTGTTCTTGGAGGGCTCTGCAGTTAGTTTAGCACAATGTTTCCGCCTCTGTGAGATTCTTTATCGGGTTTTGGCAAGAGGCCCTGCACGCTCCTATTGCATGGGTTGGGGGGGGGGGGCCTGTAAGTTACGAGACCTGTGCCATGTGCTACATTGTCTCCCTCGTCTCCACATCTGGAGGTGGAGGAGCTGGAAGGAATCGTCACCCTGCTTCGTGTTTCACAGATGTTGAAACATGCTGGGCAGGGAGAGTCACAAAGCCAGGATGGGCCGGGAGCTCGCAGGTATAGCCAGGACCTTAGAGGTACTGCAGGAATCTTGCAAGGGCAACCAAATTCTCTTTCCCACTGCCAACCTGGCTGCCTTCTCTTTCCTAGTTCTTTCTCAATCAATGCTTGCAACGCTCTGCACTTCCCAGCAGTGACCTCTATTCTATGGCTTCCTTGATCTCATTTCATTAAAGAAAAAAATAATACACATATATTTTGCTCACCTGTCAGCCAGAAGTTCCTGGGTGTTAGGCCCCCTCATAAGCACTTCAGTTTCTTCCTCTCCCACCCTCCGTCCTGTCCGGGCACCTCAGTGCAGGTCTGTGTGTTCCCGCATAAGCGCACAAGCTCCAGACCTGTTCCTGAGAGCTACGGCCAGGAAAAGCCTCCCTGGGAAACATTCCTGACCTTCAGACCTGCCTTGGTTATAGCTGGCCCCAGTCCTGGGCCAGGCACTTCCTGTCTGAGTGTTTACCTTGCTGGGTGCCCTGAGCCCAGGTAGGGAGGCAGCCACACACCTTCCTAGAAGCCAGGTAAGAGGGGAGGTGCCACTGAGGTGCAGGTTGACATGAACAGAACGGCCCCTGGCTGCAAGGTAATATCGGAAGCTGCCTAAAAATGGACATCCCACAACTGACTGACCCGCCCCCTGAGTCTGAGATTGGGTAAGTGTTTATGGTCTTCTAGGATTTTGGTCACTTTTGTGTATGTGTACATGTACACACACATACACACATAGGATTTTGGTCACTTTTGTGTATGTGTACATGTACACACACATAGGATTTTGGTCACTTTTGTGTATGTGTACATGTACACACACATACACACATAGGATTTTGGTCACTTTTGTGTATGTGTACATGCACACACACACACACACACACACACAGAAGTCAGAGGTGAATGTCAGGTCCCTCTCTTGACGTTTGTGATTCTTCTCAAGTCCTAGTGCACCTACGCTAAGCACTTTACCAACTAAGCCAGTGCTTTTAATCACTTCTTTACATGGCCATCGGGGCTCAGCTTGGCAGCTCCCAGGCAGGGGACACCAGCTGCTCTATGCGAGAGGTCCTAATCAATTGTTACTATTACAGTGAATTATGATTAGTGACAGCTTCCCTCTTCCCCGGGTGCTTACTGCGTGGCAGGCACAGAGCTAAGCAGATTGCATAACCTCTCTGTGTAGCCCTGAGCTCTCACTACAAGTTGAGAATCAGGTCCATTTTAAAGATACATAAGTTTATAGACACCGATCATCTTGCCCAAGGGCCACATAGCTAGTAAGCTGCTCTAAGATTTAAATCCAGACCAAGTGGTTCCAAAATCTTGGCTCTTAACCCGTTGCTTTCATTTGTCAATGTTAATAGCTACACTGCCCATATTTATGTAAGCCTCAGATGAGCTATTGCCTTTGTGACCTACCGCTGGTAATAAATTAACCCAACTTGTAATGCCAAGAAGCAGGGCATACTTGTAATCTGAGTTTCTGTGGCTCAGGAATCTGGGCAGGGCTTGGCTGTGTTCTTTCTTCAGGGGTTCTCACTGGCTGGAGGCAAGGCGGCTGAGGGCCAGGGCTCCTCTTTACAAGGCTGTGTGGGAAGGCTCCTCTTCCAGGCCTCATGGGGTTGTTGGCCGGTCTGTGCTCCTCCTTGGGGATTGCTGGACTGAGGGCCCTAGTTCCCTGCTGCACACGGCTGGGCACCTTGCTTTGTTTTATTTGTTTGCCTCTCTGCCATGACTCCTTGCTTCGTTAAGACTGCAGAAGATTTCAGAAGATCTCTCTCTCCCTTCCCCCTCTCTGTCTGTCTCTCTCTCTCTGTCTCTCTCTCTGTCTCATGTGTGTGTGTATGTGTGTGTGTGTGTGTGTGTGTGTGTGTGCTCACATACACACACTCTCCCTGTCTCTGTTTCTCTCTCTTCGAGGGTGCACGTGTGCATGTGTGTATGTGATGTGAGTACACTCACCTATGGAAGTCTGAAGTTGACATCAGGTGTCTTTCTTGATGAGTCTCCACTTTATTTATTGAGGCAGGGTCAGTCATTAGACTTGGAACTAGTCAATTCCAGCTAGTCTAGCTAACTTACCGTAAGGATCACCATCTCTGCCTCCTGAGTGCTGGGGACAGCCAGGCCCACCTAGCTTTTGTGTTCTGGGGACCTAAATCCTTGTCCTCACATTTGCATGCCAAGCATTTTCTCAGCTGAGCCATCTCCCAGTGCTGCAGACTTTTGTGATGTGCTCGTGGACGTGACATTAAGTGGTATCCCATCATTTTGCCATGCTCTGCTTGTCAGAGAGGCCCCATTAGGTACAGCCCACATATCACAGTAGGGCACGGATGCAGGAAGTGGGCACCATTGAATCTCAGATGTCTGCCTAGTATGACATCCGATTGCCACAAATGTTGGTTCTGGTTTTACCATTGGAAGCTAGATGGAAGAAATCTCTCTTCCACTCATCCCTGCTTTTTATAAAAATAAAGCATATATATTTAACTAATTTACAAATCAAATATTACACAGCTAGATTAAGAGAGTCACTCAAACACTTGCCCAGTCCCAGGCTCTCTTTCTCACTCTCTCTCCACATATCAAGAGAGAGATGTAGATATATATACATAGATTAGATACAGATAGATACAGATGTATCAGTGAACTTTTATTCATTTAGAATGGCCATAGGGCTTCAGTTAAGAGTTCTGCCGGGCGGTGGTGGCGCACGCCTTTAATCCCAGCACTTGGGAGGCAGAGGCAGGCGGATTTCTGAGTTCGAGGCCAGCCTGGTCTACAGAGTGAGTTCCGAGCTATACAGAGAAACCCTGTCTCGAAAAAAACCAAAAAAAAAAAAAAAAAAAAAAAAAAAAAAAAAAAAAAAAAAAAAAAGAGTTTTGCACTTTCACTATCAAATGCATCTTTATTCACTAATTCATCAACACACACTCACATCAAAAAACAAACAAAAAATTAATAACTCTGACCTACCTAACCCACTCTTGGGCATATGCCCCCAAACTCCAAATTCTACTTCACAGATATTTGTACATCCTTGTTTATTGTTCCTTTATAGCGAGGAAGTGGGGGTCACCCAAATGTCCACCAACAGAGGGAGAGGTAATGAAAACATGGGTACATACACAAATGGAATATTATTGGGTATGAAGAAAAATGAAAATTTCAGGGAAGTGGGTGGATTCAGAGAGTATAATGAGGAGACCTAGACTCAGAGAGAAGAAAAAACTGTGTGTTCTCCCCCATATGTGGGTCCTAGCACATAATGTACACATGTGTATATGCAAACAGGTATACCTTCATGAATTAATTTATCTAAGAATCTCCATTGTCTTATGATAAGGAAGCCAGATATACAGATGTTTGATAGTTTACCTAAGGTCACTTATCTTTCGCGAACACACAGAAATGCCGGTTATGTATTTCTGTAATAAAGACATATTTCTGCTCAAGAGCTAGGTCAGCTTCCAAGTGCCACAAATGAATAGCTAACCATAGTTACCCCAGTGAACTATTATGTATAATCTCTATTGTGCTTGTTTTACTGATTTGATTTAAATGTTTAAAGGCTTGATTTATGTGTCTCTCTTTGTGTATGACACATGCATGTGGGTGTCTTTGGAGGCCAGAAAAGTGTGTTAGATCCCCTAGATCTGTGGTTACGGGTGGCTGTGAGTCACCTGATGCACGTGCTGGGAACTGAATCAGGTCTTCTGCAAGTGCTCTTAACCCCTGAACCATCTTTCTAGATAACCCCTCTCTGTGTCTCTGTCTCTCTGTCTCTTTGTCTCTGACTCTCTCCCTCTGTCCTTCTTTTCCTCCCTCCCTCCCTCTCTTTCAAATCTGCATGTAGGCATAATGTGTATGTGTATGTGTGAGATCGGGTTTATGTATAACTATGGGCATGCATGTGCCGTGGCATGTGAATGGAGGTCAGAGGACAACCTCGAATGCCAGACCTCACCTTCTATGTTGTTTGAGACAGAGTCTCTTGCTGTTCACCTGTGCATAAGTCAGGCTAGCTGGCCCTCAAGCTTCCAGAGATTCTCTGTCCCTGCTTCCCATCCCACTGTAGGAGTGCTGGGATTTCAGATGCACGCTGCTGTGTCCAGCTTTAGATAGGCTCTGGGGGTCTGAACTCAGGCCCTCACTCTTGCAGGGCCAGTGTCTTGCTCATGGAGCCGCCCCCTTCCCTTTATTTGTTTTAAAGTAGTGCCTACGAGAACACCAGCATCAACTTTGCAGAATGCAACCGGAAGCTTGCTTAGGACTTAACAGTACAGAAGTTAACAAATGTCCCAGGCTGTGGGGAGAAATTAGAATTACCTACAGGAAATAGAAGCAAACATTGGAGTTACATATGGGGTCTAACTCTTAGCTACTCATGATAATCAGAAATCCTAACATGAAAACTGAGAAAGATATTTGCGAGTCTCCGAAGCCTTAAAAATAGGAAGAGGCATGGGTGGTGGTGGCGTACACCTTTAATCCCAGCCCTTGGGAGGCAGAGGCAGGCAGATTTCTGAGTTCGAGGCCAGCCTGGTCT
>NW_022196896.1:113106703-113142338 GCF_008632895.1 Mastomys coucha
AAAAAGGAAGAGGCAACTGTGGGGGAGATCTCTGTAACCAGGAACACCAGTAAGAACAACTCATCACACCTGAAAGATGAGGTGACACATGACAACTATAAACCACGTGAGGTAACCTCCCATGAAGGGTGACAAACAGGGAAATAGAAACGACAGAAAAACAGAAAAGACAGATTCTAAAAGCAGATTTGTGAAAATTTTTACCCCTAATGTGTTCCTGAGTATGGAAATTAAATACTTTTTTCATCAGATAATAATAACTGAGCAAGCTAGACTTCCATAAACACCAGAGCTAACTGGAGGAGAAGATCAGAACCAGTTGTCTACGAAGCCAGCGGGTGTTCTGCTGGGGTTACCTTAACAAAGCACCACAAGGTAGAGGCCTTAAATAAGAGAGCTTTATTGCCTTACAGTCACTGAGGCCCAAAGTCCAAGGCAAGGATCCAATAGGTTTGATTGCTTCTGAGGTCGGTCTCTTTTGAAGTCTAGAACTGAATTGGCCACAGGTGTGGTTCTCAGCTCGTGGATGCCTGGATTTTCTGTCTTTGTGTGATTTTTCTCCTACGTGTGGTCCAATCTGCTGAGTAATAGCCTGTCCTTAACAGGTGACAGCCAGGTCCCAGCTCATACCTCATTTGATCTTTCCTTTTCACAGACTTATCTCCAAATACAGTCACACTCTGAGGTCCAGATTAGGAACTGTGAGGTTACTCAGCTCAGTCCATGATAGTTCAACCTCCTCCATGTTTTTCAGGTAAGTCCAATTTCTACAGATTTGTGACAGTGGGACATTGGTCCACTTGCCTTGTTTTCTCTTTTTTCTAAAACAGATGTGACAAACAGTATCTGTGCCCTAGGGTTGCTGCTAGAATTATATGAATGTGTGCATATGGTTTTTAAAAATAAACACAGGGCTGAAACGATGCCCCAGCAGTTAAGAACAGAAATCCAGAGGACCTGGATTTGATTCCCAGCATTTACATGGCAGTTCATGACCTCTAACTCCATTTCCAGAGGATCTGGTGCCCTCTACCGCCTTCTGCAAGTCCCAGCCACACACATGGTCCACATGTACACATGCAAGTGAACACTTCATCACATAAAATTATAAAATTTAAAAAATTAAGTGCAAAATATTTAAAGACATAAAGAAGGGGAACCTATAAGATAAGAACGGAAAGTTTCTGTGGCTTCAGAAACCACTCTGGGGGAGCAGAAGAGTGACAGCCAATCAATTCTGTATCTTTTTCCATGCTGACAAGAGACAGAGTTCTCACTCAGGCGGGGGCCATGAGACTCTATCCATTAGCCAGAGACAGGGCTTTGTATCCCCTATGATAGGAGCTGGCTGAAATCCCTGCATCGTAAGTTTAGTTTGTCCTACATCCTAGAGAACACAGATTTTATAAGATTAAAGAATAATGTCTCAGCAAAAGTAACCAATGGCCAAGAAAGGGTAAGAACCAAGAAAGCCCTGGCTGTGTTTCTTGCAAGCTACCCTTGTGTACTACTACACAAGGGGATGCTTTGGGGGAGTATAGAATCCCTTGTACAATTAAACATTTTATATCTTAATTTTTTAAAAAAAAAGCAGATTCAGAAAACAAAGGAGAAATTCTAGGACTAAAAATATTAAAGAAACTTTTAACTGGGTTGTGGTGGTACACATCTTCAATACTAACATTCAAGAGGCCAAGATAAGCAGATCTCTATGAGTTCTGGGGCACCCTGATCTACACAGCAAGCTCCAGGCCTCCCAGGGCTATGCAGTGAGACCCTGTCTTTTGTTTTGTTTTGTTTGTTTGTTTTGAGACAGGATTTCTCTGTGTAGCCCTGGCTGTCCTGGAACTCACTCTGTAGACCAGGCTGGCCTTAAACTCAGAAATCTGCCTGCTTCTGCCTCCTAAGTGCTGGAACTAAAGGCATGTGCCACCACTGCCCGGCTGACACCCTGACTTAAAAACAAAATTTGAGCCGGGCAGTGGTGACCCATGCCTTTAATCCCAGCACTTGGGAGGCAGAGGCAGGCAGATTTCTGAGTTTGAGGCCAGCCTGGTCTGCAGAGTGAGTTCCAGGACAGCCAGGGCTACACAGAGAAACCCTGTCTCGAAAAACAAAACAAAAAAAAAATTATAAATCATGAAAATGTAGGAGCTGTTTGTTTACCAAGCCGTTGTTGAGGGAGAGCGCCAGAAACCGAAGAAACGCAGTGTTCAAAGAAATAACGAGTGAGAGTGAGGAGTTTTTAGACAAAGAAAGAGAATGAGTTTTGAGTTTGAACTGCATGCTGAGTCCTAGATCAGTTCAGAGGAACTCACATTCAACCCTGAACACAGCTGCAGGACACCAGAGATAAAAGAAAATCCCCAAATGCCTTCAAAGAGCTGAGAGATTCCATCAGTCACTGACTTCAGCCAGCCACGTACTGCCCGGTCACCAGGAGGCCTGCCATACTTCCTGCCTCCCTTCCAGAGAGCTGTCTGCTGGCAAGCTCTGTCTCTGCCTTGCGACATTCTCCTTTTCTTCTCTGGACTGCTTCAAGAGATCCTCCTGACCCCTCTCACCCCCTCATTTCTTCTCAGTGAACCATGGCGATCCACCCTGCTGTTGTCCCTGTCTCTGCAGGCTCAGTTCCTCCCACATAATTAGGCAATCCTGAGACTCATCTGGGACAGTCCCTTCTTCCGTCACACTTCCCAGTGAGTGTGGTGCTGGCTACACTCGATGTGCATAACAAAATTTTGTTGAAGGGAATTTGGAGTTTATGTTAAGAGATTATTTTTTTCTTTTGGTTTTTCGAGACAGGGTTTCTCTGTGTAGCCCTGGCTGTCCTGGAACTCACTCCGGAGACTAGGCTGGCCTCGAACTCAGAAATCTGCCTGCCTCTGCCTCCCAAGTGCTGGGATTAAAGGCGTGAGCCACCACTGACCGGCTGTTAAGAGATTTTAACATAGATGTGAAGCACTGGTGTTAAAAGAAGGAAAGGCATTGAGGAAGAAACTCGGGCATACTGTAAAATGTGGATGTGGGCATCACAAAAGAGAATCACCCGGTACTTTGAACACTTAATCTATTTCTCCTTTGGACCTAAATATAAGCTAAATCTGCACATGGAATCAAGCCCACATGTATAAATTTGTTATTTTTTCATCTGGTGATTCAGCTAGGGAAGAGTCAACAAGTACCCGGAAACCATGTGTGTATGCCCAGGAGGGACCACAGGCCTTTTCCTGCCTTGTCTATTGGGTGGAGATGAGGAGGCCCCGGAAGCCATGTGTGTATGCCCAGGAGGGACCACAGGCCTTTTCCTGCCTTGTCTATTGGGTGGAGATGAGGAGGCTTCAGATTTCCGGTAGCAGAAGTTGGCTGGATTCCTTCATCATAAGGAGTTTGGCTTGAAATTGTCATGCTCTGTAGCAGTGAATTAATTAAACTGCTTTGGCTCCTGGGTGGGTTGCTCACGAGAGCTATACCCAACCCCCTAAGAGCTCTCTGGATTCTTGAATGAAAGAAACACACACACACCAGCTAATTTTGGTATACCTTGACTAGTTCAATGACTGGGCACTTCTAAATTTCCCCATTTCCCCCAAGGCTAGCAAACACACCCTTCCAGTATTCCTGCGTTAATGTCTTTTTTAAAAAAAATCTACATTTCATCTCTACTACCTCAGACCCAATTGGGGAAGTGGATCCTTTCCTGGATCCTTATATGTCAGTGGGCCTTTAAGTTTTATTTTTCTGATTCTTGTCCCTCTCTCTCTCTTCTCTCTCTCTCTCTCTCTCTCTCTCTCTCTCTCTCTCTCTCTCTCTCTCTCTCCCTCTCCCTCTCTCTCTCTCTCTCTCTCTCTCCTCTCTCTCTGTCTCTCTCTCCCTCTCTTTCCCTCTCTCCTTCCCTCCCCTCCTCCCTCCCCCCTCTCTCTGCCCCTCACCTACACAATCTAAAAGTCCTGTCTCTTTCTGCCCAGCCATTGGCTGTATGGCAATTCTTTATTATCAGTCGAAGCCAGCGGGGGGTAGGAGGGAGGGCAGGGACCCTCAGGTCTGGAAGCACAGCTTTTGGGGAGCAGAAATAAGACAAATCACTAGAAGCCATCCCCAACACCGCACCTCAGAGGACAGAGAAGCTTACAGGATTAGAATGCAAGGTTTGTGCTCCTGAATGCGGTGCCCTCAGAGCCCAGAGGCGACACTGGAGCTAGAGTCAGCTATGGCTAGTTGTAAGCAGCTCCATATGTGTGCTGGGAATCGAATCCCAAGCCATCTCTCCGGGTCCTCATTTAATTTGAAAACATTTACAATATCACATTTGTATATGATGCACTGTGCTTCCACACACCCCCAGCTTCTCTTATCCCCTCCAATGAATGTCCTCTCCTTCTCCTAGCCTCATTCCTCTCCCTTTCTTTCCCTTCTATCCTCTCTCCCTTCCCCTCCACCTATCTCTCATCCTTTGGCTCCCACACGTCTTCCACCTGTATCTCCTTCCCCATGTGATACCGATGTCCCATTTAGGGCTGAGCACTCAGCGGCCACTTAGGTCTTTAACCAGTTATGGATCCCTGCTTTTGCCATCTCTTTAAGATTATCAGAGTCAACCTTATTCCAGTTCTTGAGACGATGCTATAGCATGGAGTTCAAGGAACCACTGCAGGGTGGGAGGAGGTGGCAGAGAGAAGTACCAGGACCTTGGGAGTGGAGAGAAGCATCCCTCTCCTCTGCCTTGGGGTCTAATGGCTTGGAGCTTTGCTTTCCAGCATACCCATAAGCCCCTGACAGGTCTGAGCACAGTCCCAGCAGAATTGGAAAGACTGCTTTGAAAGTCCAGCTCTTCTGCAGTTACCTTGTCTGGGGTTTAAATCAATTACCTACCAAGTCCCTGCTATGAACACGCCAGAGGTTATGTCTCTTACAACCATGGAATAAGGCCTGCCTCCTTACTAGCTCTAAAAATAGGCCAAGCTATTGGGCAAAGCAGGACTGGCTTCTTTTTGCTTTAAATCCCTGTTCAGGTTAAAAGTAAGAACAAGTGGGTCTTCCCTCTCTCATTTGGATGACTAGCTCAAAGGGACTGTCTTATTGCCTGGGGAATTATCACCACACTCCCAGGGATAGGACTGTCTGCAGTAGATGAACAGAGAGGACTCAAGGGGAGTTAAGGTATAAGGAAGCAGAAGTAAGACATCACAGCCATAGAAAGTAAGGAGCATTGTGAATTAGGAATGGCGTGGCCCTGGTAGCCAGCAGAGGTGATGGGCATTAGGACCCTGTGGACAACAAAGTCAGCATTTGTGGTGTCAGTGTCCAAGCTTAGAGCTGCATCTGTCTGAGTCTGTCATTCCAGTCATCCTGTCTGGAGCAGCTGGGAACGTGAAAGGAAGGAAGAAATTATGGAAAAACGAAGACGGGATGGTAGGAGAGGACCCAGGAGAGCAGGAAAAGTCTAGGGTGTGGTGCATGAGGACCCCAAGCAGCCACCTGAGCAGTGCTGTCTTTGCTGGTCTCTACCTGTGGCCACTTAGGTGTTTGTGTGAACGTGGGCCCCTGTTTATGCATTCAGCATAGCGGTAGCGCTTCCAGACTCAGCTCTGGGTTGCTATGGGTCCTGTCCATGCAAGTCTTTGGGTGGACCACCCCTCAGCCCCGAGGCAGGTGCTTTTCAGTTCTGAAGGCTTGGCGTCTGCCAACTCTTGTTTGCCTCTGAATAAGCTTGGGTAAAGTCCCTAGGGGAAGAGAAAAGTTTTGGGAGTACTGGCCCCTGGCAACAGAAGCTGAGGGAAGGAAAGACAGAAGGGAAAGGAGAGGTGTCCGCACATCACAGAGATTGCCGCCCCCAGAAAGTGAAAGAGATTGTATAGAAGAAAGAAATAAGATATAGCCCAGCTCCTATTTCCTGGCTGTGCCGACTGTCAAAGGCACAGAAAAGGTGTTGGGAGGGGACACCCACTGACATTTCCAGGTTCTCCTGTCCCAGGACAAGGAACAGCACTGAGGACACATGGAAGGTAACAAAAATAGCTTATTAAGAAAGGGAAAGAAAATTCTGATGATGGGAGTGAGGCAGGGAGCAGGATCAAGGGTCTTGTGATCCTTTGTAGGTATTTACACAGCCCTGGCCATTTTGGTATACTGCAAGCATTTCCCAGCATACGTGTGGCTTAGGTAGGGAAAGTTTTCCAGTCTCTCTATGCCAACTGGTTTCTTTCATGGATCTTGATGTATCTCTGCATGCCCTTATTCTTCTGTTACATAAACTAACAATGAAATTGGTATGTACATGGAGGAGTACAAGAAAGTAAATAGCTGGGTGGTGGTGGTGCATACCTTTAATCCCAGCCCTTGGGAGGCAGAGGCAGGTGGATTTCTGAGATCGAGGCCAGCCTGGTCTACAGAGTGAGTTCCAGGACAGCCAGGGCTATACAGAGAAACTCTGTCTCAAAAAACAAACAAACAAAAAAGCTATATTCAAAAGCTATTTATTGTGTTTCACTTGTGGCACCATGCTTAGTTTTGAGAATGTAGCAATACATATTTAGTTTCTTTTTTAAGCACAGTTTTGTGCACTTAGTACACTTATCAAAGTGGGGCTCTTTCTGCAATCTTGTATGCTACTTTCTCTTGCATTATATAGCGTTTAAACAGAACTTCAACCTTTCTTCTTTCTTTTCTGTGGAAGAGTCTCTCTCTGTAATCCAAACTGACCCAGAACCCCACTATGCAGCCTAGGCTGGCGTCTTGTGAGGATGCTCCTGCCTAACCCTCCCATGTGCTAGGATTACAGATGTAAGCCACCACGTTCAGCCATTTCCTTAGTCTCCTGTACTTAATGCACTTTAAAACATCTCTTCAAGGATCCATCAGTCAGCTGTCGGGAAAACAATTGATCAAAGCATTGACTTAAAGAACATTACCTGACCTGTGCGTCTAAGTCTGAGCAGGAGGTGTACTGGGGCCCTTCAGGTGGGCTAGCCTGTGGATAGATATGGTGGTAAATGAGAATAGGCCCCACAGGCTCATCTCTTTGAATACTTGATCATCAGGGAGTAGCACGACTTGAGAAAGTTTAGGAGATATGACCTTCCTGGAAAAAGTGTGTCACTAGGGGTTAAAGTTTCAAAAGCTCACACCAGGCCCAGTGGCTGTCTTTTCCTGCTGCCTATACATCTGGATGTAGAATTCTCAGCTACTTCTCTAGCACCATGGTTGCCTGAATAGCACTATGTTCCCTGCCATAATGACAATGGACTAAACCTCTGAAACTGTAAGCCAGCCTCAATTAAATGAATGCTTTGCTTGAATTGTCTTGACCATGGTGTCTCTTCACAGCAATAGAAAACCACTAACCAGGACAGTGGAGTTCCCAAAGAGAAATCCCAAGTCCATATCAACTTGACAATCTTTCAGAACTGGTTAGAGAGAGCCCAAGAGCAAGAGGACCCAGAAAAAAAAAAAAAACATACAAGGGGCCACTCTAACCTGGGAGGCAGGCAGGTGAGGCAGGCTTCCCAGGAAGTAAAGAGCTGAGGGTGTATGCTTAGCTCTGAACTAGGGGACATTTTAGACCTGAGCAGCCAATGAGATGGTATCATGAAAGGACTTTCTCTTGTATGAAAAAGGAAATAAAAGAGGAAATCCTTTCTCCCTCTTGTCAGTAGGAAGACAGGAAATTTTATTTGAAACCAACTTGACTTTAGCTGCCTTTTGATGTGTCCTGTGTTCAGCCCATCCGTGTTCTGCAGAGGACTGGAACAAAATAACATATGCTTTGGCTGTGTGCCCCAAGTGACTTGTCTGTCTGGGAAAGGCCTTGGAGCCTTGGACATGGTGGGCCCAGAAGATAAGATTTCATCACTAGGGGATGACATCTACTGCGTCTCTAACCTACCAAATGCTGGGTTAATGATCAGGTGGGATATCTGGTCCACTCCTCATGGATAGCAGCCATCTGTCCATCAGTGGATGAAAACACCAATGTTGTGTGAGGAAGTACTTCAGATCAAAGCAAGCAAGGCATTCAAGATCTTTGTTCTCTGTAGGTAGCTGTTGAACAAGAAAGAGATGGGGTGAGATATATTTTGGAATTGATATGGTCATGAAAATATGTGTGGGTGTGTTTGAAGGGAAATGGGGAAACTTTTAAAAGGCAAAATGAGGTTTCTGTGTTACACAGCACTAGTCTACTTCGGTTGTGTCTGTATGACAGGCCTAAAAACCTGATCACTGGACCTGAGGTGTACGCTTCAAGAAGACTCAATCTCCTGAGGTAGTTAGTCACTGACATCTCCTAGCTCAGATGTGTTCCAGATTGGTCTCTGCTTAAGTCTGTGGAGAGATCTGCATGCTTTCTGTGTTCAGGCATAAAGGTGCCCTAAGAAATATTTCATATTAGCTAAACTAAGATTAAACATTATTTCCTGGCCTCCACAGTGTTTCAATAATCCTAATTGATTTCCTAGTTATAATTAGCTTGGAATTTTTACAAAGAAGCTGTCTTACAAGACTGGGTGTCTCAAAAGTTAGAGATAATAGTTAGGTACTTATTATCAGAGCAGTCTCACACAAGGCAAAATTGTTTTACTAGCCAGAGAGAAGTTGTAGGGCTTCCATCACTAATTATCTATGTTATAGCCAAGAAATGCTAGAATATGACCTTCAGCTACTTGCCTCAGACAGAACCAGAGAATTTATCTTGGGGCTACCAAAATAGCCCAGGAAGAAGGACACCACTGCTCCTCTGTTTTGCACCTGGCTACTTGTTCTGACTGACCTTGATGTAGCCATCTCTTGCCTATGTGACTTCTGTCATTTGCCCTGTTCTCTGTATACTATATAAGCCTGATTTTCACTTTGTACAAATTGCACTCAGATACCACACTTCTTTGTGTCGTCTCTGTTTGTCACTCACTGAATTCTTTGCCCACCAGGCCAGAATTTTTATCACCCTGCAGAACAAGGGGTCCCTGAAGCAACCCAGTCCGTGACATTTCTGTAAGTTATTTCAAAGTAATTGTTAGGTACAAGGATTGTTAACAAAGGTAGCTTCCGTCTGATGCTGGACAGGTTTGCTGTTCTTGCAATATCTTCTGTGAGCTTGAGCTAGCCTTTGTGTTCTGAAAGAGTCTTTTCTAACTGCCTCAGATATTACATGCCTCCTAGTTGATTTTTAATATTTATTTATTTATTTATTTTTGTCAATTTGACACAAGCTAGAGTCATCTGAGAAGATGAACCTCAAGTGAGAAAAAGCACCCATTAGATCAGTCTGAGGTAAGCCCCAGGGATAGTTTCTTCATTGATAATTAATGTAGGAGGGCCCTTTCCTCTCCAAGTTGCTTTCGATCATGGTGTTTATTATCACAGCAATGAAGAAGCACATTAAGAAACTGCCCAAGAGTTCGCTGTTTCGGAGCCTTCCGACTGATGGTGTGTTATTGTCAGGGTTTCACAAAAGGGGCTCCGTTCTGACTCTGAGTACCTTCATGCAGCTTAGGATCTACATGAGGTTTCCCATCTTCATTTTCAGAGAGCCTGAGGCTCTAAGGAGTCATCCGGCTATCATCAGCTGAGCCAGAATGACAATCAGGCTCTACATGACTCTGACCTGCTCCTCCCATGAAAATTACAATTTTCCCAAACCCTAGGAAGTCTATTCCCACTGAGCATGTGTTGCTCAACACTTCCAGTTGTAGGAAACAACTTGACTCACGCTGCCCTAGGTCATCACTGATTCAGGAGTTCTTCCAGACTAATGAGGGGCAGCATCCTAATTAGGCCAGGGCTGGGCCTGCACGCTGACATGATCCTTGAGGTATGCCTTGCCAGGCAAGTGGGAGGACTCTTTTTGGTGTATATAGGCATGAACTTACTGAGAGGCTGAGATTGGAGTCAAGGCCAGGGGACTGCAGGAGGCACAGAGACCTTCTAGAAATCAGATTCCCACTACCTCTGTTCTTACATAACCAGGCCTCTCTGGATCCTGCTTGGCACATATTCCTGAAGGTATGACCTATCTCTAATTGATTCTCATGTCCCTCTGTTGAAATAAACAGGCGTTCTTGCTGCCAGGGCATCATGTGCAGTGATGTCAAGGTATGTGGTAAAGCTTCCAGTGGGAGCAATTTAACTAACTAACTCAGGCTAACAAAAAAACTAACTCGGAACCAAGGCATTTCTGTGGAAAGCAACACAACCTCCTTATCCTTCCCCATGATTACTGCAGTTTGGCTGTACCTTGAGGTCCTGGAAATCAGGGTCAGGGCATGGTTGCTGATGTTGTCTGGTAGGCAGAAGATGCCAGGTTGTAAATTATCAAGCATCGCCTTGAAGAGAGAAAGTCAACCAGCAATAAGATCTCTGGCTTTGCAAGGTATATGCTAGTCTGGGCTCCAGCAGGAATAGAGAAAAAGGCAGCAGGACCTTGGGCTGAGTGTCTGTGGAGTGTGTGGGTTGTGGAATCCAGCAGCTCCAGGCTCAGAGACACATACCTCCACCACCTGAGGCTGTGTACTCATGGGGAGCCACCTGCCACCTTCCTGACCTACTTTTCAGTTTGCTCACGGCTGTGGCAGAACCCCAATGCCTGCTTTCCTGGGTGTGTGGGAGAAGTGAGTTTCCTCACGGAAGAGGCTCCGAGCTTGGCAGCTTCAAGGTCATAACAGTTCCAGTCAGCTTGAGGAAGCCTCAGGGAGACCTAAATGAAATTGTCGTTCCACAGTCCTTTCTGATCATTGGTGTCATCTGTCTCGTTGCTGGTCTACTGTAGTAAGACTTGGCTTATGCTGAGGCCCCTGTGTACCGTTTAGCCTCTCGGTTTAGCTTCCAGGCTCATACACTGGTGACAGAGGGACCTCACTTACCCTACTGCTTACTATGAGCAGAGAGAAACGTTTGCCCAACAGTGAGCAATCTTTAAGGAACAGACTATGTCCAGAATCTGAGTTTGGCGTATGGGAGTAGGGTGGAGGGGCTCTGTGTAGGTGGGTGAGAATGGAGGTCAGAGGTCAACCTTGGGTGTCACTCCACAGGGTCTGTCACTTAGAGGGACTCATATGTGGGCTAGGCTTAGCTGGCTAGGGAGTGCCAGAGATCTGCCTGCCCCTGCCTTCCCAGGGATTATAAATGCACCCCATCAGGCCTGGCTTTTCACGGTGGTTCTTGGGCTTGAACTTAGGTCCTTGTGACTTCATGCTGAGCATTGTATTGACTGAGTCATCTTTGCAGCTTCAGAGTTTTTGACGCTTGACTCAGTTCTGTTCCTATTGCGTTGGCTGCCACTATTTGGAGACAGAGCTGTGCCAAGATGCCCCAGAGGGCCCTAGGGACTTCCTCAAGTGCAGAGAGGATGGTGTTAGGAGGCGCCATTGCAATCAGCTGTGCCACTTAAGCCTTGGTGACTGTCGTACGGATGTCTACCACGTGGGAGTTTCAAGAGGATTAAATAATGAGTAAATACTTGTAAGTTATACAATTTATAAATATAATTGACAAGGATTTCTAGAAAATATTTGGGTACTTAGAGAACAAACACAAAACATTTTGTAAAGGCCAGCTGGTTTATTATTATTATTATTATTATTATTATTATTATTATTATTATTATTATTGTTATTATTATTATTGAAAGAAGTATGGGGTTGGGAAGTTGTTAGTGGTTGTATGAGTTTGGGCTGAGTCTGTGGATGAAACACCTCCTACAGGCTGGAGAGATGGCTCAGTGGTTAAGAGCACTGACTGCTCTTCCAAAGGTCCTGAGTTCAAATCCCAGCAACCACATGGTGGCTCACAACCATCCATAACAAGATCTAATGCTCTCTTCTGGAGTGTCTGAAGACAGCTACAATGTGCTTGCATATAATAAATAATAAAATCTTAAAAAAAAAAGAAAGCTTCTAAAAACAAAAAGTTTACTATTAAAAAAAAGAAAGAAAGAAAGAAACATCTCATACTAACCTTAAAGTCTTTTTCCCCCAGACCCTTCCCATCCCTGGGCTCAGTCTCGTCACTAATATACAGGGCTTGGCTATTTAGAGAGATCAGTGGGACTAGCTGCCATCTACTACTCTGATGCCTCCACTCTAGCCTCTCTGCACAAAAGGCATCACTCTGAGCCTCGTAGGCTTGCAGAGGGTAGAGTATCCGTGGCTTAGATGAAGTAATTGCTGCCAAATGCTCAGCCAGTCCCTGGCCCTGGCAAGCACCCTAGAGATACTGACAATAATATTGACCTTTTCATCCTTGATCAAATACCCACTCCATCAGAACAGGCTTCTTGTCCTATTTTGTTTCTGATCCATCTCAGGTTCCCAGATGCCACATGATCCTGTGACAGGAATGACTGCATCTGTTTCCATCCTTAAGGCAGCCAGATACTAAAGGAGGAGTCTAGAAAACAGCCATGGACTCTGTGGAAACCAGGAACTAGCTGCCCACATAAACACTGGCCAGGCCTCTGTCCCAGTTTGCTTTCTGTTGTGATAAGCACCATGACCAAAGAAAACCCAGGGAGGAAAGACTTTTCCATGATAATCCATCACAACTGAAGCGGAGGTCCTGGGGGAACACGGCTTACTGGCTTGCTTTCACTTCTTGCTTAGCTTGATTTCAGGCCACCTGTCCAGGAGTAGGGCCACTTATATCGAAGCCCAGGCCCTCCCACATCAAACACTGATCAATAGCTTGCCCCCTGTAGACATGCCCATAGGCCAATATAATGAAGGCAATTTCTCAGTTGAGGTTCCCTCTACCCAACTGAAGATAGTTTGTGTAAACTTGACAAAAAAACTGACCAGCAGGTTCTGATCATACGGCAGTGGCTGCCTCAGTCTCTAGGAGACACCACCACTACCACTTTGGTCATTATTGTCTGTTTCATCCAGATCTTTGTCCAGTCTTGCATGGTAAACTGCAGCAATCCCATCTGCCTCCCTGGAACTGAGAAAGAAACTTCCTTAGAATTAATTAGATTAGATCAATGGCCTGCCTAAAATAATCCTAGAAATGTTCCATTTGCCTCTAGGCTAAAGTCTAACTCTTGTGGTCAATAAGGCAGTGCAAAGAAGCTCACCATCATTAACTACCATGGAATACAACCCAAACTACCCTGAGGTAGTGTATCCTGCACAACCACTAGGTTAGCTAGACTAGAAAAGACATAATAATAAGTGCTGGTAACAGTGTGGGGGGATTGGGATTCCCTCTGCACCCAGAGAAAAGATGAAAGTGGTAAAGCCAATGTGGAAAAGATTCAGAAGTAAATGTGGTAAAGGGCGCTCCCAGAATGCTGAGGCCTTGTGTTAGATCTCCAGAGCTGTCCAGCATTACAGAAACCGGATGTGGTTGGACATGCCTGTAATCCTACTACATGGACAGTGGAGGTATGAGTTTAAGGCCATTCCTGGCAACATACTGAATTTCAACCTAGCCTGGGCTACATAGAAGATACCCTCCCTCAAAGTAATAAGTAACTAAATAAATAATGACATTCTGATGCATGCTGCAGCATGAATGAATCTTAGAAACAACATGCTAAGAGAAAGACCGTACTTGTATAAAAATATAGAACAGGCAAAACCAGAGAGAGAGATTACACTGGTGATTTCCAGGGTCTGGGGCTGGGGTAGAGCAGAGTGGTTCACAGTTACAGAATTTGTTGGGGGACAATGAAAACAATCTAGACTTAGGCAGTGATGTCTGCACAGCCTGAGGGTGAACCTTTGAAATCACATAATGGCTCTTTGAGAAGCTGAATTGCATATTGTGAGATGCTATGCATCCCTTTCAGAAATGAAGAGTGGTCCATCCTCCAGGGATGGGCCATCTGTAAGACGTAGTCACTAGTTCTGGCCAGCAGCTTCATCCCTTTCTCAGACTCCATCTTCTCCTCTCTCTAAACAAGGAGCCATGGCTCTTGTCACATCACCGTGCTAAGTCCGTTGGTCTTGGGGTTATGAACTCAACCTTTGCTATTGCTCTAAACTCACCTTTTCCCCTCTGAACCCCAAGGACTAGCTCATAGTCCTTTTTTGGTTCCTCCTGATGACAACCTTGACCCCCTTTCCCTGTCTCAAGCTTCTTTGTGGATGCCCTTAGCTAACCTCCCATGTTGTTTACTGAAGGCCAACCCATTGGAATGGAGAATGTCTTGGCCTCAGGAACATCCTAAAATCAACATTTAAATCTGATTAGATGGCTACTGAAGAATTTTTATTAAGGACCAGCTGTTCGGCCCTTGATCAAGTTTCTTAGACACCAAAACAGCATCTTTCTCCTTATCTTTCTTCTTTTAATTCTATCCAGTTCTTTCCTATTAAATTTTATGACAGTTATGGCCATGGAGCGAGCAAGATTACAGTTTGCAGGTGTAGACTTGGTTTTGTTTAGTCTTTCCTTTTCTGCCTTTTGAGGCCGTCTCAGTGTAGCCCAGGCTGGCTTCAGATTCCAAACACTCTTCCCGCCTCAGCTTCTCATGTGCCGAACTGTAGCCATGAGCCACCAACACTTCAAGTCTCCATTTTAAAGCAAAGACTTATCTCCACCCACTCAACTTTTTTTGTCTTAGCTGGCATCTGCCCTTCTATATTTTATTCTGCTGCATTGTCCCAATAACATTCATCAAACGTGAACAGTAGGGTGGTAGACTACACCTGTCAAAAAACAGTTAAAAACATGCTTTAAATGACAATATATTACATGGTAGGAAAATGTAGAAAAGCCCCGTCTCCTGCTTGCTGATTCCTCTCTTTTCATTTCTCCTCCCGAGAGGTTAAGCCACGGGGAAGACTTCATAGGAAGTTATGGCTCCCTTGGCAGGGTTTAATTGAGGTTTCTAAAGTCATTACTCTTAGCAGGAGGGAAGGCAGCCAGTGTGACAGAGAGAAGGGGTAGGGACTGAGGGGGGCACTAAGATTCAGTCTTAGAGTTCTCTCAATATACCCTGAGGGTCTCGCTTTAAGCCAGAACATGGGGGTCTATCTGTCCTTATGTTCTGGGTAGATAGGTCATCAAATATAGCCTTTGTTGAAGATAACCTTGGCAATGGGTTCTCTCAGCCAAGGGTGGTTATGCTGGCTAAGAAGTTAGCTCTGTCAACTCTCCTTTTGTCAGCCACGGTCACCTTGTGGTTTTTTATCCCCTGCCTTCCCTGTTCTTTTCTGCAAATACTTACATTGTTGTTCATTTTCTCACACCCCTAGAGCTTCCCCCGCCTCCAGCCCTATTAGTAGGCAGAGCCTATCTCCCCAGATGCACAGCCACCCCCTACCTGCCTCAGGGTAGCACCCACACAGTAAGGGCAGTTGGTTTATCAGCCCCAGGCAGCCGAGGGAGCAGAGCCTGGAGAACGGAGCCATTTTCTTTCTCTTTGGAACAGCTTTCTAGGGCTCTGGAGTTATAAGAAGGCTCCCACATGTCGTTTCCTGGCAGTTGGACAGCTGCAGAGAGCTACTCAGCAAGCTCTCCTACTCTAGCCAGGGTTAGCAGATGAAAGTTGTCACAGATCTGTTGTGAGGGGGGATGTGAGGAATCGAATACAAAGCATACTTTTCAATTCTTGGACAGAGCACTTTACAGCAACGGGGTCTTGGGATATGAGAAAGGACACAGGACATTTTCTAGGACAGGCCACCCAGACAGGACTCGGTTTGTCAGTCAGGTGAATGTCACCTGTACAGGATGACTCTGGCCCTTGGCACCGGTATGACAGCGGATAATGTGTGTTCCCTTCCTGCCCAGCTCTCAGGCCCATGGCGACCTGCCCTGTCCTACAGAAGGAGACGCTGTTCCGCACAGGAGTCTACGCTTACAGAATCCCTGCCCTGCTCTATCTGAAGAAGCAGAAGAGCCTGCTGGCCTTTGCGGAAAAGCGGGCGAGCAAGACGGACGAGCACGCAGAGTTGATTGTTCTGCGAAGAGGAAGCTACAACGGAGCCACCAACCGCGTCAAGGTAAGGCGGGACCCAGCTGCAGGGGCCCCTCCTGGGATGACTCGACACACACCCATGTGGTCCTGTGTGCGGTGGAACCAGGCATACATCTCACAGAACTCAGGTTGAATCTTGGGAACCCAAGAGAGACCCAGAAACCCATCCAGGGACAGGGTGGCCAATGGACTTCTTCTGTACCCAACCCAGATCTCACTTGGGTTCACCAGGAGCAAGGCTTGTTGGTTGATCACGTGCTCCATCACGTGACGGGCTGAGTTTCCTGGCATCATTGAAAACCCAAGGGAGGAGCAGTTCGCTGACATTTAACAGGCCATTCATTGCCTTTGAGGGTAACTAATCTAGGGTCTTAGAATCAAATGATTGTCTATGTCCTCATAACAGTTCTCTTACCACAATTATATCATAGTTATTTATTCAAAGTAGGGCATCAAAATTCCCTTTGCCTGGCGCATAATTATTATACACAGTCATGGGGTGCTTGAAGCCAGTGGACCTGAGTTCAAGGCCTGGGTCCACTCCTTATCCAAGGGATGATCTTAGGCAACTTGGCTAACCTATTTAGGTCTCTCGTTTTCGAAATATGAAATGAAGTTAAGGACACTTCTTCAGCATTGGAGGATTAGGCAACACAGTGGGTGACATCAGTCTTTTGGCTTAGTGTCTGTGCTTAGACTAGGGCAGCTAATGAGGAGCAGGGATACCCAGTGTGCCTGTCGCATACATGACACAGCAGTGGCAGCGGGGAAGCTCAGTGTGAATCTTGAGTATCTCCGAGTTCATGTAAGTAGGTGATGCACAGTGACCCTCATTTTCCGTCTTGCATCAACCAAACTGTTGTGGGCCAAACTAAGTCTTTTAAGAATGCTAGACCAGCAAGGAGGAGTAGATGATGTTAGAAATGGTTCCCACCATAGTTACTTACAAATTTTTTTGAAAGATTTTTTTTAATTTATTTTATGTTTATGAATACACACTGTAGCTGTACAGCTAGTTGTGGGCTTTCATCTGGTTGTTGGGAATTGACTTTTAGGGCCTCTGCTCGCTCCAGTCAACCCCATTTGCTCCAGTAGACCCAGCTCACTTCAGTCAGCACCCCCCCTTGCTCTGGTAGCCCGCTTGCTCAGTCCCTACTCGCTCCGGCCCAAAGATTTATTTATTGTTATACATAAGTATACTGTAGCTGTCTTCAGACGTACCAGAAGAGGATGTCAGATCTCATTACTGGTGGTTGTGAGCCACCATGTGGTTGCTGGGATTTGAACTCAGGACCCTTGGAAGAGTAGTCAGTGCTCTTACCCACTGAACCATCTCACCAGCCCTACAATTTTTTTTTTTCAAATCACATTTACTTGCTTGTTTGTCTGTGTGTGCATGCATTTGAGTGACTCGGTTCTCTCATTCTGTCCTGTTGGTCCCAGAGATTGAACTCAAGTCAGCAGGCTTGGTGGCATGCACCCTTACTTGCTGAACTATTTGCTGGCTCCTAAGTTACTTTTGTGTTACATCGTGGATGACCTGTAAATATTTGTTAGTGGGAATCAATGTAACAGAGCCTTCAGAGAGAGAAATGGGGAGGGAGATGGGGGAGGGGTTAAGAAAGGGAGAGGAACCTGGATCCTGCTGCTCCTGGGAGTGGGTAATTGATGGGTAAAGTTGTCCTTTCATGGCCTTTGACTCCATTCCTAAGATATACCTGTCTCGTGGACCCTCAGCATAGCCTCCTGTCATTGTCACCAGCAATCTCAAGTTTGTGTGTTTGTCCTTCTCCCCTCTCCTCACATTCAGTGGCAACCTGAGGAAGTGGTGACACAAGCCCAGCTAGAGGGCCACCGCTCCATGAATCCATGTCCCTTGTATGACAAGCAAACAAAGACCCTCTTCCTTCTCTTCATCGCTGTCCCTGGGCGTGTGTCAGAACAGCATCAGCTCCAAACGAGGGTTAATGTCACACGGCTATGCCTTGTCAGCAGCACAGACCATGGGAAGACCTGGAGCCCCGTCCAAGACCTCACAGACACCACCATTGGCAGCACCCACCAGGAATGGGCCACATTTGCTGTGGGTCCTGGGCACTGTCTGCAGCTGCGGAACTCAGCTGGGAGCCTGCTGGTACCTGCTTATGCCTATCGGAAACTGCACCCTCACCAGCCACCTACCCCCTTTGCCTTCTGCTTCATCAGCCTTGACCATGGGCACACATGGAAACTAGGCAACTTTGTGTCTGAGAACTCACTGGAATGTCAGGTGGCTGAGGTTGGCACTGGAGCTCAGAGGGTGGTGTATCTCAATGCTAGGAGCTTCCTGGGAGCCAGGGTCCAGGCACAAAGTCCTAATGATGGTCTGGATTTCCAGGACAACCAGGTAGTGAGTAAGCTTGTAGAGCCCCCCCATGGGTGTCATGGAAGTGTGGTCGCCTTCCACAACCCGAACTCTAAGCCAGATGCCTCAGAAACATGGCTGCTTTATACCCACCCTACGGACTCCAGGAATAGGACTAACCTGGGTGTGTACCTCAATCAGATGCCACTAGATCCCACAGCCTGGTCAGAACCCACCCTGCTGGCCATGGGTATCTGTGCTTACTCAGACTTACAGAACATGGGGCGTGGCCCTGATGGCTCCCCACAGTTTGGATGTCTGTATGAATCAGATAACTATGAAGAGATCATTTTCCTCATGTTCACCCTGAAGCAAGCTTTCCCCGCTGTGTTTGATGCCCAGTGATCTCACTGCATGTGGTCCAAGGGGCTTCCTTGTGCTTCAAAATACCCATCTCTCTTTGCTTCCAGCATCCTCTGGACTCTTGGGTCCCTTCCTTGGGAGGATGCAGAGAGTTTGGTCTCTTGACTCTCCGCAGGCTTTATTGTTTCAGCCTCTGCAGTGGGTTCTCTTTTCAGCCCAGAAATCAAAGGAGCCTAGCTTTCCCTCAGCCTGTTGGCAGGGAAGGTGGGGACAGTATATATAGAGGCTGCCATTCTGCATGTCGGCTGTCACTATGCTTGTTAGCCTAACCTGCCTGTTTCCCGCACCTAGTTTTTGGATGAGTATTAATAAATTATCCAACCCAGCCCATTTCTTCCTGGAAAAAAAATGTTCATAGAGTCTCTGGGGGAAGAGTGAGCAAAACATATGAGTTAGCAAAGATGTCAGTATGTGTGTATATGTATGTATATGTGTATATGTATATGTGTGTATGTATGTGTGTATGTGTTTATATGTGTGTATGTGTGTGTATGTGTATGTATATGTGTATGTATGTGTGTATGTATGTGTATGTGTGTATATGTGTACATGTGTGTGTATGTATATATGTGTGTATATGTATATATGTGTATATATGTATGTGTATGTATGTGTGTATGTGTGTATATGTGTGTATGTATGTGTGTATTGTGTATATGTGTGTATGCATGTGTGTATGTGTGTATGTGTGTATGTGTGTGTGTGTGTGTGTGTGTGTGTGTGGCCCCTTGCCAGTGCTTTAGAGTAGACAGCACCAGAACACTTTGTTGACCCAGCTAAGTCATTGTATTATTCCCTAAGGAATATTCTAACAAATTAGAGCATTCCAGCTTGGAGGTGGGAAGCAACACTTCCTCAAAGCTCAAGCCTGCAGGCCATGTTCTCTGGGCACCTCTAGAAAATGGCCTCTTCCTGCCTACTCCATCCACATTCTGGTGGCATCCGGCAACTGCTGCCATTCCTCACAGCTTATGGCTGCATCATTACCCTCCTTGGTCCCTGTCCTCACATGGCTGCCTCCTCCTACGTTCTCTCCTCTGTCAGTCAAGGAAAATGCCGATGGGTGTAGAGTCCACCAGATAATCCAGAATCGGCTCGTTTCCAGAATCCTTCACCACATTGCAAAGATTCTCTTTCTACATCAAGTTATAGACACAGGCTGGGGATTAGTTGTGTCTTGGAAGCCCTAACTCCACTCACTGCAGGCATGGTTTTCCATGTAAGTGATGTGGCTGAAGGTAGGAAGGTGGTTCTGATGAATCAGTGAGTTTAGAAGAATCTGGGGTAGGCAGGGGTTGGGGATGTTGAATGCATATTGGAGTTGTAGGGCTGCTTTGGGGTGCTCAGGGATGTGGTGATGGGAGGGCCATGTGGCAGTGAAGGAAGGTATTAGGGATGCTAGGTTAGTGTGGTTCCTATCACAAATAGCAGAGAGAAGGCTCTCTCAGGCTGTCTCAGTGGCCCACTGATTTGACAAAGGACCCCTGTCTATAATACAGAAACAATAAGAAGACCAACCAGTCCAATAAAAATAGGCAAATGCTTTGAACAGGCCCTTTCCCAAAGAGGGTATTCTAAAAGTTGCTAAACACATGGGGAAATGCTCACCATAGTATTGGTCCATGGGCTAATGCAATTAAAACTTAGCCACTAAAAGGATCAAGATTTTAGACATCAATAGCAGCAAGGATTGGCCGGGCTCCGGACCACTGGATCATCTATATATCTCTGGGAGAAATATAAATCTTTGGAAGAGATATATTGCTGGTACAACCACTTTGGAAAATTGTTAGGTAGGAGTCCTAAAGCTGCGCATGCCAATCTGTGATGCAGTGATTTGAAATAAGTGTCAGTGAAACGAGGGTCTGGAGCCATCAAAGGTGGGTAGTCTGTCTATAGCAGCCTTAGAAAAACAGTCAACCTGGAAGTAATCCACGCATCCATGGAGACTGAATGGACAACTGGCACACTATAGACAGTCGAGGAATGAGCCGTTACGTCACACTGTGGCATGCATAACTTTCACACAGTGCACTGAGGGATGGAAGCTGACATGGAACATACTTGACATGAGACTACTATCCCTATGAAGGGGACAGGCAAAGAAACGAATCTATACTAAGTCCATCAGGACACTGGGTACTTCCAATTGTTGCTGCTTTGCCCATAGCTGCTTAGGTGGTCAGCTCCAGAGACGAATTCTGTGATCTGTACAGATCCAGGCTGGATAGCTGACTGCACAGATGTTGTGTCCTAATGAAAAAGAAGTGAAAGGGAACAACTTAACTTCAGCAGTGACTTACTATACTCGATTTTAAAACTCTGGAGTGAAATTTAATTTTTTCTTTTTTTTAATTTTGGAAGGATTTTAGATTTACAGAAAAATTACAAGGACAGAGCAGAATGTCCTCATGTATAGCACAGTCAGTTTCCCTCAAGTTGAAATCTTACATAACTGTAGTACGTTTGTCGGCTGAGACGTTTGTACTGCTGTGAGACTAACTAGACTCTGGACTACATTCTGATTTCACCCGTCCCCCCTGCCCCCCGCGCCCATGGACATTATTTTTTCTAGCTCTGGCATCCAAAGCAGGATGTATTCTGCACATTTAGCAATAGAATTTTTACTATAACGAATTTGTGTCCATGGAGACACATACATACACAAGTCCAGCACGCTCTGCCCTTCCTTATCTCCCCCTAAAAAAATAAAAAGCAAAAAACATTTCCTAAACAAATAAATTAGTTAAGAATGAGCAAATTGCAGAGAATGTGTGCTTCCAGCCAGGAAAGCAGGTGTGCAAATGACAGAAATAGGTTGGCCCACGGCGCTCAAGAATGTGGTCCCCAAGTCAGTTGACACCTGCACTCCAGTCCAGCTGTGCCACATTGTTGGGGGAATGCTGGCCAATCCTGAATGCTACTTCTTGGTGTGCGTGTGGGGGGGGGTGAGAGAGAGAGACAGAGACAGAGAGGTGTGCACATGTATGAGTAACTAGTGTATGTTTATCCCCTGGTCCAAGCTTGATACTGGCAACCCAGGACTGTCCAACATCTTTTTGGAAACCTGACAACCAGGTTGCAATGCAGCAGGAACCAACACAAGTGTGTTAGTACACACCACTGAGGACCAGAGCTCCAGGTTTGGGGGCTACACTTTCCTGGCTCTTGACCATCTCAATTCTGAGCAGCTACACCTGAAAAGCCCCCTGTCTTAAACACCATCTTCAATATTACTCTCTATATAGCTTACACCACTAAGAAAGCCTTTCTGAGCTGGGGAGGGGCTATGTCAGTTGGAGCATGTGCTGGGGAGGGGAGGTGTATGGAGGAAGGGGAGGTAGGTCTTAGTGAGGCACCCATACAGCAGCCTACTGTCCACTTCTAATCCTTCAAAGTGGACAGTGTTGCTTTACATGGCAAACGGGACATGGCAGACTCAGTACATCTGGATATGGGGAGGTTATCTTAGATTAGCCAGGTGGGACTCACATATAACCCCAAATGTGCTTGCGAGGAGGCAAAGGGCCACTCTAAGGCATACAAGCATGCACAAACATGCACAATGAATCACACACATACAGTCACACATGCAAATACAGTTCATGTACACATGCGGATATGTGTGCATACTTATGCAATCACGAAGAGTTTCTGCTCCTGGATTCTCCTTGCACAGAGACCAACTTCTCATGTCAGCTTATGTCATGAAAGGACATGCCTTCTAAGCAGATCTTCTGCCTGGATGCTTGTTCCAGACCCCTTCCTGGTGGAGACCTTCCTCTGTACTGGAAACATTGAGGCGTAGGGTAAGAAAGAACCTGAAGTCAAGAGGTTGCCATAAAAAGCATGGGGGAAGAGACAATAGCAACATCTCCTGGGTGGTCGCTTTGAAGCTGCCCAGCCTGGCCCTGTGAGGAAAGATACAGGGTGGTCTTCTCAACACAGCAATGCTATTAAGAACATTCTGCTTCTCCACGTGAGCAGTACTAACTCCATCTCCCCACGTGAGCAGTACTAACTCCATCAACATGGCACCTACAAACAGTGTTTCTGAAAGCTAAAGACATAGCAGCAAGACAAGAAATGCTAGCTCCTTAGAGAGGGACAAGACCTTGAGGCCTACTATGTCCATCTGACTTTCCCTTTTGGCAGGTGAGTGAGAGGTATGGTGGTTTCAATGAAAATGGTCCTCATAGGCTCATATCTTTGCATGCTGTGTCTCCAGTTGGTAAACTCTTGGAAGGATTAGGAGCTGTGGCCTTGTTGGAGGAGGTGTATCACTGGAGGTGGACATTGGGGTTTTTAAAAGCCCACAGCAAAGCCTATAGAACTCCAAATAGACTGGACCAGAAAAGAAATTCCTCCCATCACAAAGTAATCAAAACACCAAATGCACTAAACAAAGAAAGAATTTTAAAAGCAGTAAGGGAAAATGGTCAAGTAACCTATAAAGGCAGGCCTATCAGAATTATACCAGACTTCTCACCAGAGACTATGCAAGCTAGAAGATCCTGGGCAGATGTCATACAGACCCTACAAGAACACAAGTGCCAGCCCAGGCTACTATACCTAGCAAAACTCTCTATTACCATAGATGGAGAAAATAAGATATTCCATGACAAAGCAAAATTTATACAATATCTTTCCACAAATCCAGCCCTCCAAAGGATAATAGATGGAAAACATCAACATAAGGAGCAAAACTACACCCTAGAAGAAGCAAGAAAGTAATCTTTCAACAAATCCACACAAACCTAATTCTACCTCTTACAACAAAAACAACAGGAAGTAACAATTACTTTTTCTTAATATGTTAATATGAAAATTAATATTACCAACATATCTTAATTGAAATCCAAAAACATGAGGAATTAGAAATTTGTTGACTGTCATCCAGTGGTCTCTCTAATTTGGTAACTGGAGAAATAGGTCCAATATTATACAATCCATATACATTTTCAGCTTGTTTGTTCGTGACAGTGTCTTACTGTGTACAACATAATGGTCTTGAGATCTTGCTTCTCCTATCTTAGCCTCTCTATTAGTAGTATTGATTATTTCATGTTTGTACACTATACTATGGTTTTCAGAACAACTTACATACTTTAAAAGTATTTATATACCCAAAAGTAATGTAGACAATTAAATTGGGAGGGGGTTTGTAAGAGAACAACAAAGAATGAGACTGAATGCTTTGCTTGACGTTTGTAACTCTTGTATCATGTTACCACAGTAAGAGCCAAGATTTCAAGCTCTACTAAATACAAAACAAACAAACAAACAAACAAAAACACTTTATATATTTATGTTCATTTAAGAAAATATTAGTAGTGATGTATTATTTTGAAATATATAGTTAATACATTTGGAGTTATTTAAAATTTATATTGAAAAAAATGTTTGTATTTTCAATATTGCCATAAACAAGCATCTACATAAGACTGTTAAATTAATTGTTGTTTTATATCAAACAACTTTTATAATACTCATTTTTATTGTTATAATATTTTATACATTTTAAAGAATGTGACAAAAAAGATATTGTACGTATTAAGGGGGGTCTCTGAGAGGAGTTGGGGTACAAAAGGAAAACAAGAATGTGATTTAATTCTATTTACTTAAAATATGTTTTTAAATGTTAACAAATTCAGATAAATTGAAGTCATGTAACTTTTCTCATCATATTGCAATAAAACTTAAAAAAAGAAAAAAAAAAAAAAAGCCCACAGCAAGTCCAGGCTTTCTCAGCGTGCCTGCCTACCCACTTGCCTGCAGATCAGGATACAAAGTGCTCAGCCACTGCTCCACATCCCAGAGTGCTGTCATACTTCCACCGTGGTGATAATGGACTGAGCCTCTGAAACTAGAAGCAAGCCCTCAATCAAATGCTTGAAAAAAAAAAAAAAAACATGAGTTGCCTTGGTCATAGTATCTCTCCACTGAGCTCTGTGTCTGCCCTTCTCTCATCTCCCTACCTCCAGAAGAGGAGCTAGCAGCTGCTGCAGTCAGCCACCATCTGCAGGATCCCCAGCCCAGATGCCTGGGCCCAAGAGTATGAGGCGCTGAGATGGGACTCCTTTTCACTCACTGACAGCCTAAGAAGGCGGCCACACTCTCAGAGCCAAGCAGATCTGGGAGCACACTGCCTCCCCTTCGCATCTCACCCGCAATGAGTGAGGAAGTGGTGGTGGTGGGGTGGGGAGGATCCAGGATTCAAATGTGCTGCTCACGGGAGAGGTGAGAATGCTGACTGTACTTTTGGCAAGGTGAGGCTTCTCGAAAATGCCATATCTATTATACTGCAATAGGTTCCAAATGACTGGAGATTTAAAAGAACCAGAAAAAACAATACTCAACTAACCACATTTTCTTCGGGTCTTTAACGTAATAACGTCTCCCCTTTCTCCCAAACTAGAATATATATTAAAACTGAACTAGAATCTTGCTTTGCTTCCTTCTCTTGCTTGACATACAGAGCATGCCCTCCCAGCAACTCTTTTGCAGAAAGTAATAAGCCAACAGACACAGCAAGGATCACTTGACTGCAGCCCTCTTTTCTGCTAGACGCTGCGGCCACCCCACCCCACCCCTTCTCGCTATAAATAACACTGGAGGAAACAACTTTGGGGACACATTTTGTTCTTTATTGGGGATTGTTTCTGTAAATCACCAACTCCTCCAAAAGGTGTTATTGAGTCGAGATAAACCTCCAAAAGCTCTTGAAACACATTCACAAGGAGAAACACAACTCCTGACTTAGAGCTACATTGTCATATAACTGGCAGCTTACTAAACCTTCAGATGCCCAAGTTTCTAGACTTATTGCCTCCATCATTCATTCGTTGTTGAAGTCATAAATCACAGTCCCTACTTTCTTCCTGGTGGGGGATAATCTAGGTGAAATATTCAAAGTGGACAAACATAGAAAGTTCCAGGGGCTGGAAAGATGGCTCAGTGGTTAAGAGTTAAGAGACTGCTCTTACAGAGGTCCTGAGTTCAATTCCCAGCAACCACATGGTTGCTCACAACCATCTGTAATGGGATCTGATGCTCTCTTCTGGTGTGTCTGACAGCTACAGTGTACTCATATAAATAAAATAAATCTTAAAAAAAAAAAAAAGAAAGAAAGAAAGTTCCAGAGTCATAGAGTCCTAAATGCTCTGGTATTAATAACCCAGCCTGACTTTATTCATCTGGCCAGGGTGGGGACAGTTGCCTGGGAGGCTGGGTAACTTGCTAAGTCACTCCAGTCCTATCCTAGCCTGAGTCAGGCCCCTTCAGCCCCTCCCAACTCTACCCTAGACCAGAAGTACAAGGATCTTAAACACTAGCCATTGCCTCATCCAGAAGATTGTGGGTGGGGCAGTCAGGGCCTATGCCCAAGCTCTGGGTCAGATGCCACCTGTCCCATGTTCCTCCCTTACAAGAAGTACTTCCCTTTCTCCTAGATCTTTTGGGGGATATTCTGAATGTGGTTTTAACAGGATTCTCATATACTGGCATCTTAGGCCTTCTGCTCCTTGAATCCAGTCAGATACATCTTGCAGACTTAACATGTTTTACACTGTACTGAAGGAAGAGCCCAGTGAGAACCACCGCGTGCCAGCTTTCAGGCCCTTGGCGGTCCAGGATCTGATCCTCCCAACGACCCACTGCCAGTGGCCACCGTCATGACCCCACTATACCAAGGAAGAGATCAAGACAGGGGAGGATGAAGAAGCCTCTTGCCCATGACCTCAGAGGCTGACGAGCGGCTAAGTAAGGTTTCCCAGGCTGCCTTTTTCTAACCTGGCCACAGAGGAACAGGACAAGGGTCTGAGGAAGGTTAGCCCTTAGGTAAGTATCATGGTACATAGGCCCCAAGAAATCCCAGCATGCTCTAGAAGGTGCAGAGTTTGCTCCCTGGTGTGTTTCTAGAAGCAGGCTCTCAAACACTAGCTGCCAAGTACAGGGGTGAGGAGGCACACAGGGATCTGTCTTGGTCCTGGAATGGAGAGAGAGCTTGGGACTGGGAGAGCTTGGCAGGGCCAGGAAAGGGGAGTGAGGCAAGGGAGAGCTTGGTGTGATGGGCAGGAAGCTGGCCTTTTATCCTAGGACACAGGCAAACAGACAAGGATTCCATCTGTCAGATTTGCATGTCAGTCATGGGAAGAGATGGCAGCTGGGGAGATGGCCCAGGAAAGGTCCTCTTCAAATAGCCCGGGGACAATGCTACAAGGACAGATGGAGGCAGGGCCTGAAGGAAGTGAATCTCAAGGCATTGTAAAGCTCACCGGATGTGGGTGGCAAGAAGAGGTGGGAGCAAGGGTGTCAGCCTCCCCGGTTTGGAAGAAGCCAGCTTAGTGGCAGCATTCTGGATAGGTGGTATCTGGGGAAAGAACAGGTTTTGGAGTATAGATGGGAAATTTCACATGAGTGGGGTGTGAGTGCCTCTGGGATTATCCACAAAGGCAGGCAGGAGGAGAGGTGTATGGGCCGGAGTTTAGAATGAGGTCTGGCTAGGAACACCGATGTGCAGGCTCCATGCAGAGAACATATCCCCTGGGGAGTGTAGACTAGACAAAAGAAAAGGCAGAAGTGGGAGACACTCTCAAGTACCCAAGAGTATGGAAAAGACCCTGGTCACAGAAGAAAGCAGCAGATTTATGGAGAGAAGAAGAAGCTCTCAGGGTCCCTGGCTAAGCTGTGACAGAGTGGGTTAGAGGAGAGCGCTATCAGGTGGGTTGTTTTTGGTCAGACCATAGGAGAGAATAAGGCAGAGAGGGCCTGGTGGGAAGTGATTACATTGTAACAGCCGCCCAGTGAGGACAATTAGACCAAAGGGGTCGTCTGCTAAGCTAAGAGATGGGGTGATGATAAGGCAAGAAGCTATCCTGTTGACCCCAAGGGGAAGGCCGGGCTCTGCCCTGAAGGTTTTTATTAGGCTGGTCTGCCTGGAAGCCTTTCACCCTTCCAGCCCGAAGCTGAAAACAAGTGGCAGGGAGGGGTTTTAAGGATAGGAAACATCTTTCGCTTGCTCCTAAGATGAAGGGGATGAGTGGGTGGGGAGGAGAAGAGAAAATACAGGACTATGAGAGATTTGGGAGTCAGTCCCAAGTTGGTAGTGAGGGGACCTTGGAGGAACAGAGCATGTGGGAATGAAGGCAGATGTGGATGCAGAGGAGGGTGGCCTGGGAGACTGGCTCTTCTTTGTGCACAGTGAGGTGAAGAATTTAAAAGTCCGATGATTCTGGAAGTGAGCTGGGTAGAGGAACATGAAGACAGGAGATAGGAAAGGGAGAGATTTGGTGCTCAGCCGAGGTCTAGAAGTCCCTGGCTACCACATTGCTTGGACACATAACATGGGTAATTCTAGGGCTGGGCTGCCTGGTTGGTTGTTTCTCTGGAGTGGCCTGTAGTCAGTTCAGGGAGTCTGGCTGGAATATTTCAGGACAGCGATGGGAGAAAGGGGCTGGGAGGGTGTCCAGGATCTGGAACACAAGTTGGTTCATGAATTAAGTGTGAGAAAGACTGAGTGTGTAGAAAGTGAATGAACACTGGGAGAAGGTCCGGGTGGAGCAGAGACTGGGGCTAACAGAGATCAAGGACTGGCCAGAGGAGTGGAGCAGGACTTGGAGGCCATGATTTTGCTTGCCCGTGTTCTACAGTTATAGCTACCACAGACAGAACTGGCTGAAGATCCAAGACTCAGGCAAAGAGTAAAGGGGACTCCTGCCTGATCCCTGGAAGGGAAGGAAATAACAAAGAGAGACAGTAGTGGTTTCCAAAGTCATTGAAGTCACAGGATATAATAGTCTGAGCTACAAGGGCTTTGGGAGCTTGCAGACAGGAGAGGATTCTGGGAGAGTAGAGCCTTTGAGCTAAGGAATCTCAGAGTCTAGCAGTAAAGTCCTGATTATCTAATGCAAGGCTCACAGTCCCGTTTTTGAGCTCGTCAAATGTGAGCCGGGAGCTCTGGTCGGCTGCTAATTTGCAAGCTGGTTATTTAATCTCTCTGGTTCTCACTTTCTCAGGCGTGAAGATGGAGTATCTATGTGGCCTGGACGAGGTAACTCAGACATAAAGCTTAGTACAGCGCTTGCACCTAGAGGCAATCTATTGCTACAGTCCAGGTATTGTTAAAGGCTGAATTGTGGTGACTCCCAAAGTGACTGTCTGTGGAGACAGCGCTTTTAAGTAGCAACTAAAGTCAAATGAAATCAGAAAGGTGGTAGTTCAAAGGAAAGGATGGAAGGTAGCCATCTTGCCAGTCAGAAAGACAGCCCTCACAGAAGCAGCCATGTCAGTAGATGTCTACCCTCTAGAATGACAAGAAATAAATACCTGTTGTTGAGTTGTTGAAGTCATCGTTCATGATATTTTGTTGTGGGGCCTCAACAACATGCCAGTATGGTGGTTAAGAGAAGAGAGAGGAACCTGAAGCGGGGCAAGCGCTCTAGAGGCGTGGCTTATTGTACAGTCTCAGGGGGTGGGGCAGAGAAGGTGAGCAGCATTCGTCTGAAAAAGCTTATAGTCCAGAGAGAGGCAGTAGCCGGTCCCACCCGAGTGGAAAGCTCATTTCGGAAACATTTTTGGAGAAGCTTGGGGTTGCCAACCAACTAACCAGGGTGTAACCCCGGAAACGCAAAGTCGGTTGAGGGTAGGGCGGGTGGCATAGGAGGAAGCCGGGCTGGGAAGAAGGTTCTGGAACCCACAGCGAGGGTTTTGGCAGATCGGTGAAGATAGCTGCTGGCTGAGGAAGCAAAGAGGAAGAGGTAAAAAGTCTGAAACTGGGAAGCAGCTGACGCGTCATCACCACCGAAAACGGATAGCTGCTGGCAGAAAAGGCGTTTAGGAAGCGCAGCCGCGGGCCCTGCCAAGGGAGGCTGTCGTGATTCACGCTTGGGAAGTGCGGGAGGCCAGAACACAGGTTGGAGGAGGTCCAGGCCTGGCACAGTGCAGTAAGCAGCCTGGCAACTGTGATGGGCTGACCCTGTGATGTGGGGCTTGACTCAGGGACTGGAGTCCAGGGGTGGGAGAAAAGATGCCTTAGGAATCTGCCACCAGACTGCGCATCTTCAGAGCATTTTTTTCTGGGATAGTTATTTCAAATCTGGGTGGTTTGTTTGTTTGTCTCTTTCATCTAATACGGTGTCATTACTATTATGCCCTGTCCCTAAGAGTCCTAACACTGGCTCAAGTTCTTACTCAATTCTTCCTGCCCCAGTTGATCCCACCCAGATCTTGTCACTGCCTGGTTTTCTGTCACCCTTGGGGAGGTGTTTACAGCCAGCTTTCCCGTTTTCAATTATGTCATAAAGCACAGTTGTAGACATCATGAGTTCTCTGTCCTCCTAGGAAATGGAGTCTGTACCTGTTGCTGGCTTTATTTGAAAAGTGGCCAGCGGGTCTTGATTGACACCTGAATGTTGTTCAGGCTTGGGGAGGTCAGAGGTCAAGGCGCCCCCTGGCGGTGGAAACTGCAAGTCTCAGGCCCTAACCTCTTTCAAAGCAGGGTTGTTAACCAGGGGTGACTCTCAGCGATGCTGGCCATTCCCTGGAGCCCACCTGAACCTGTTTTGACCAAGGCACTGCCCTCCAGGCACTGATCATCTGGACCACACAGAATATCTATTTTAGCCTGAACAATCCCTTCTTCCCCTCACCCCCACCCCACCAGCCATGCTTCACAGCCTCTCACCCTTCAGCAGAGAAATGTCTTCCCCACTTTCCTGTGATACAGTGTGAGACTCAGATGGGCTAAATGTTACAAGGCTGTCCATCAGACTCTGGCCCTGCTCCTGTGTAGAGTTCCGTGTCAGATCTGGACTGCTGCAATAGAGTTTTCAGAGGTAGGGAGGGGAGATAGGATGAACTGAGACCCCATTGTCCCATCCTCAAGGCAAACCTATTCCAGGAAGCTAGCCAAGTGCTCTAAGACCAGTTTACAATGAACTTAGCAAGCTTGAAGGAAAGCTGTGTCTGCCGAAGCCGGATGCTAGGACTCTCAAAGACTGCCCTGAGGATGTGGTCCAGGAACAGAAACGCAAATGGAACTGAGAAGGGAGATAGGCTAACAGCACAGTGCCCTGACTGAAGCAAGTTACAGGGGATGTGGGAGCTCGGAGGATGCAGAGAGAGAGGAAGAAGGGGAGTGGATGCATAGGGAGGAACGAAGGGGCCAGATGGGAAGAGAGCCTTCCCAGCTCACAACCAAGGCTGCCGTCCTCCTCATGAGTATCCTTGATCCCTGACTTGGAAGAAGTTAATGCAGGCCTATGATGCAAGTGAAGTTCCATGAACCTAGAAGGCGCGGCCTGCTGTTGTGTCAGCTGTGTAATGTACCCCGGTGCCCTGGGGGTCATGTGGACAGAATAATGCAAGATTGGATCGGGAACAGGAGGAAATGATGTCATCAAGATGCTGGCTCACTGTACTACAGTACAGTGAAACCTTTCTACTACAGTAAAACCTTTTTAAAAGTAGGAGGGACAGGGCTGGAGAGGTGGCTCAGCGGTTAAGAGCACCGACTGCTCTTCCAAAGGTCCAGAGTTCAAATCCCAGCAACCACATGCTGGCTCACAACCATCTGTAATGAGATCTGACGCCCTCTTTCAGGAGTGTCTGAAGACAGCTACAGTGTACTTACATATAATAAATAAATAAATCTTAATAAATTAATTAATTAATTAATTAAAAAGTAGGAGGGACAACACAAAATACTAGTTAAAAGCACAGTGAGGCAAAAATGAAGCCAGTAACATAGCTGTTTATTATCAAAATATTACAAGATATTCTTTATCATTATACAGTTTTTGTTCCATACCTGTAATATCAGCACTTAGGAGGCTGACTGAGGCAGAAGGATCTCATGTTTGAGGCCAGCCCGAGCTATATAGAAAGTCTAAGGCCAAATAAATAAATAAATATGTTGTTCTGTAACTGACTATATTGGCCTGCTTTTCATACAGCCTGCTGTGCAGTGGGTTTATTGCCACCCACCTCTCCCCAAGACAGATGAATGGAACACCAGCCTATTCTATCAGAATGCCCATGACATCAGCAGAAATAAGAATTGTTAAAGCACTATTATCATGTCAGGAGACCCCTGACAGGGTGTCCTTGGTGACAGGGCCACATACATACAATCGCACACCACATCAGGGTATTTCAGTAGCTGAAGAACCGTGAGGGAGTTTCGCATCAGCTGCTTGTGGAGGAAACAGCACTTACTGACTAGAGCAAACGTTGAATGTGGGCGAAGCATCCCTGCTGTGGGACAGATGTGAGAAAGGACTTTCCATCGCTAGGAGGCCAAGTCAGTGCAAAGTCTACAGGTTTTTACAGACTGGACGCATGACTTGCTTAGGAGTAACACGGCGAGCTACCAGTCAAATCCTCTAAGTTCTGGCCAGATGAGTGCCTCAGGGCCTTCCAGTATATTAACAAGCATACACTGCCAGTGTCCTCCAGGAGCGTAAGGAATCCCAAGTAACTTGGCAAGCCAGAGAGGTGGAGAAGTCCTGGCTGGTAAGCCCCTTTCAAGAGAAGGATGCTGTCGAGACCCTGGCTCCGTTCTAGGCCTGCAGCCTCTAGGATCACATCAAAAAGCTTGCTCAGGCTTGAGCGATGTCACTGAGGAATGTAATGAATGCCATCTAGAAGCATTGAGAGCGTCATCCATGACTTCAAAGGAGTTTGTCAACACGAGAAGGTTTCAACATTCAGCAGGGCTGTGGACAAGGTTAGCTCTGACGAGCTCCTGCAGGTGTTTCTGAGTAGACAACCAGGCTTCAGGCTGTCCCCGCCCAGAATGCTGACTCGGGGACAAGATATGGTGGCTGATAACAGCAATACTGATGATACTGGTCCTATAAAGTGCCTGATTTTCTTAAAAAAAAAAAAAAAAAAAGGCAGAGGCAGGTGGATTTCTGAGTTCAAGGCCAGCCTGGTCTACAGAGTGAGTTCCAGGACAGCCAGGGCTATACAGAGAAACCCTGTCTCAAAAAAACCAAAAAACCAAAACACCAAAAACCAAAAAAAGAAAACAAAAAAAAAAAAAAAAAAAAAAAAAAAAAAAAAAAAAAAAAAACAAAAAAAAAACCTTAAGCAAAAACCACAACTTCCAAAACAAAGACATAGAGTGGTTTTGTGTTGTCATACAATGTATATGTTTAAAATTGTGTTATTACAAAATCAAAGAGGTTTTAAGATACATTTTAGACAATTTTATAATGTTATAATAAAAGGCAAAAGTGTGCATGTTGAGTGGAAGACAGAAAAAGAGAAGACCTCATTTTAAAATGGAGTCTCTCGGGGTGTGGCGCCTCAAGCCAGTAATCCCAGCACTCAGGAAGCTGAAGCTGGAGGATAGCCACAATTTTAAGGCCAGCCTGGGCTACTCGGCGCTACCTTAGTTTTCAAACAAACCAATCTTCCTACCCCATTCCTAAGACAGTAGCATCTACTATACATATTACTTAAATAATAGCTGGGAGCAGTCCTGTGCATCTATAAGCTCAGCCCTTGGGAGAGACTGGTGCAGGAGGATCATCGTGAGTTCTAGGCCAGCTACACATAGAGACCATGTCTCAAACAAACAAAAGAAAAGGAGGCATGATGGGACTTCGCCCACCTCACTACATTAGAACAGAAAATGTCACTTAGCTCCTGCTCAGGGACATCACAAACCTGAGCTGTGCCTGCCTCCCTTCCTAGAGCCTAGGGAAACCCTAGTTAATAGAATGTGCAGCTGCACATGTGCACTACTTACAAACACACACACACACACACACACACACACACACACACACACGGATCTTCCTCCATAAGAGTCCTTGAAACTGTCACATTCTAGAACTTTCTCTGGGTCCTCCAAACTGTCAGGACCCTTTCCAAAGGTCCTCGGATTCTTGTTTCATATATCTGAGAAATAACAAACATGCATTCATTCACCCGTGTACCTCTGCCTATTCTCCCTTTGAGAGACACAGAAGGCTGTTCCACCTCAGCTTCAGGTCCTATGAAGAATGGTCCTGGGGGAATCCTGGAGGGTGACTGAACGTGATGTAAGGCAGACAGGAAGCTTTTAAGCCACTTGAGGGATCATGGGGAATGCTACATAGTCAACAGATGCTCCAGGGAAAGAGAGGTGGGAGATGGCAACCGCCCACTCACATGCATTCCTTGTGCTCACGTGAGCCCACTTCATGATCTCCTGCTTGAAGAGGGTGGGGGCTGTTCAAGACCGCGATTGACTATGAGATCGTGAAGGAAGACACCAGCAGTGGGGCCTGGAAGTACCGAGGTGATGAGCACCTGTCACCAGAGCTTAATGCTCTTAAAGACCTCGGAGCCCCATCCAGCAAGAATAACTCATAAGTAGGGGCCAATGTCCAGGCCATGGGGGACAGGGTTGTTGTAAATGGTCTCCAATGGTCAGCAAACACATACAGTGATCTAGTTGAAGAAACCATCTATGATGTCCAGGTGTGCAAAAGTGACGGTGGCAAAGATGCCAGTTGTGCCGCTGGGACCCAAGATGAGAAGTTCACTATTGATGAAGCTCCAGGTGACAGCCTATCGTGGTTCATACCCATGGTCAGCTTGGTTGGATTTGGGACCACCTAGGAAACAGCCCTTAGCATGCGTGGGAGAGGGTTTTCAAAGAGGCCGCAATGCGAATGAGAGACTTACCCCCAAATGTGTGACACCATCCCATAGACTAGGGTCCTGAACTGAGTAAAAAGGTAAAAGGGGAGGAGCCAGGGGAGCATTTGTTTCTCTCTACTTCCTGACTGCAATGTGACCAGTCGCCTCCTGCTCCTGCTCTGTGCCTTCTGTAGCAGCTACGTACTTCTTTGCTGTGACAAACAGCTGGCAAAAGCAACTTAAAGATCAACAGAGGGTGGATTTATTTCAGCCCATACACGACGGAATCCATCACGGTGGGGGATAGGTCACAGCATAGAGCGCAGGCCTAGGAACCGCTGATCACTGTTTCTGCAGGAAGCAGAAGTAACTGCCAGTCTCCACTCATTTTCTCCTTTTTATTCTGTCTTAGATCCTTGTCTTAGGGTTTCCCTGCTGTGACGAGACAGCATGACCAAGGCAATTCTTATAAACGCAAACATTTAACGGGGGCTGGCTTACAGTTTCAGAGGTTCAGTCCATTATCATTATGGCAGGAAGTATGGCATTGTGCAGGCAGACGTGGTGCTGGAGGAACTGAGAGTTCTACAGCCAGGAGAAGCAGCCAGGAGGAGACTATCTTCCTCACTGGGCAGAGCCTGAGCATAGGAGACCTCAAAGCCTACCTACACAGTGACACACTTTCTCCAACAAGGTTATATACCTCATACTGGTGTCACTCTCTATGACCAAGCATCCAAACACATGAACCTATGTGGCAAACCTATCCTAACCACCACAGTCATAGAACATGGAATGGTACTGGCCACATTCAGAGCGAGTCTTCCCTCTGCAGTGGTTTGAATGAGAAAAGTCCTCTAGGCTCATACATGTGAATGCTTGGTCTCCAGTAATCGGAACTGTTTGGGAAGGATTAGGTGTGTACGTCACTGAGTGTAAGCTGTGAGATTTCAAAACTCTCTGTCTCTCTGTCTCTCTGTGTCTCTGTGTCTGTGTCTCTGTCTCTGTCTCTGTCTCTCTCTCTCTCTCTCTCTCTCTCTCTCTCTCTCTCTCTCTCCCTGTAGGTCAAATACAAACTCTCAGACACTGCTCCAGCAGCATGTCTGCCTGCTGCCATGCTCCTCACCATAGTGATCATGGACAAACCCTCTGAAGCAGTAAGCAAGCTCCCAATTAAATGTTTCCTTTTATAAGTTGCCTTAGTCATGGTATTTCATCACAGCAGCAGAGTGACTCAGACACCTCTTCAATCAGAGCTCTCTGGAATCTCACCCTTACAGGCACTCCCAGAGTTTGTTTCCTAAATGTGTCACAAAAAA
>NW_022196896.1:113142614-113188849 GCF_008632895.1 Mastomys coucha
AGAGTGAGTTCCAGGACAGCCAGGGCTACACAGAGAAACCCTGTCTCAAAAAACAAAAAAGAAAAAAATCAAGCAAACAAACAAACAAACAAAAAAATCACCTCAAGTTGACAATGGACATCAACCAAGACATCTTTCCTGCCATGATGCCCTCAAACCTGAAGACAGAGAGCAAAGTGACAGCCAGATGAGTAGCAAGCTACTCCATCTAGGTTTGTGTAAGGACCCTTTATGATGTTCATAGTGGTCAAACAAAGTCTTTCTTGGAATATATTGTTATTAAGCAATGTATTACTGTATCAACGTATAGTATATATGGTTCTAATTAGTTTTTTCAAATGCTGGTAATTGAACTTTGGGGCTCACACTTATCTGTTAGATCAGCAGTTTCAACCTATGGGTCAAGACCACTTTTGGGGGTCAAATGACTCTTGGACAGGGGTAGCATATCAGATGTCTTGAATATCAGATATATCAGATATTTACATTATGATTCATTATAATCAATAACAAAATTATGATTCAGTAACAAAATTACAGTTGTGAAGTAGACAATGTAATAATTTTATGATTGGGGATCAGCACAACATGAGGAACTATGTTAAAGGGTCACAGCATTGGAAGGTGGAGAACTACTGTATCAGACAGATGACTGAAGGGTAGATGGATAGAAAGATAGACAGAGATTGGTTCTTCAGTAACTTCTCCTGAGTCCAAACCTATTAGGCAAAGGAGGATGCTGCAGTTAAAATGTAAAGACATTCTGCTGGAAAATGCCCTATTTGAAGGAGGGCAGTCTTTCTTCTCTTAAAGCCTTTGGATGAGGCCAACCAGGGAGGATAATCTGCTTCACTCAAAGTCTACTGATTTAAATGCTAATCTCTCCTTCAAAAATGCCTTCACAGGGACGTCTGGAGTCATGTTTGACCAAATCCCTGGGTACAACTGCTAGTCAAGTTGGCTGATGTAATTATGACCTCTTTGCATTTGGTAAGGTAGCGAGTGTCCGTGCTCCCTGCCCAGTGGGCTCTGGGGTAGTGGGTGACATGCCCCTGCCTTTCCAGGCTGGAGTAGCAAGGGAGCCCAGTGGAACAGTCAAGCAGTTTGATGGGCATAGGAGAGGAAATGTGAAGAGTGGTAGATGTTTGTCTGGTCGTGTGTGATGTGGCCTCTACTGCCTTAATTCTTGTTCCCCAGCAAGTCCCATCCCTACAACTGCAACTTCCTAGTTCTTCTGTTTCTCTATCCATCAATCATCTATCCATCCAATAGACTGATAGATATGTAGATTCATATTTAGGCTGAGGATGTAGCTCAGTGGTAGCATGCTTACCTAGCATGTGTGAAGCCCAGAGTTCAATTCTCAGAATTGAAGACAACAGTGATGTGTATATGTGTATGTATATATATATACATACACATATACATACACACATCTATGCAATAATGATTGCTTAACAACATTCCCTTCCCAGCCCTGAAGTCCATTCTGTCCCAGCGGAAGGACCCCTGAGAAGGTAGGTTGATGGTGTGCCTGACGACCTCTCGTCTAGCTTTTTCCAATAAGAGACCCAGCTTGAGCCTGTACTCTGCCTGCATGAGGCTTTGGGATCTAGCTCTTCCAACACAGCACTTGCTGTTCCTCCAAGAACTCTAGAGATGGCCCCATGCCCAAGTCAGAAGCCTGCCAGACCACCCTGCTGCTATCACTAATTTCTAAGCCTCCCTTCCATACCCAGATACTAGCCAGAGCTAGCAGGGGTACTCTAGCTGAGCCTACAACCATGTGAGTCCTTAACCTTCCTTCTCAAATACTGCTATCCAAAGCTCTGCCACATATGACAGGCTAACAAATTGCCCAAAAGAGCACAGAGACTCATGCCAATAAAGCCATGCTTGTCTTCCGGAAATAGCCTGGGGAACAGGTTATTCCTCTGAGTGACCCTAAGTGCCTAGTGTAGCAGAGGTGGTGTCACATGCCCTTCCCCCCCGCACCCCTCCCCCCGCAAACATGATCCAGGCAGCCACTTCTCTCCTCTGCAGGCTCCCATCCAGGGGTCAGACAGCCTTCCTTTCCAATAACCAGTTGGGCATTTGGATGTACAATGCCCGCCGGGCTCCTCCAGTCAGCATCTCCCCTACCTCCCATCCCTGGGGGGGGGTTCCTGCATTCCCCAAGTTGATGTGAAATCATGCCAGGTGTGCAATGAACGTTTCTGGCGAAAGGGGGCGCTCTTCTTTGTGGAAGGCTGGGCTGTAATCATCCTTGAAAAGGAGCACCAGATAGGAATGGAGCGATTACAACCTAAAATGTCATCCTCCATTCATCTTATAAAATTCAGAACAGTAAATTCAGCATTAGGAGAAAATAAAAGCACCCGGGGAGGGGAGGTAGAAGGATAAGAGTTCAAGACCAGCCTGGGACATGTAGCAAGCCTCTGTCTTGTACAGCTGTATATGAATTATTATTTTCTTGCATGGTGGAGGCAAGTTGGGCATTTTGGTCATAAACAAAGCCAAGGCACAATGTCAGCAGGAGCCATTGAAAGCCAGGCTCCAGGGAGACCCGTGAATGAGCCAGCACCATGAGGGTGGACAGAAGCAGCAGAAAAGCATGGTGTTGGGGAAATTCAGAAAAGCTACATGGTCTCAGACTCTGCAGAGATGTGGCACTGTGGGAGAAGCAGCTGCTACCCTGCGTGCTCAGTGGAAACAGAGTCATCCAGGGCAGTGTATCAGACAATAATGATAAGACACCAGGGCTGGCTCCTGGCCCTTTAGGGGGAAATAAAACAGAGCATCATGGAGATTCTTTATGTGCGCACATTAGACTTTGATTGCTTGTTATTCCTTTCCTCTGGAACTGTTACTTCTAGTATCCAGCGGCTCCTTGCTTCATCCTAGATGCTCTGTGAACTTTACGGCCTCTTTTAGTTGAGTTATGGATGTAGATAAAAACCTACAAGAACATAATCTCTACCCAGACTCCACACAGCATCAGGACACCATTGATGCTCTGTTGGAGCTTTCTCTAAGTTAGACAGGACAAAGAAACTACTGTGCTCACACCTCAGGCATGTGTGTAGGGAATGAAGTGAAGAAGAGATGGGCCTTGGAAATCAGTGAAGCATGAGTGTGCCGTGTGTGTTATGTATGTAGTAGGTGATCTTACTGAGTTCAAAGGTAGATAGGCATGGTAGCACTCACCTTTAATCCCAAGAGTCAGAGACAAGGGGATCTCTGTGAATTCAAGGCCATTCTGATGTGCATAGCAAGTTCTAGACCATCCAGGGCCACATAGGGAAATGCTGTCTCAAAGCAACAACAACAAAAACACAAAAGTAAACCTAGTGCTAATAAAGGCCCAAAAAGTGAGATGTTTCATTAGTTGGACTTTTTATCTCTGTGACAGAATATCTGGTATAACTTAAAAGAGAGAGGATTTCTCTTGGCCATAGTCCCAGAAGTGTCAATCCATCACTGTGGCAGGTGTAGGAGTGGGGCCAAGCAGTCTCTATCATGATAGTAGGGCCTTGTGTTAGAGGAGCTTTCTACATTGAACAGAAGCAGAGGAGAGGGATACAGGGAGGGACTGGGGCAAGAGAGAACCCTCAAGGGCACCACCCCAGTGACCCACTGCCTCCAACTAGGCCTCACCTTTCACCTTCTCCCAATAACACGACTGCATGAATTCATTAAGGGACCCCATCTGTCATGAGGTTAGAGTCCTTGCGGCCTGATTATCTCGGAAATGTCCTAGCAGACGCTCCCGGAAGTGTGCTTTACTGATTTCCTAAGTGCCTCTTAGTCTTTAATAAAATTGACAGTCAAGAGTAACCACAACAGGAGTGACACTGAGAAGACGCAAAGAGGTTTTATCCATCAGTGGGATGGTCCTGGATGCTGACAGCTCCATAGAGCTGTGCTGGTCAAGGCACAAAGAGACTAGGATTGTGATGAGGATGGGTCTGGACCCTGTGGTGGACTCTGGGGTCTCCGGGATAGGGGCAATGATACAGTGTTCAAGGAAGGAAGGAGAAAGGTTCAAGGTTGCATGCAGGGATTTCCTAAGGAGGGGTGCATGGGGTACTGTGAACTTGACAGGCCTCCATGATGGGTCCATTGTAGAGTTAGGGTAAACAGCTTCAGCACCCAGATGGCAAAGTCAGAGTGTGGACGGGAGCTCTTGTCATGACCATGACCCCTCCCTCTGGCTCAGGACCTGGCTGGAGTGTTCTACCCGCTCTCAGATTCCCCACCAGCTGTGCCCTGCAGGCCCCATGCTCCTGCTGTGGATGACGTCAGCACAGCTCCCAGGTCCTCCACACACCAGAGCTCCTTTCAGAATCACACCCTGAAGTCTAAAGAAAAGAAAAATGAGGCTGAGAGTGATAATAAGCTCAACCAAGCTCCAGTATGTGTGTGCATGTGTGTGTAGGGGAGTGCCTGGCTTAGGTCTGTTGTCACATCTAACGTGACAAGGTTCAGATAAAGGAGTGAATGATCCCTACTGCCGTAAGCCAGCAATTCCCTTGGTGGGCCTGGCCTGAGGAATGAGGTCACCTAGCTCTCTGGGGTCAAAGGGACAGTGGCTACCTTAGAGCCCGCAGAACTCAGCTAGTACTGAATGGTGACCTTTAAGGGGTAAGCAAATGTGGCCTTGTCCAGCTACAGAGGGAATAGCCTGACTGGCCATTTGGGCTTCTGCAGGGCAGAGCTCAGTAGCATATATCATCAAGGCGGCCAGCTTGCATGCCAGAGGGACATGTAAGCCCCTCCATGAGCTTTTCCCCTAAGTGCCCAGCAGAAGTCCAGAGGGGTCAAACCTGTTTTAGCTGGGGAATAGTGTTGCTCACGGTAGGCTGGGTCTTCTGACTTAAATTAACTTCAATAAGACCACCCCCCTACAGATGTATCCATAGCCCAACCCAACACAGACATTCCCTCACGGAGACTCTCTTCTTGGGCAATTCCAGGTTGTGTCACGTTGACAGTTAAAGCTCGCCATCACAAGTATGCTGGGTGGTGCTGAGGAAAACTGTGACCGCTCTTGTGGGCATCAGCAAAGGTTTCCGAACACCATTCCTTCAGCCTATTCACAAATGCTAGGTCAGGCTTGAGAAGTCAGTCAGCCATGAAACCTGATGCTGAAAGAGACTTTACTTCCCTCGTGTGGAACTTCGGCTGATAAATGGACGCTTCTGGAGGTTGAGTCCCAGTCAGGGGAAATTGAGAGCCAGTGAGTGAGAGGGTGGAGCAGGCAGCCAGTGCTGGCTGGGTGGGAAGGTAGATGATGCCCCCCCCCCAACTTGGTTTCTATAATGAGGAAGTTCTCTGCAGCTCAGTTTCCTCTCCCTCACTGAGCGCCTGAAACAGGAAGTCAGTCAGTTAAGCTGGTAGTAGCAGCAGAGACAACTTCTGAGAGGCAACAGGCAGCAGGTCTCAGCCTAGGGCCCTTAACTGCTCTGTTGGAGTGTCCGTCCTGGGAGTGGCTGCTGACCCAGCCCAGGAGACCCATGCCTGCCATGGTCCCTGGATGGAACCATGGCAACATCACCCGCTCCAAGGCAGAGGAGCTACTTTCCAGAGCCGGCAAGGACGGGAGCTTCCTTGTGCGTGCCAGCGAGTCCATCCCCCGGGCCTACGCTCTCTGCGTGCTGTGAGTACCCCATCTCCTCCCAACTGCCAGACCCAGAGACCCCTGAGGGGTGGACCCAAAGGGGAACCCCTGTAACGGGGGTTTGAGTTAGTTTTATGTCACAGCATGGGTGGGACCTGACTGGCACTTTGTTACCCTGTGGGTGGGGAGGGTAGGAGGTAGGGGCAGCATCTGAGGCCCACTTTGGACCATGGCGTCAGAGTTCAGGGAGCCTGTGTCATGGTGCAAGGACTCTCTGAGTGACTTCGGGCCTCCCCGATGCTGCAGCCCTCCATGACCTGTGGTGCCAGGGCCCCCCCCCCTCCCCTCTGAGCTCCTGTGGCAGGAGCAAGGATCCTCACTCTGAGCCAGGAAGAAATGCGGGTCTCTCTGGTGGAGGGTGCATTAGAAATCATCTCAGTCAGCTCAAGGGTCAGCCAGGGAGTCCGTGAAGGGCAACCATGGCAAGAGGGATCCCCTCCCCCACCCTGCTAGTATGTGGTCTTAGAGATAATTCTATGTGGGGAGCTGAGTCTAGGGTGTATTTAATCAGGAAAGGACTCCTTATGCAGACATTTTATTCTAGTTCTGCAAGGACACACAGGAAGCCACAGAGCTCTTTAAGTAGGTCTCTGTCCCTCCTTGCACTCAGCTATGTCCTAGTGGGGTCTCTGCCCCTATTGGGTACCCCCGCCCCCACAGCCCAGTGTGAAGATGTTGCTGAATGTGCTGGTTATCCTAAAAACAGAGGAAACAGCCACTTGCTGAAGGTTCCTTTTTAACCCTCCCTCGGAGTCTAGCGTCCGAGGAAGACCGTCACCCCTATAGCCCTGTGGTCTAACCCTGTCCGGGCTTCAGGCTGGAGCAGGGCAGGAACACAGTCAGGAAGGGTGTGTCTACTTTAACAGCACAGGTAGCATCTGATAGATTGTCCCTGGTCTGAGAGAAAGATCTTTCAGAGCAGCTAGGTCCCCGCTATCTTCACGCAGGAGGGAAGTGGGTGACTGACCACAGACTGCTCTGAGCTCTGACTCATGTTGGGACCTGCTGTGCTAGGCATTTGTTGGCTGGTTTCATCTTCAAGAGAACCAGGAGGGTGGGTTCTATGAACATCTAGACCTGCAGATGACGACCACGAGGCCTGGACAGGTTACGGACAGCTAAGAATGAATGAGTCGTTTGCTCTCAGAGACCGCCAGCTTGTGCTGCCTACCTCCTACCACCATCAAGCTGCCCATGCCAGTGGACTTGAATGGAAGCAAGAGGAGCTAGGGTGTTCACAGAGTTGGGGGGCCGGGGCACTAGAAGCCAGTCCAAGCTCACGGCTGGCTGAGCATCTTGTGCTGGTGGAGTTAGCAGCCTGCTTTCTACACACCCACCAACATGTTTCAGGAGAAGCAGCGCAGGTGGCCTGGACCTCCCCAAAGCACCGTCCCTTGGGGATCTACCAGTGAGAGGCCCTGAAAGGAAGAAGAGCAGGAAAGTACTTTTCAGTGTGTTACAAACTCAGCCTGACTCCACTAACCCAGTTACATTTTTGCTGCCCCAGTGGGATTTGGGCCAAGGGCAGTTTTGTTGGGAGTTGACTATGGGCTGAGAGACTATTGTGTGCATTGGTTACAAGCATGCACCACGGTATGGGTTCTCTTGTGCTAAGCCGGCAGCATGTGGAAGGCTGGAGTCAGAGCAGAAGGAACCTAAGCCAAGACCACAGGGGTTTTGGAGGACCTTCAGGAAACAGACCTGGGCCTTGCCTTTCTTCTTCACCTGACTCCCATGCCTCAGCTGTCTTAAGTCCCTGCAAAGCAAAGATGATACAGAGATTTTCAAACTGAAGGAATGACTACCACAACCTCAGTGTATGATATAAAGCATCCTTTTATGACCCCTCTCCCTAAAAACGCAGGAAAGGCGTACTTTTTAATTTGAAAAATTGTTAGAAGCCAGCCCTTTAATGCAAAGAGACGTAACTTCCTGAAAAAAACAAAAATCAAACTTCACATTCTTACTTTCCCCTGTTCCCTGTGGATGATGGGACCTCGCCCACCTCATCCCCGTGCCCTCGACATCTGCCCTGGCCATAGTCCAGGCTCCTGCCCGAGAAGATCAAATGAGCAGCTTCGGAACAGCAATAAGGTCAAGGCCAGAGATAGGACTGCAAAGGAGAGATGGGGAATGGGGTAGATGTGGGATACAGGACACTTGAATTTTCTTCAGTTTCAGGAGTGATAGATTTGGCATGTGTGCTGTCTTGCTGGACACCAGCCAGTCTGTGTGGACTCTGGGTCATGCAGCTGTGGGTCAGCTGCTGCTGGGGATCCATCCCTGTTCCTTCTTGTGACCGAAGGGACAGCAGCAGGGGCCCCGTATCATGTTGGGTTTGTGTGGCACTCTGGGAAGAATGAGGCATTGTGAGGAGCACCTTCCTGGTCCGAGATTTGACATACCATTGGAGAGGGAAGTAAATACTTAAAGACAAGGTTACCATTCAGTACCACGCACGTGACAGAGGAGCGCAAATCCACCCCACACCCTGACCTTTGTTTCCTTCAGAGAGATCAATCCTGTCCCTTACCATCAAGCAAGAAGGCCTTTATTTCTTCTCAGTCACCACTCAGAGAGCCTTGGTTTAGAGGAACCTAGAGTTACACTGGAGCCCCAAGAGCACTGGCCTGCTAGTATGACTGGAGTTCTGGTCTACCTTCCTTGAAAGGGAATGTGTGCCCTTCTGAATGGGGCCTGTGTTGCCTTTACTTATTTCTACTCAGTTCCTCCATGGTGAGTCAACTACCTTCCCAGGAGCCTGTGCACCCGGTGTGGGGTGTTGGCCAGGTGGATGGAGACCTTGTAAGAGGCTCATGAGACTCATGAGCAGGGACAGCACAGCTACACTGTGTGTCACAGAGAAGACAGTGCTTCTGAGGATAGCTCAGCTGAGTCGGGGTCTGTGGGTCATCCTGGTAGCTTCTTTTGGCTGAAGCTGCATAGGAAGAATTTGAATGATGACTCAGCACTTGGAAACAACCTGCTCTTTGTAAAAGAGATGACCAGGCCTAGACAGAGCCTAGATTCAACTAGGTCAAGTTGGCTGCTGTCTATGTGAGTGAGGTTTCCCCTGAACCACTCTGGTGTGATCTGGCTTCCTCCCCTGTGAAAATGTGGTTGCCTCTGGTCCAGCCTGATGGGTGAGGAGTCCCTCAGCAAGTGGCCTTCCTTAGTGTACCCAGGCCTGGTGGTGGAGTAAGCTCCATCCCAGGGATAGACTGCCAATAGCCTTGGTAGCTCTGGCAGTGCAGAAAGAAAGGAGAAAGCATGGGATACTTACAACCAAACCTGCCCTTGGAGAAGGCATTCTAGTCTTTGGGAAGAAATGATGTGACCAGCGACTGGGTGTGACAAGCCTGCCAGGTGTGATAAGACAGGCCATGTTTTTAGGACTAACAGAGAGCAGGGTGAGGATTGTATCACACTTGTTCTTTGGTGGAAAGAGGGCTGCAGAGAAGGAGCTGGTGAGGGTAGAAACACTGAGCAGAGGGGTCAGGGCATGGAGCTTGCTGTGAGAGGGTGTGATGTCATCTCCCTTCCCCTGACCTCCTTTGAAAATGTCTGTAAGCATGATAATGACTTTTGTGCAAACACAGTGTGGTATTGTTTTCCATATCTGGCATCAAAGGCAAATGAGGGAAGTACCTGCATAGGCAGAAGCCAGAGCTGAAGGCCTATGGGCTCCTGACATCTGCTTGACATGAGAAAAGGCCTTTGTCTGAGAAGGATGCTCTTGAAGACTAGTTGTGTCCAAGACCAGGAGGGAGGGCTGAACCCAGGAAGGTCTATTTAAGGCCTATTGTACCATTTCTGTAAGTGGCAGAGTGACTATGTTTCTGCCCATGCCCAGGATCCTGGAGCTATCTTCCCAGATACAGGATAGGCACTGGCTTAGATGCATAGGTTAAATTCACCTGCACAAGGCCATTAGCGTTTCTTTTTTTTTTTTTTAAAGATTTATTTTTATTTTATGTGTATGAGTACACTGTAGCTGTACAGATGGCGTGAGCTGGGAATTGAACTCAGGACAGCCCCGCTCGCTCTGGCGTAATTCACTGTAGCTGTCTTCAGATGCACCAGAAGAGGGTGTCAGATCTCATTATGGGTGGTTCAGAGCTGGGATCTGAACTCAGGACCTTCGGAAGAGCAGTCAGTGCTCTTACCTGCTGAGCCATCTCGCCAGCCCCCATTAGCACTTCTTAACGATCCCATCTCTCTGCCTGCCACAGAGATGGAACAAGAACTACTATTGTACCCCAATTCATACCAGGCCATGTTAGTCCCGAGGAGCAAGACTCTGGAGCTGCCCGGAATCTCTTATGTCATCTCGGCAAGACACCCAGAACCCCAGCTCCAAAGTGAGGCTGGCCAGACCAGTTCATTGCCTTACAGTGCTTCAGCTGAGGTTAATGCATACTGTAAATTCACCTGTCCACATTCTAGTTAGTGGTTCAGTGGTCCTTAGTAACAGTCACATAGTCATGCCTCCAATACCCCTGTCTAATTTCTGAGTGTTCTCATTATTCCCAGAAGACCCTGCCCCATGCCCATGAGCAGCTGCTTGCCACTCCCCTTTCTTCTGACCTCTGGAAAAAGCCAGTCTACTTTCTGTCTCTAAGGCTTTGCCTGACTTGTGCATTTTGTGTATTTATAGTTTTGTGAAATTATATGACGGGCAGCTTTTTTTTCTGGATTTGTCCACTGGGCATAATACCTTCATGTTCATCTAAACTGTAGCAGACATCCATCTTTTGATAACCCACTGTATGGACACACCACATTCGCCAGTTGAATGACTTTTGCCCTGTTTTTACTTTTTGGCCGTTGCTGTCAACAGTCATCAACCAGCCTTCGTGTGGATGTCTGTTTGCAGTAGTCTTGGGTAGTGAGAGCCAGGGCTGGGTGACATGGTCATTTTATGTCAGCATTTTGAGGAATTGCTGAACTTGTGCTCAGCTGTGGCTCTAACCAGATATTGTGAGGGTCCAGTTTCTCTACTAGTTATTATCTAGGTGTGTGTGTGTGTGTGTGTGTGTGTGTGTGTGTGTGTGTGTGTGTGTAGGTAGGTACATGTGTACATTTGTGCATTGTGTGTGTGTGTGTGTGTCAGCCAAAGGACAACTTCGGGAGTTAGTTTTCTCCTTCTACCATGTGGGTCCCAGGGACTGAACTCAGACAGTCAGGCCTAATGGCAAGTGCCTTTATCCTCTGAGCCCCACCTTTTTGATTTCCTTACTTAAGACAGAGGCTCTCAGTGCCCTGGAGCTTACCTAGATTAGGTGGGCTGGTGATAGACGCACCAAACCCATTTAGTGGGGGTCAGTTGCTTTTGGGTGGGAGGGGTTGTTTGTTTGTTTGAGACAGGGTTTCTCTGTGTAGCCCTGGCTGTCCTGGAACTCACTCTGTAGACCAGGCTGGCGGTGAACTCAAAAATCCACCTGCCTCTGCCTCTGAAGTGCTGGAATGAAAGGCGTGCACCACCACCGCCCGGCTTGGTCAGTTGCTTTTTAAGGTACAGTCTGAGCATCAAACCCTGGTTCTTATGTTTACAAGGGAAGCACTTTATCAACACTTATCTCCCCAGCCCCTCACTTGTTTGCGTGTTTGTGAGCTATGGTCTTGCATAGCCTAGGCCAGCCTCGAACTCCCTCTTGTAGTCAAAATTGGCTTTGAACTCCTGATCGTCCTGCCTCCATACTTCCTGAATGTATTCACCATGATATCTGGCTGTCTTTTTTATTCTACCCAACTTAGGTGCTTCAAAGCAGCACAGCATTGAACTGTGGTTTTAGTTTGTATCCCTAATGTTAGTAACACTAATGGTCATTTGTATGCACGTTGAAATAGCTATATCATTTTGAAGATAAGATAGGAAGAGGAGAGTAACATGGACACTCCATAGCTTAGCCTGAGACAGGCCAAGGTACACAGCCAGATGCTTTGCATATGTAAAAATACAGCTGGCCATTAGTTTTTAGAGCTGAAAGCAACAACCAGTGATATCTCAGAAGCAGAGGGCTCATCTGTGGAGAACTTTCCATGACAGGAGAGGAGAGCTGTGACAGTGTCACTTCCGGGACTTCCTGAAGGCCTCTGGGAGACACGGAGCTGTCATGTGGGGCCTCCACGGAGGAAGTGCTCAAAGCGACTGAGGCAGGAAGAGAACTTCAAATGACGCAAGAGTGTCTGGTGGCTGCTGAGCCACCGGGGTTGACAGCCTGGAAGCCTGGGCAGGGAGGGGCCTGGGCATAGACACAGAAAGAACTGCCTAGAAGACTGGGGGATGACGATGAAGGCTAGGAGAGAGGCTGGCCCCCACAACTTTCTGACTCGAGCTCCAACTTAGTAAAGAGGTTCAGAAGGGATAAAGTCCTCCAGTTGATAAAAAGCTAGACACAACACAGAATGTTCTATGGGAGGGAACCCCATATTGGTATCTGTGGTGGGCACTTGCCCATTGGTAGAGAGGGTGACAGAGGCGGGAAGAAGGAGCCTATGAAATGTTTGGGGGTTAGATTTACTACAAACACTACAGATTGGCCGTTCTATAGAGTTACCTCTGAACCTAGTGTGTATGCTCTTTTTGTCTCTGTTACTTAGAAACCCATCTGATTGGGCTAGAAAGATGGCTCAGTTGGTAACATGTCTGTCTTGCAAGAAAGTTCAGTCTCCGCAGCCCACATGGTGCATGTTTGTAATCCCAGTTCTGGGAAGGTGGAGACAGGAGGATCCCTGGAGTTCAGTGGACAGCCAGACTAGCCGAATTAATGAGTCTCAAATCACGTCTCAAAACAAACAAACAAACAAATACCAAAAGAACAACAACAACAAGCCCTAGAGGATATCTGAAGATTGTCCTCTGATCTCTATTCACACATTTATGTATGTATACATGTGCCCCTACACACATACATGGGGACATACTGTTAACGGGTACCAGAAGCCAACAGTTTGGGATTACTTTGCAATTGTAATAACACTATGGAGGGCTGGCCAAAGGAACCTCTGTAAAAGGAGAGTGCTCCCGTGGCCTTGCAGCTGGAGTAGCCAGCGGAGGGGTGGACAGACCCAGTGATAAGCAGCGTAGGCTTCCTTCAGGTAACCGTGGTCTTGGCTGTGTGTGCTGGAACATACATGACACTGCACACTCAGAAAGCTGGGGGTGGAAGACTGCTGAAAGTCCCAGACCAGCCTCCCAGGCTCAACTTAACCCCCACAATGAGTTAAGCACAAAGTAAAAAGTGTAAAATAAATAAGTGACAAATCATCAGTCACTGAGAGACAAGCACAAGCCATGTGAATTTGCTGATGTGTCTTCTCATACCCATTTCTATTACATAATATACATATATAATACACACACATATATGTACATATATGTACACATGCATACATATATATACACACACACATATATGTACATATGTTTCATTTGTGGTCTGGGGTTTCCAACAACATCAATTTTTCCTGCCCAGTTAGAATTTCTTCCTTAACATCACTCTTGCTGGAAGCCTAGACTGTTCTTCAGGGTGTTTCATGCTTTATGGAATAATTCTTTGATTGGCATTTACATTACCAGCAATCTTGCTTAAGTGTGGCAGCCGCAAGAAAGGTCTTCCAGCAGAATTGTTACATATGTTACTGGTTACAACTCCCCACTGCTGTTAGGTCACCAGCAGGAATCTCCTTCAAAGACTGTGGATACAGAGTAGCAAATTGCTTTCCAGAAAATTTGACTTAATGCATGCTTCTGGGAAGCAGCCCGAGAGGATGCCCACCTCCTTCCAAGATCCTATTCTACAGATTGTTACTTTTAAGAAAATTTGGAGTCATAAGGTGAAAGGTTATCTGTGATGGGGGTGGGGGGGGAGTTGGTTTGCTTTTGATTGCTGATCTTCTTTGAGAGGGTTGCTGGCCATTCTCTTTTGCAGATGGTCCTCTATTCTCTTAGCTTCTGTTCTTCAGTTAAAACTGTGTGTGTGTGTAGCTTGGGAAGAAGGATTGTGATGAGTTCTAGGCTATCTCGGACTATATAATGAGGTCTTGTCTTAATAGAAGGTGGAGTGGGGCTGGAGACATAGCCCAGTGGTTAAGCGCTTATCTAGTATGCATGAGGTCCTAGTGCAATCCCCCAGTACCAAGGATAGCTGTGAGCCTTGTCACCTGCCTATGTGAGTTATTTATGTCATGTTTGTTGCAAATATATCTTCATGATGGTCTTCCTTTAAGCTTTATCTTCTCTGACATGGGAAGACCATAAATGTTTGCAAGATCTATCATTTTATTTTCTCCTGGGACTTCTTCCTGGGATTTCCAATACAGAGACTCCTTCTGCACACAGAAATCCATTCATAAAGATTAAGACTGGGTCTTTGTAGCTCATCTACTTGGGTTAAGGGAGGAACCTTCAGCAGTTTATCGAATTACCCTGGGCCCCGGCCTTGTCATCTGAAAAGCAAGCATGAGAGGATCTATGCAGTAGGATTATTGCATGTGTTGATGTGCGTGTCTATATCATGCATCATGATACAAACAAATGCGGCAGCCGTGGCTGTTATTTCCATATGTTTTATTCTTCACACTGAAAGCTAAATCTTGTTAGACCTAATAGATGACAACTGATAAAGATTTGTGTGTATTTTTCTCAAGTAATCATCTTTCCCTAACCTTTTATTAAAAGATTTATGGTTTTTTTTCCCCTCTATAATCCCTTTGTCTGCCATATACTAAGCTCTTTCTGGGTTGTTTACCTGCCCTAGGATATCTCCCCCTCCCCCACTACCATTACAAAGACATAAACATAATTTTTAAAAATGTTTTGGGATTATTATCTCTCGTATTCAAGTGTTTTCCTGGGTAAACCAGATAGACATATTTTTCAACTTGGACAAAGCTTACTGTTGTGACTTTCACTGGGACGGCAGGAAATCCTAATGTAAGCCGTGAGCTTGACAGTCGTATTGTGTTCTCACTTTGATTGTATAATATTTTTTTCACACAGACCCTGAGTGTGCCTTGCCTGGGTCTCTGCTGATGACTTTTATGTTTTTGTTATTGTTGTGAATGACACATTCCCCCACAGTTACTGGTTCATGTAACCAGTTGCCTGCACACCCTCTCTTCTGTCCTTCTCTTTGGCCACTCCTCATTCATCTTTCATCTGCTTCCCCTGTCTTTTCTTTTTAAAGATATGTTGTTATCTGTGGTGTGTGAGATACCATTCATTTGCACAGATGTGTGTGCTCGTGTTTGTGTTTGCCTGTGGGCCGGGAGGCTAAATGAGGATATCTGCAATCCTGATCCATCACTCTCTGCCTTGTTCCCTTGACACAGCTTTCTCACTAAGTATGGGGCTTGCTGACCTTGGCTATGCTGACTGACCAGGTCTGGAAAGCCTCCTGTCTCTGCCACCCACCCACCCCCACCCCAGCACTGGAGTTAGAGATGTGTGTGACCACACTTCAATTTTCTTAAATTTTCAGACAGGGTCTCACTATGTGTCCCTGGCTGGTTTAGAACTCACAGAGATGGGTCTACTTCCCAAGATCCAGTATTCAAGGCACACACCACCACACAGGCTCTCTGTCTTGCTTTTTTACGTACGCTCTGGAGGATCTAAACTGAGGTCTTTATTCTTACACCGTGAGCACTCTTACCCACTGAACGTTCTCCCCAGCCCCAACTGTTCCGAATAGGCCTTCCTATCATCTACAAATTAGGACCATAGTTTTTGCTTCCAAATGCTTACAACCACTTTCTCAAATTTCATAGCTCATTACGTTGGCCAGTATTTCTAAAGTAATATAGTGATGGCCGTTAGAAAAAGAAAATGCCTGCCTTAAGGAGAGCCTCACATACCCTACCACTGGGTTGCCTTTGGGTCAGGGCATTTTAGTACAAACACCAGAATGGAGTTGGGACATGTAGGTTCTGGGTAGTAGACACCTGCCTGGGCCTCCCCATGCTGCTTTAAAACAATGAGTTTAAGATAGAGATAGCTCCTTTATTTTCTTTAAGTATAGGAATAGGCATTCTTTATACCCTATAGCTATAGGTTAGGTGGAATGCTGACATATTTTCACAGGTCTGGTGGTTCTTCTTTTTCTGACAACTGGGGGCTGGGGGAGACAGCTTCTTTTAGAATTTTAGAATAGTCCATTTTTGTCCAAATTATCTTTGAAAGAAAGAAGAAAGGAATGAAAGAGAAAGAAGAAAAACACCAAGAAGAATGGGGATGGAAGACCCCACCAAACCAACAAGACCTATGCAGTATTAGGCCAGGTGGTAAACTCTGTCTGACAGACAGACAGACAGACAGACAGCTGGCTCACTTACAGGAGCCTTATTTCCTTGTCTTTGCTTAAAGCTTTAGGTCTCACCCGTTGGCCACCTGAACCCTCTTCCTGTTTTCTCTCTTTTGGAGGGGCCCCAGTAAGCTGGGGATGGCCTCTGTTAATATACTGAGTCTTAGCCCTGTGACTCCAGTGTTCTCTAGGTTGGAGCAGTAGGGATAAATGCTCTTGCTTGCTGGGGCTTAGGTCCATTTTCTCTTATTCTGTGCTAGCCAATATGCCTTGCCTCCCTCTTTATTGGTGCATAGGGACAGGGTCACCATGTAGCCCAAGTTGGCGTTGAACTCTCTATCCTCCTGCTTCAGTCTTCCAGATGCTGGGGTTGTAGGTGCACAGAACCATACTGCTTTCTATCCACCTTGCCCAGAAGTGTGCAGTATTTAGCCAAGAAAAGAGAAAACACATCCAAAGAGTATTTTCTAGAAATTAGAAGCAATACATAGCTAGCATCCCAGTGGTATTTACAAGCAATTAGAAGAGCGGCATGTGGAGTGAGACAAAGCCTGGTCTAATGTTTGGACTCATGTTTTCATAAGGGTGATGGGTATGATGCTGTCTGAATATTGACAGTGCTCAGGCAGGGTCATCTGAGATGCTCCTGTTGTGTTCGGTTCCGATTTTGGCCTTAGTCACATGAGGCTGTTTCTTTGTTTCAGTTTCTAGGACATCTTTGAAAAGGCCAGGCAGGCCTTTCTCCTACACTTGATTAAATTAAGGGTTCTGTTTTGTTGGTTGGTTGGTTGGTTGGTTGATTGGTTGATTGGTTGGTTGGTTGGTTGGTTGGTTGGTTTTTTTGGAGCAGCCTTGTCTTTATCTCTGGTTTTTCTTTCTGTTCATGTGTTTTGCCAGCTAATTGGGGCTATTCCATAAGTAGGTCATGCTCCCTCCTTTGCTTAGAAGGAAGGGTCAGAGCTCCTGAGAGATAAGGCCAGGTCAGATCATGGCAGAGCTGGCTCTACAGTTCCCCTGGCTCTGTAGGGGTTGAGCCTAGGAGCCATGGGGATGTATAAGTGGGCGTGGTGAGATTTCTCTGTGTTCCATCGACATCTCTGAGAGGTAAGATGCTATCAGGCCAGATGGTGGTGATATTGACCTGGCCTGTGGAAATGGCTTGGGGTTGGGATGGAATATTAAGTTGGCACTAGAGCCAGAAGAGCTCTTGAGACAAGCTTTCCCATGGGGGGTGAAGCAACAAAGTCGTGAACTCTCCCAAAAGCATTGCCCCAAATTTTCTTTAAGTATATATGAATTCAAAACAGTAAAAGAAAAGCTTATAAAGCTGGCTACATAAAAAAAAATGTAAATTTATACAGCTACAGAAGGTAACCTACAAACATTGTTGAAATAAATATCAATGTCCACGGTAGCATAGCTCTGAGTCTTGTCTGACAATAAGCCCAGGATGACATAAAAAAAAATTTAAAAAAAATAAAATAAATAAAAGACAAGACAAAGACGTAGAAAGGAATTCAAAGAAAAAGAAACAGAAACAGCCAAGAACAAGACAAACCGAACCTTTCTCACAGGGAAAGGCAAATTAAGGCAAGCTGTCATTGCTCCCCGCCTCTCAGATCTGAAAAGATGAAGAGGTCTGATAAGGCAGTCAGCAGGCTGTGGGGAAGTAGACACTCTCATATCCGTTAGGAGGAAGAAAAAAAAAAAACCAACAATCTCACTGGATGGCAGCTGGCAGTCTGTCAAAATATAAAATGCCAGCAAGACATGGTGGCTTACACCTGACATCCCAGCACTTGGGAGGCTGAGGCAGGAGGATTATGAGTCAGAAGCTGACTTAGGCTACATAAAAGTATGCGTGTCCACACATGCCTGTCTGTAAAGTGCCTATGTCTTTTTGTCTGGTTGACTCTATCTAGTTCATTGTTTATCCACAATAACTAGAAAATCCTGACACGTATGGTGTCCAGTGTAAGCCAGGCATTGTTCCAAAGGCTTTCAATGCATGAATGTATTTAGTCTACCCAGCAACGAGTAGATATAGCATTGTTATCATCTCCATTTTACAATGAGGAAATGAGAACAAAGACTTCAGCCGTGTATGTATGGATGTAGCCATGTATGACACACGGATGTAGCAATGTATGTACACGCCGATGTAGCCATGTATGCATGGATGTACACATGGATGTAGCCATGCATGCATGAATGTAAGCATGTATATATACACGGAAGTAGCCATGTATGTACATACTGATGTAGCCATGTATGTTCATGGATGTTTGTTCACTGCAACATTCTTACACAGGCAAAACATTCAAAATAACTACTAGCAGCAGGCTGCTGGTCAAGAGCATGATAATGCATGTGTGTGGCAGAATGCTGAGAATATCAGCAAACCATCTCTGTCACGTATGTCTTGGCTACTTGCCTATTGCAATGAAGAGACACCATGACCAAGGCAACGTATAAAAGGATATCTTAGGATTCAGGGTCCATGACCATTCTTAGAGTGAAAATCCGTGATTATCAGGGCAGGGACCATGGAAGCAGGCAGGTAGCTGAGAACTTACATCCTGATCCTTTTAAAACCTCAGTGTCTACACCCAGTCACACACCTCCCCAACAAGGCCACACCTCCTAACCTTTCCCACTTTTACCAACTGGGGACCAAGTATTTGAACATATGAACCTGTGGGAGACATTCTCATTCAATCTATCACAATGTGGAAGACCTTGATGATATTTTATGAAGAAAGCGAACTTTAGAATAACATGAACAGTAAGATTTTATATATTTTAAATTTTTTAAAGATATATATATATATAAAATCTTTTATGCATGTTGTTTTAAAATATTTTACAAATAAGAATAAGCCTAAGAAATTCATGAGATGGAGGATTTATTTTTTTTCTTCATTTTATATCTTCTGTGTGTGGCTCTTTTTTCCAATATATAATCTTTTGGGGTTTTGGTTTTTGAGACAGTCTCCTGTAACCCAAGCTGGCCTCCAACTCCCTATGTAGCTGAGGATAACTCTGAACTTCTGATTCTCTTGCTTCCACCTCCTAAGTACTTGAATTACAAGTGTGTGTCACCATGCCTGGTTTATGATGGGAATTGAGCTTCACAAGTGTTAGGCAAACACTACCAACAGAGCAATGCACCCAGCCCTCGATATAAAACTTTTAAACTGGGTTAAATGATAATACATGTGAAATTGTAGTGCTATGTGGCATGTGGAAGGGGTTAAGTGACTTTTTGTGAGGCTTATTTTTATATTATGGGTGTATTTCCTGCACATATGCATATGCAGTATGTGCATGCAGTGCCTGTGGAGACCAGAAGAGGACGCTGGATCCCTTGGAACTGGAATTAAAATTGGATGCAGGCCTCCATGTGCATGCTGAGAGCTGAACCCAGATCCTCCTGCAAGAGTATCCATCAAGTGCTCTTAACTACTGACACTTCTCTCTAGCCTCCCTAACTCTCATTTCTAGATTGGAAGCATTGTGTTGTTGTTAGAGTTTTTTTGCCCCCGACCCAGCCCCGTCTTTGGACAATAGGGGTACCTAGCTTTTACTGTTCATGAGAATCACAAATGGAGGAAGAGTAAGAGGCCATTCTAGCAGGGTTAAGGATGAGCGGGTGATGGTAATGTTTCCCAAAACTGCTCACAGGCTGCCAGGCTCAGCTGTGGGGCCAGTGGACTCCTGAGGCCACCAACAGATGCCTGTGGCCACCATGCTACCACCACATGACTGGAGACTGGTCACCTATGGCCCCTTCCCAGAGGATCCTCCGTTTTAACAGGTTCTTCCTTTCAGAGATTATAGGAAGGTAAAAAGGGCCTGGGATTCTTGAGCCAAAGAACGTAGTGCTTCTAGAAAGAGAGGGAGCCCTTGGCTGGTTGGCACTTCCTCCACAGTAACAACCAGAGCTCCCCAGCCTGGTCCAGATCTCAGTGTCTGAAGGGATAGGGCTCACTGCAGGAAGAAGGCAGCCATAAAACAAGGAGTCCAGGGGAAGGAGCCAAGTAGGGGGAGTGAGGTCTCAGCAGAAGGTAGGTACTGGGGAGCCTCACCTTGGCCGATGTGCTCCCTCCGCAGTCGTAGCTGACAGCTGGTCATCACGATGTGGATCTGGCTGAGCTCTGGGAGTTTTGGCTCTTCACACATGTTGCTTGCTCCATTCTCTTTGATGATGTGGCAGCTGAGGGGTTGAGGAAGCACCTCTAGATGATAGAACATTTCGATGGGACCACATAGCTATCTAGCAGTGACATAAATGACACATCTATGGCCACTCGTGGTGTATTGAGGGGAGGGAAGCAGTGCCGCATACAGGACTGTGAGACAGCTGGCCTTAGAATGCCATCAACCCGACATTTTACAGGCTTTGTGCGCAGACTCCCCACGCTGTGTCAGACAGCCCCGCTCCCTCTGGCACTTTGTTTTCCTGTGTGGTTTCTAATGTCATCTTTGATTTATTTTTCAGGTTCCGGAATTGCGTTTACACTTACAGGATTCTGCCCAACGAGGATGATAAATTCACTGTTCAGGTAAGTCCCGCACCGACTTGTGCTCTCTGAGAGAAAATGAAAAAGAGAAAGGAAAAACAGGTGTCCCGAGAAGTCTTTATGTGAGGACTTGGTAGAGCTTAGCTTTGTTCCCCCCAAAGCTATGTGTCTGGGGAACTGAGTGAGTAATGGTGACTCTTCATAGATGACAGTCGTAAGATAATAAATAGTCATGCATGCTAAGGATTGTTGGTGGCCATGGCTGAGAAAAGGACACAATGGTGAAGGAAAACCAAGCCAGTGGCTATGCCTTGATCCATTCTTTTGTTTGGCTACCACCAATGAGCAAATGTCACTGGCCCAGGAAGCAGCAGAGGGAGGTGAACTTGCAAGAGAGATGGGAGATTAGATGAGATTGTGCCTTTAAATTCCTATAGCTCCCTTCTGCCCAGAGCATGCCCAGAGTGATTTGGTCATGGCATCCGAATCACTGTAAAAAGACCAAATATACAAAGCCATCTTATTGATTGATTGGTTGGTTGGTTGATTTATGGGTTATGCCATATTGTGTGTGTGTGTGTGTGTGTGTGTGTGTGTGTGTGTGTGTGCGTGTGTGTAGAGGCCAAAGGACAACTTGCAGGAGTTAGTCCTCTCTGTCTGCAATGTGGGTTCTGGGGATTGAACTCAAATCCTGAGGCTTAGGTAGCAAGTGCCTTTACCCACTGAACCATCTTGCCAGCCCCAGCTGGACTTTAAAAGGGAAAACAAAAACAAAACAAAAAAAAACAAAAAAAAAAGGGAAACAAACAAACAAATCAGCAGTGCCAATCAAAGCCTGGGAAGACCAACCTTGCAGAATTAGTGTGAAAAACACAGGGGCCTTGTCTGACCACAGCGTGTGGCAGCTGAGTGATGTGAACAGGAGAGAAGCTAGTTTTTGCCTGGCTTCATTGGGAAAGCGTGGGGGTGTGCAGAAAGGAGGTGACAGCCTCGGTGTCCCCAGTAGAGGAGGGGCTGTGTGTCACTAAGCTCACAGCAACCATAGTAAGAGCCACAGCAGCAGGTGAGGGAAGTAAGGGAAGACAGTTATCTAGGCGCTGTGTCACCAGAACAGCAAAGACTTCAGGGTTTCGCTGAAAAGAAAGGAGTGGGAAAGGAGAGGGGGAAGAGTGTTGGTGGCTTCTGAAACATGAAGGGAACAATTGTTTAGGCCAAAGAGGTAGACTCACAGCTGCCTTGATGAAAGGCAGACCCCGGGCAAAAGGCCCCAGAAACACGGAAGAGAGTGAAGTTATGAACAGAGTCAAAGTCTTGCAGGGGCAGCTCATGATGGAATTTAAAAGAAACCACATCAATACTTCCACCAGCCACTTCGTCCAGACAGTGGGACTCGAAGGGGACCAGTTTCATCCAGGGTGTGGCGAAGCTTCCGTCTAGGGGAAGGGTCTGTTATCCTGCGCTTCATGGGAGAGGCCAGTGTGGACCACTGTGGGCTGTTCTGTACATCATGGTGGTCAGGCTGAGCACAGTTCATGCTTCTCTTTCTCTCTCGTGTGTGCATGAACACCAGGATGGAAAAAGGGTTGGCTGGAAGGTATGGTCTAGGGGTCAGGGAGTCCCTTTCCCAGCCAAGGTGTTGATGGGAGTCACCAGAACCAACCTAAGTACGTGTAAACAAACTCCCTTTTTAAGGTTGGCAGATGTCCCTCACCTGAATACTTTCTGACATGTGGACTCCACAAGCTCCTAAGGACGTGGCTCAGGGGAGGTGGCTTAGGCACGTAGTGGGCCTTCATGGTCTCCACTTTTTTTTTTTATCCAAACCTAGGACTGTGTGAACTTTGCCTGGTGACTTGGTGTCCTTGCCAGGTGGCTTCCCGCTAGGAGTCAACTCTCTTAAGTTAAAAGTTAGTAGGTGTCTTTGATCTTTCTCCCCTTTTGTGGTTTCTTCTGTTCCTTCAGAGTGATAAAGACTTTAAGTATGACTGGAAAAGACTCTGTGGCTTCTTGTCAAGGGTTTGTGCCCACAGCCTGTAAACCTATAACTTCGCCTGTCTGGAGTCTGTGCCCACGTTTTCTTCACTCTTGCTTCCGCGGCTTCCTGTGACCCCAGAAATGACCACAGACCTTCAGTGGGACTAGGAGCTTCAGTGTGCTTTGGGGGGGTACCTCTGGGTGATTTTTGCAAGGGTCTACTGCCCTTGGTGGCCTAGGGGACTAGAGAAGCCTAGGGCTTGGGACCAGAGGCTCTGGGGCCCTGGGTGGGTTCTACCTCAGTGAGTTGGCTCTTCTCTGTGGGTTGCTCCTCCCCTGCTGACAGCACTGCCCTTCTCAGGTCCCCAGAGGGAATCTGATTGGCTCAAGCCACCATCAGCTCTCTCTGCCTGAACCACTCACAAGCTACTGTGCTCTTTGTTGCTTGGCTGTTAGCAAGCAGCTACCTGCCCACCACTAACAGATGGGAACAGATCATGGCCTCATGTGGCCACTTCAGCCAGGGCAGTGAGCAGGCAGTTTTTACAGAAGAGATATGGCCTTGCTGGACATAATTGTTTCCAGTCTTGCACTTGACCTAGGACCTTCTTGGTCACCTATACCAGCTAAGGGACAGGAAGCCATGGACCTAAATGGTCCGGGGGAAGTCCCCACCTAGAAGGATGTCTTGTCCTATAAAAAACAAATAAGCAAACAAAACAACAACACCCAAACCCACTCACTCATTCACCAGTGGATGGAGATGTTGCTTAATTGGTAGAGAGCCTCTCTGTGCAGCCCATGCTTCAGTTCCCTAGTACTGGTTAAAGCCTGGCGTAGTAGCACATTCCTGTAATCTTAGCACTTGGGGAGAGAGGCATAGAGGGAAGGGGATAGAAAGTCCTCCACTACATAGTGAGTTTGAGATCTGCACATATGCACACACATGCATGCACACATTGCATGCACGTGTACAGAGCACACTGCATACACGCTAAAACAAACAACAGCTCAGGACTGCCGAGGAACCAATCAAAGCTCACAGCCAGGGAAGCCAAGGCAGAAACGTCCTTCAGGAAGTGTCAGTACCAGCCGCTGCTTATTTTAACTCCAGTTCCTCTTTTCATGTTGAAGCAAAACCTGCGTTCTTTCCTGAGCTTAGCCACAGTTTCTAGGTAAGTCAGTCCTCACACCTAAACCTGCTTAGTGTCACCAACAGTAGGGGCAAGACTGAGACATTGCACAGCGACACACCAAGGGCCGTCATGATCCCAGCTCCTCTTGTGGGAGATCCTTGTTGAAACATCCATCCCACCTTCATTCTTTCCTAAGGACAGTATGTATCTGGTGGCCCAGAAGGCCCACAGGCTGAGTCGGCTCTGACTCCGTCGTTTATAGACCTACAAAGTCAGAGGTGGGAAGGGTGGCAGCAGAGCTTCGTTGGATTCTCTTGTTTAACACGGAAACGATCGGAACCCATAGACGCTAGAGTTCACCACCCTGCTTCAAAGCGAAGTCTTCTTTCTCAGGGCTCAGACTATGTTTCCAGACATGAACGGGTGCTGAAACACTCGGGCAAGATGGGACCCAAGACTGTTTCATGGAGGAGAGGCAAGGCAGTGGTCTCTCTCACCTATTTGGATGGTATTTGATCATGAATAGGACTTGGCTGTGTGTCCCGTGCATTCAGGATTTTGCAGCCATGTGGCTTTGTTCAGGGACTATGAGGAGACCAAACAGGAAGACAGAATGTTACATTTCCCCTGCTGTGGTCACAATTCTGTTCATGGATGAGGGGGATGGTCTACATGGAGGCCATTGCTCTCTTTACTGCCCTTGTTCTCAATAAGGAGACATCCACATCCAATTCTTGGTAAGAAGGGAGACAGCCACATGTACTTCCTCAGTCTGCAAGGTGAGAAAAGAATGGGGAAAAAATGAGAAGAAAATGGGAGGGAAAGAGATGTTGAGGACATCTTAAAGGGAGGAAACAGGAGACATGAAAGAAAAGGAACAATGAGAGGGAGGGAAAAGATGAAGGAAGGAAGGAACAGTCAAGAAAGAGGAAGGCTGTGGATGTGATGGGTACAGTTTCTACAAGGGAAAAGCAATGGGTGCATGCAGGGTGAGAAGCTACAGAGCCGATGGTGATAGCAGGCAAAGATGGAAGTGTTCCATTTGGGCTGTGGAAGGTGTCTGTGGAGGATGTCTATCCCTGGCTCTGCTCTGTGCACTGAAGCAAGGGTCCGCAGAACACTGTGAAAGAGTTTTAAAACAGATTCTCAGACCCAGAGAATCTTCTGAATCAAACTTCATGTGGACATCCTCTGGGTACTGTGCTTAGCCCGTCAGGCCCCAGGTTCCCATGCCTAGACATGGGTTTGTGTGAGTCCTGGGTCCTTCCTGAATCTACAAAGGAAGTGACTCTCCCTTCAGGGAAGTGGCATCCATCTTGGGTCGCTGACTTCAGAGAGTGAGCTGCTTCCCCCAGTTGCTGCCTTTTAACGTAGCTCTGCTCCCTGGGAAGCAAGGGAGGGTCTGAGGCAGGACAAGAAGTCTTAACAGACAAGTGCTTTGTGTCTGAGGAGGCTGCAGAGTTCTGAGCAGCCTTTAGATATGATAGCTCTAACTGGGTCCACCACTGAAGGGAATAGAGGCCCCTGGACTTCACTGGCTGCCTGACCCTTCCTATGAAGAAGAAAACAGTCCAGCTCATGATTCCGTCACACACGTATCTCTACAAACTTCCTGTCTTTGCTTAGCTGGTGGCGTTGGGGATGAGGACTGTGAAAACTAGGGTACCGTGTGGGTTTTCATGCACGTTCAGAAGAAGAGGGACTTTGAGATGATCTTTCCCACAGACGCTGAGGTTACTCTCTTTCAGACAGAAGGAAACCCCTCTAGCCAGAGCCTGTCGTGATCTGTGTAGATCAGACGCGTGACTCAAGTTCCTGGTCCCTGGTGATGTCTGTCACATTGCTCTGGCCAGTATAGCATCTGGAGAAGGAACAAAACCACGTTCTAAGAGCTGGCCCGTCACAAGCGTTGGGGAGGGTGAACGGTTGAGCCGTTGTTGTGAAGTTTCAGGAAGCGGGTGGCAGCTGTTATTGTTCCGAGTGGTCACCAAGTGAAATAAAGATTCCGTCTGAGCCTCTGGGCAAAGGATGTGGCTCAAACACACATTTCCTGAGGTTGCATGAGGAAGAGTGCAGAACAAGTTCAGGGGCTAGCATGGCCATGTGAATTCAAGGAGACCCCTCCGTGTCATGGCAGCCATATTCTGAGGTCCTGTGGTTTTATTTTATTTTATTTTATTTTATTTTTGCCTGCTGTAAACATAGATCTATTTCCTAAGCTTCTGACTGTCTCAGAACATCTTGCAGCTGGGTTCATATTGAAAAGGGAAATTCTTGGGGCCAAGTTTTCCTTCAGCCTCCCCCAGAGGCGTAGTTCTGTAGCCTTTGAAAATATAGTATGACTAAGTCCCAAGCACCAACCCAAGGCCCCTTGTGCCAGTTCTAGTAGAGAGATGGGTATTACCATCCGTTCTCTGTGTCCTTCCCTCCTGGGGCAAACGTCTGGATCCTGTTGAGCTGGATCACTTTGCAACACAGGTCTTTCCTTGACTCAAAGGTTTTCCTTGTTTGATTGTTTGTTTGTTTGTTTTATGTTTTGTTTTTTAAGCCAGTTTATCTGTTTTATTTTCTCAGATTCTACTGAGAAAGCCCAGTCTCACCCTCATTTGCTAGCCTGCTGGAGCACTCTTACTCTCAGAAACAAGCAAACAAACACCGCTCTCCTCCTCCTCCTCCTGAGTGCCTGAGGGAGATCTAATTCACCCCAGGTGTCTGGGGGCGGGGAGTATTTACTACCTGCCATCTCTGCCTCTAAATGACTTTCCTTTCCTTCCCGTCTCTGTGCACCCAAGCTGTCTTATTGCTAATTCTCCATATCCCAGAATGCTATGGTCTGCTTTGTTTGTGTTTTCTTCTCCCACATAGCACAGAGCTGACTGACACTAATGCTTGATGGACCAAGCCCAGGGAACCGTACTCAGTTGCAAAGGGAAGGACTCTGTGGGGCGTCTAATCAAAGTCTTTCTTAGAAATAGACAAAAGGCAAAATGGTTCCTTCCCTACCAACAAGGATATGATAACTAGAGTTGCTGCTGTTGTTTCACAACCATGAGAAAAGGTTACTGGAGAATGAGGTCATGCAGATGGCAAGCTGAAAGCTAAAATGAAGCCAGGTCTTGAATGATGGTATTGGATTAGCTGCATAGAATTAGCCAGTTTAGGAGCTGTCAGTGAGATGATCCCTTTGTGTCTAAGTACTTATAGGATTCTGTTACCTGTAGCTGAAAGCAGCTCAACGTACAAGGTTTGGTCTACTCTAGGGGGGAGTCTCAAAAAGGAAAAGTGTACACTTCAGATCGAGCACCAAGTTTCACTGCACAAGTCCACAGGCTGTGGTCTGCAACCTCTATTTACACCTCTCTCCTTAGTCCTGGCCAGCGCCCCGCTACCAGGATTAGTTCTGGGCCACTCAGACATCTCCTAATGATTTGTCTGTGGGCTCAATATCCTATTTCTCGCTCTCAAATCAGAAAAAGTACAAAAATCAATCCGCATGCTAGCGACCTTTGTGCCCTGGGAAGACATCTCAATTTCTGGTTCTCCATGGGATGATTTAGTTTCTCATCCCAGCTTTGCCCTTTGAGAGCAGGTGTCACTCAGAGTTAGATTGAACAGATGAGAGTCTTTCCTCTGAGGAAAATACCCTTCCCTCCAGAGAAGCCTTGCTAGATCACTCAGAACACAGCCGTGGGCCTGGAGAGGTGGCTCACAAGTACGCTTCTGACCACACAGACATGAGGATCAGGGTCCATAAAACAGAAGGGCACAGCTACATGGACCCGTAATACCCGCAGAGGAGTGGGAGGGGCAGAAATGAATCCTGGGAGCTCACCAGCCAGCTAGTCTAGCCTAATTGGTAAGCTCTTGGTTCAGTGAGACCCTGCCTCAAAAAGTTAAGATGGGAGGGCTGGCAAGATGGATGATTCAGCAGTTAAGGGCACTGGCTGCTCTTCCTAATGACTGGAGTTTGATTTCCAGCACCCACCTGGTGGTTCACAGCCATCAGTATTTCTAAGTTCAAGGGATCTAATACCCTCTTGGTAGTCAAGAAGCTCACAAAGTACATAGACACTCGCAGGCAAAACACCCATACACACTTAAAAATTAAAATAAAAAAATTTTAAATGGGCAATAACTGAGGAAGTCACCCTGCATTTGCCTCTGGCCTCTACATACACACACACACACACACATGTGCATGCACACCTGAACACACACACACACACACACACACACACACACACACACACACGTAAAGGACAGACTGCTCACCCTCCACCTGCCAGGTGACTATTCAGCTTTATGCCATGGTCCTTATTTATTTTCGAGGTCCTGAAACATTTCTCAGCCCATAGTGAAAATCCAGTAGTAGCTGTCGATGCATCTTGAGAACACAGAAGAGCTGCAGGCCCCACTGGACGGCAGGATTGCTTTGCCCTGCTGCAGTTGTCTGGAATCATTACCTTCTAGCACTGCTTTCCCCCCAGTGGTCAAGTTCTTCCATGGCCTGAGAAGGCTTCTCTCCCCAGTGACTCACCCCTGCTGTAACTACTTCCCCGGGAGGCCTGTGTTTCAGGCCTGTGTTTCAGTATTGAGATACCGACTATGCCAAGCTAGCCTCAGTGCCTAGTCACTCTCTACTGATCCTGTTCTCAGCAGCTCCTGTGGGTTCTCTCTCCTGGATCCTCATGAGCTCATTGCTCAAGGCTGTGAGGTCCTACCCAGGTGGGTTATTCCCGAAGCCACATTTTCAGAGAAGGCTCTTAAGCCAGGTCTTAGGATTCTAGCACACGGGATTGCTGTGTGCGTTCTCTTCACGATGCTATCTGTGCTCCTGAACCTGTCTCCTCCTCAGGAGTGCTGACACACTGTGGCATTGCTTTCTTACGGAGGTTTAAGGACTGAAAGAGGTGCCGAATAAGCACAGAGTGTAGTAAACCACTGTAACCGGTTTAGCATGATGGAGCTAACCGGAAGTCCAGAGGCTGGTTAGCCGCCACATCAGCACAGAGTGATCCAGGCAGCCACCTCGGCCTATTGGAGCAGGGCTGGGGGCACCGGATACAGGAAAGAGTGAGACAGTGGTGAGACTTAGAAGCCACCAAAGTTTCTGGAGTTTGGAGGAAGGCAGCTGGAATGTCCAAAGAGGAACTTGAACCAAGACTGAGTGGCCAGGGTTTCCAATCTTGGCCACGGACAGAGTGGAAGACCCTAGATTCTGTCTCTAGGAAAAATTGCTGGCACCTGCTCACTGGGGCAGACTCCTTCTACTTGGAAGAACCAGAAAGGCAGAGGCAGGGGATAGGGTCATGGGTGGTACCTGGACCACTGGCCATGTCTAAGAGAGACTTGAGGACATAGAGGAGTCAGAGAGGGTCCAATGACTTCACCTAGGGTCTATTATATCAGTGCTTGTTGCCATTGAGTCCAGTTAGTGAGTCTCTGCGGGAGGTGGGGACTTAGGACACGCTATTTCATTTAATCCTGGGAAGAGGAATAGTACTCTAACTTTAATGGAAACAAGACCAGTGAGATGGCTCCCCAGATGCACCTGTGGCTGACCCCGCCCCCCAATGTTGCTCTCAGAGCCTCTTTTCCAGGCCTCCCCATATGAAACCATGTTTGCCCAACACACCTCTCCACTGTACCCTGTTCAAGTTTCCTAATATCCTTTACTAATTAATTATCCCTAATATTATTAATTATCCCTAATATACCTTATTAATTATCCTCATTAATATTCCTCATTAATTATCCCTACTATTCCTAATATCTATAGCTAGTTGCCAATAGTGATATAACCCAGTAGTATGCAGTCATACACATTGATTATATTGTATTTTTGGATGCCAGAAATCAAAAATTGGCCTTCGCTGGCTATGCTGAGGTCCAGGTATAAGCAGAGCTCTGCCATTTCTGAAGGCTTCAGAAGGGAAAAAAAAATCCATTTTCTTGTCCTTTTCTATATCTAGGGGTCTCCTGAAATCTTTGGCTAATGGCTTCTTCCTCTGTCCTTCAAACCAGTAATGGCAATCCATATGCCTCACAATGCCAGCAGCATAGCCCTGTGATTATCCTGATTACTGGGTATCCTTTCACATCACAGAGCAGAACAGGAGCAACCCTAACTCCCGCATGCTGGATAACAGCTTATTCACAGGTTCTGAGGCGGGGACATGAACATCTATAGAACCAGGTGGGGAAATCATTATTCTGCCTCCCACGGCAGCTGTGTTCACGACCTATCCATTCAGCTGTCCTATCTATCTCCATCCTGAGAGCAGAAGATGGATCCAAGTGGACTGAGACTTCTTGTCTGTCTAGTACTGAAGCGCTAGAAAACCACCTACACCCGTTAGGTACTCAAGAAATATCAGGTAAATGCAGGCTCTGAAATTAGGTACTCAATAAGTACTGGATACATGCAGGGACCCATTAGGTACTCAATAGATATTGGAAACATGCAGGGACCCATTAGGTACTCCAAAGATATTGGAAACATGCAGGGACCCATTAGGTACTCAATAGATATTGGAAAATGCAGGCATGATGGTGTAGGCTTGTAATTTTGTGCAGAGGAACTGGAGCCAGGAGAATCCCTGGGCCTCACTGGCCAGGCAGCCTAGCCAAACCAGCTAGGCCACGCCAATGAGAGACACTGATTCAAAAAGTAGGGTGAACAGCTCCTGGGATATGACACAACAGAGTTATCCTTTGTTATCCTTCCATACACATGTACACACAAGAGCATGTCTCATACACACACACACTCTTCCCCACAAACATGCACATGCATCCAAACAGACACATAAATAAACATTGGCTAAAAGATTAAGCATATAACAAACCTCTAAAGAAAGGAAGTGAGCCATTGTGTTCCACTTTTCTACAGCCCTGTCCATGCTCTTCACCAAGGCGCCCCAGTTGGTACCTTTAGGACCTGCCTGCAGTCAATAAGACTCGAACCACCTGGGATGAGGCTAAGGCCGTGGAGCATCCGGAGCAAAGCTAATCAGACAGCCGCCCTGGGCTGCCCCTTGAGGCAGCTCCTCTCTTGGCCAGCTCCCAGGGCCAAGCATATCCACTCGTCTGGCAGCTGTCCCTCCTGGCTTCCAGAGTAACTCGAGTTTTGCGGAAGTAAAGAGAGAAGCTAGAAGGAAGGCCCACTCAGGGGATGTAATTAAGGATAAAAACATGCTACGTCCTGGGCTCTGGCAACACAGAAGTCTAGATTGCTCATGTTCCCAGGACTGTGGTCCATATCCAAGTGGTCCCAGATGTTGTGTCTAAATTCTTAACAGGAGAATTTAAAAGTTATATGTGTGTCTGCCTCTTTCCTTCTCTTTTTCTTGCACTGCCAAGATTTCAACCCAAGGCCTTGCATACCCTAAATGAGTACTCTACTACTGATCTACACTCCTAACCCTCCACGCCCAGAGTGCATCTAAAGACAGATTTTGCTTCTCTGAAGCAGGAGGGGGAGATGCATACAGAGATGAGCTTCCCTGATCGTGTGTAGTAGGAGAAGGCTGGTATTTCCTGTCCCCAACATCTCACCCAATCTTCTGTCCAGAAACACAGCCTGACCAATAAGCCTGGCCTTCACTGTCTCCAGTCTTGAGGGGCACCTCCCCTACACTGTCAGCCCAGGGCTCAGGAGAGTCTCTTAAAATAAAGGAAGAGTGGGTAGAATAATCTTGACCTCAAGATGGAAATGAGCACCCAGGAAGAACAGAGATTAATGTGGCCTGTGAGAAATGGAGAAAGCAAACTGAATCCATGGAAAAATCCATGCCTGCTTTTGGGACTGCTGGGACCACTGCACACTACAGTCCTACCATCTGAGGAGTGCTGAGTCAGCACACACTGTCCCGCTTTTTTTTTTTTTTTTTTTTTTTTTTTTTTTTTTTTTTTTTTTCTCTAAAGCAAGTAGAAAGCAGGAATCAAAACTACCAAACACGAGTAAAATCCCCTCACCTGGAGGCCAGTTAGTTTCCCTTCCTGGGAAAGTATCAATGTGAATGCACTTCTCTCAAATGCAGCTGTAGAATCTGTAATGTATTTGGTACCTTAAAAATAGCGTTGAAGCATGGTGTGGGCTCACAGAGGAGTTCTTTGAAGGTTCGTAGAGGAGAGAGCTGCAAAAACTTGGCAACAGGGGTTGGGGCAGTGGCACCGTCTGGAAAACCTTGCAAACACAAGGACCTGAGCTGGATCCTCAGAAAGCACATAATGGTGCTTGGTGGTAGGAATAGGATTAAATTCTCAGCACTGGGTGGAAGAGAGACAAGAGGATCCCTAGAGCTTAGCCAGCCTCACTGATGACTTCCAGGCTAACGTGGGATCCTATCTCAAAGGAGTTAGATAGTGTCCCTGAGAAGGACACCTAAGGTAACCTCTAGTCTTCACAGGGATGCGTGTATGCATGTCAAAGACATACACACATCTGTGCATACACACCCACATATATGTAAATATACATAAACAAGATGAAGAAACTGTTGACATCCCAACATCAACCTCTGGCTTCTATGTAATACCACTTACAAACAAAGAAATACACAATTAAAATGTTTTAATTTGGGAATAATTATATAATGTCTGCTTGGCTAAACAGTTGTGCCTGTTTCTAAGTGCACTCTGATTCCTTTTACCACTTTGGGGGACTGTTGCCTAGCAACAGACACTATAAGTTGAATGTCCCTTGTCAACTAGGAATCAGCCTGGGAGTAATGGTGGTTTGAATTTAGGACTTTTTCCTCCTGGATGTTAGAATATGTGCACATACATGAGATATTGTGCAACCTGGACCCACGTGAAAACACAAAGTTCCCCCCCCTCTTTTTTTGGTAGACCCTGATACATAGTAGCCTGAAGGTCATTTTATGTGTTCTTTCAGAATGCCTGTATTTTCTGAAACCTGTCCCATGATGTTCAGGTGTGGAATTCCCCACTTGTGGCATCTATTGGTTTAATTCAAAAAGTTTTTAATCGTGAAGCATTTCGGATTTGGGGTTTTTGAATTAGAGGTACTCCCTGTCTTAGTCTATTCTATCCCTGTCTTAGTTACTGTTCTATTGCTGGGAAGAAACACCCATGACCACAGCAATTCCCATAAAAGGAAGCATTTAACTGGTGCCTGGCTTGCAGTTTCAGAGGGTTAGCCCATTATTGTCACGGCAGGAGCATGGTGGCACGCAGGCAGACATGGGGCTGGAGAAGGAACTGAGAGTTCTACATCTGAGTCTGGATCTACAGGTAGTGGGAAAACAGTCAGACTGGGCCTGGCTTGGGCTTTTGAAACCTCAAAGCCCACCCCCAGTGACACACTTCCTCCAACAAGGCCACGCCTCCTAGCCCTTCTAATCCTTTTCAAACAGTGCCACTTCCTGATGACTAAGCATTTAATTATTGGAGCCCATGAAGGTCATTCTTATTCAAGCCCCCCTGTAATAATTAATGTAACAATTGCCATCCATCGCCTGAGTCCTCAGAAAAGTGTACAAGTATTCTATTTAAAATCTCCAATGCAAAAACGGAGTGGCAGGATGATCTTTTGAGTCTTAGAATTTTATTAATTAGTTATTGATTACAGTTAGGCTTGTAGCTGGCCTCCTGGGAGAGAAGACTTCCCTGCATCTCTCCTGAGTCATCAGACTGGGGGCTATTGGACATTGTTAGAAAGAGAGCAGCCTGCTTACAAACAGTTGCTTCACATAATATACCCTTTCTTTTGTGTTTTCTTGTCTTTGCTTTTGTTTTCTCTTCCACCCAAGGGAAACACAAATATGCTTTTAAAAAACAGGGTCTGGCCGGATGACTCAGGGATAAAGGCTCCTTCCACACAATCCTTGCCACCTGAGTCTCGACTCTAAGACCCACATAAAGGTGGAAAGAGAGAACCACCTCACAAAGCTGTTCTCTGACCTACACACACACACACACACACACACACACACACACACACACACGCATACACACAAGCTTTCTCTAGTAGGAAAGAGACCTACATTGAAGGAATATTCATTTTTGTTGTAGATTTGGTCAATTCACCTAAAAGTTCATCAAGTGAGCCTCCCATACCATATCTCTTAGCTCCTACCAAGTTGCCTTTGTCTCAATACTGGACCTTATTAGTATGTGTAAGTTTCCTCAAGAAATGGATAAAATTTGCATCCTCAGTATTTTGTTTTGCATTTCCTTTATTAAAAATAACAATAAGCCCTTTTCACATATGTTTTCATCATTTGCATTCCTTTTCTTATAATTTGCATATTTATTTATCGTCTATTTGTTCATTTGTTTGAGCTAGAGTCTCACTTGTCTCGGGTTGGCTCTGATCCTTTTGCTTCTGCCTCCAGTGCTGGATTAACAGGTGTGTTTCTCCCATGCTCAGATGTAATATTTTTATTTTAACAAAATCTTTTGGGGCTGGAGAGATGTCACAGCAGCTAGGAGTACTTGTTGCTCTTTCAGAGAATGTATGTTTGAGTCCCAGCATCTCTACGGTGGCTTACAGTCATCCATGACCCCCATTTCAGGGGATCCCATAGGCACACATGTGGTGCACATACACTTATGCAAATAGAACATCCATACACATAAAATAAAAACAAATCTAAAAAAACCTTTCTGAATAAAAATATGTTCTCACCAGGTGATGATGGTACATATCTTTAATCACAGCACTCAGAAAGCAGAGGCAGGTGGATCTCTGAGTTCGAGGCCAGCCTGATCTACAGAGTGAGTTCCAGGATAGCCAGGGCTACACAGAGAAACCCTGCCTCAGACCTCTCTCTCTCTCCCCCACAATATACATATATTTAGTAAATTCATTTTTTATTTGGTTAGTTTACTTTTTCTTTTAAAGGTTTTCCATGCGTGTGTGTGTGTGCATAGGTGTGTTTTATGTATAGGTAGGTACATGAAGGCCACGGTAAATATCTGTGGAAATCAGTGGAGAACTTGTGCAGTTAGTTCTTTTTTTTTCGAGACAGGGTTTCTCTGTATAGCCATGGCTGTCCTGGAACTCACTCTGTAAACCAGGCTGGACTCGAACTCAGAAATCCGCCCGCCTGTGCCTCCCAAGTGCTTGGATTAAGGGCATATGTCACCACTGCCTGACTCCTTTCTCTCTATTTTTATAAGGTGTGGCCAAGCTTTTTTGGGCTTGTCACAAGACATCATTGGAGTGGGCGTGGCAATAAGGCATCTGAGGATAGGTCCCAGATTACTAGATTTGTGCAATGAGCCATTTGCTATCCCTGATTAGTTATTTTTCTCCCCACATGCTATCTGCTATTTGCTCTCTCTCTCTCTCTCTCTCTCTCTCTCTCTCTCTCTCTCTCTCTCTCTCTCTCTCTGTGTGTGTGTGTGTGTATGTGTGTTATTATTGTTGTTATCTATGTGTGCGGTATGTGTACCACTGTGCCTACAGTGCACATTACAGCTGGAGGTCACTGTTTAGTGCCTTTCCTGATTATTCTCTTCCTTTATTCTTTAAAACAGTGTTTCCCACTGGACCTTTAGATCATCAATTCCTTTAGGCTGTGGGACCAGTGAGCTGCAGGGATCCACCTGTCTCCAGTCCCCGCCTACAAGACTGGGGTCTCATACACACACACACACACACACACACACACACACTACCACCACCCTGCCACCAAGGCTGGGGTCACACATACACACACACACACACACACATACACACACATCACCACCACCCTGCCGCCAAGACTGGGGTCACATGCACACACCACCATGCCCTCCCTGCTCTCTATGTAGTTCTGGGGATCTGAACTCAGAAAAATTATAAACTAAATCATCTCTCCAGCCTGTGTTTTTTTTTTAAGACTATATTATTATTTCACAAGTCTATCCTGACTTGTGAAAATTTTAAACAGAGACTGGGATATAGCTCAGTTGGTATTTGCCTAGTGCTTGCTAGAACACGTGAACCCAGCCTTATGATCAGTCCTCAGCACCATAGAAAAGCATCCTGGTAGCAGACACCTGTAATCCCAGTACTTGGGAGGTATGCGTGGGGCAAATAGAAGATCAGAGTCATTTTCAGCTACTTAGGGAGTTTGCAGCCAGCCTTGGCTACACCAGCTCCTGTTTCAAAACAACAACAAAATCATTTTAGCTTATCAGTTGTTTTCCTGTGGGTCCTAGGTCTTGTGACTCATCAACCTTAATTATCAGGAGAAAATAGTATTTTTTTTATTTTCTAACACTTTTACCATGTTTCTATGCCAAGTGCTTTATTTTGACGTTTGCTGTAAAATGGGGACTACAACTCTTCTTTCCTGGTGACTCAGCAGCCTCAGATAGTAAACACCCCCCTTTCCTGCTGACTCACGGTTCCTCAGCCCATACACTAACTTCGTCCCACTTCCTCCCGGGCTGGATGTAGACTCCTCCTCCTGTTCCGCTTATTGATTAGTGTCTACTTACAATAATGCAGCGATGCACATTGGTAACAGTGATATTCTTATGGCCTGTTTCTGATTCCTGCTCGAGAAGGAGGCTATAAATCAAGACCAGGACAGCAAAGGGGAACCGGAAGTGGGTAAATACGACGAGGTCCTGTATGAAGGTTCTGTCCAGCCCGCTGTGGACATCTTCTTAGGTAAAGCTGAGTGCTAGGTAAGTGGTCAGCACCAGACACCAGGAACTCTCAGCCGATAACCTGTGCATCCCATAATACGTTCCATAAAGGAGAAAGAAATCTGCCTCCGAGGACCATTCCTGCCCCTAGCTGGTTCTCCCTCTCACAGGATGGAAAGTCTTTAGCTGTCTGGAGAACAAGCAGCTCTCCCTGATGTCCCCCCAGGTGAAACTCTTGAGTTCTGGCCACCATTTTGTGTGTCCCCTCCTAACTCGTGATGGACTCTGCTTTTCCCAAAGGACCTTTGGAACCCAGTGCTATGGGGTTCACTTCCTCTCCCATTCGGTGCTCTCCTAAGAGCTCAGCTTGACCAATGCAACCTTCGGGAAGGCCGTGCTGTGCCTTTAGTCACGCGGCATTTACTGTCAAACTCCCATCTTCCTTGGGTGTGTACTTTTTCCTACATCCACCCAGAGCTCCAGCTTGGTTTTCTCATAAACGTCACATTGTCAGATCTAGCCGATTACTTCAGATCACCCAGGATGTCTGCCTTGTGCTTCTGTCACCCGGAAGGGTGGAGATGCCTCCTAGCTGGCTGGTAACCCTGTAAAGCCCACATTTGATGTGAGCAGAGGATGGAATGGAGACTGTGCTGACTTGAATGGGATCTCACTGAGCCCGTCTTTTTCCTGGGTGGTCCTCCACAGTTCACGAATGAATCTCCCAAGATGCTTTGCCCAGATCTGCGTAGATGAGCTTGATAGTGGCAGGCAGGCGGCTGCTGTGGTGTTGTGGTAATTAATCAAGGCTTAGTACTGTTGGTTTTCTGATACCTGTTTGTCTTTAATTATGAACCAATGAGAAACAGTTCTCAGAATTAAGAGGGTTTTTTTCTACTTAATTATTTGAAGTTCTTAGCTTCTTTGGGGGAAAAAAGGGGGGGTCCTGATAAGCTTGGGCTTCTGTGATTCTGTGACGTGGACCCCCATCCCCTTAACTGCTGAGCTATCTCTCCAGCCCCGCCTCCTCCCTCCTTGTCTACCATCTCACCCCAAGACTGTTCTGTCTTAGATATAGACAAGGATCTTCTTGTGGTAGAAGGGGGGGGCTTGTGAGGTCCCATTACCCCCTGAAGATCTATGGGTAGTTAGCAATACTGTTAGAGACAGTCAGTTTCTTCAGTGGTGTAGCTACTGGTAAGGTTCCTGACAATGTTCCTGACAATAACCTCTTAACCTCTCATCTGTGCTCTTATGAACAACCCAAATTAAACTCATCAGCATATGTGCATGTGAGTGCGCGCGCACACACACACACACACACACAGCATAAAGGAGAGATAAAGAGAGGAGGACAACAGAGGGTCATAGGAGGTAAATGTGAACAAAATGTGTGTGTGTGTGTAAAAACCTCACAATGAAGCCTCCTGTTCTGTATAATTAATGTATACTAATCTAAAAGATTTAATAAAGAGCCTCCTAATCCTATAAGCAAGCAAACATAGAGGGAGCCTTCTGCTATACAAATAAAGTATAAAAAAGCAGGTTTCACTGACTGGATTGGTTCCCAGTGCACGCCCACTGTTCCCTAGACTGCTACACACTTTGCATTTTCTCATAGACCCTGCTTTGGCAGACTGACCTGACCTGAAACCTTACCCAAGACACACATAAACCCACTGAACCGTGAACTGCAGAGTAAGCCTTCTCACCCATTGTGAAAGTCACAACTTCCCCGATCTGCCCTTCCCCTTAGGCCTCCCCTCCCCCGAGGTTCAGTTCTCCTGCTTAGAGGTCTCTTCCTTCCCTGGGATGGAGTGTGTGTGTCACAGCAGCAGGTGTAACTGCAGCTGCTTGCCTGCCTCGGACTCTGGTCTCAGGTTAGACTGTGCCTTGCTCAGTTCCTCTGGGCAGCAAGAGGCGTCAGAGGTGAGTTTCGGTTCCTCTGAGGGCTGCTGTTTATCAAAGTCTACCTAACTGAACTTCTGGCCCCCAGAGGTCTGGGGTGTGCCATGCTGAGGAGCTGAAGGGCCCATGCTACCACGACAGCTTGCCAAGCAGAGAACACTTTGTTCTTGTCCCTTTCCGGCATCTCTCAGCCTCAGACGATCCCACCACCCACCAAGGCAGCCTGGAAGCTTCCTGTTTTGGTCTGGGCCTTTGCCATCTTTAAGTGGGAAAATCTTTGTCCTTGATGAATGCTCCTTTCCCTCTGCATTGCCCCAGCAGTTATTAACCCTTTTGTGACCACTGTACTTTCTTCAGGAGTCAATGTTGCTTTCTAACCCTGGGACCATGGAGAAGGAAAACCAGGTATAGGACTGTTAGAATGGCTGCTGTCACTCCCTATGACATAGTAGGTGACAGGTATTTGACAGCTGTTCTCCTATAAGGAAAGTAATGCCCCCAATCATCGGCCAATGTCTGTGGTGTCAATATTCCCAATAAGATGCCTACTAGAATGGCTGCTTGGGATTGCAGTTAGTGGAAACCATGGGTGATAACCCTGTACAGTGTGGTATAAACTCAAATCGGAAGAGCTGGCAAGGTCCTGTCTCTGGACTTTGGGCCTCATTTTCCTAGTTGAGGTTTCTGTTGTCATGGTGAAACACCGTTACCAAAAGCAAGTTGAAGAAGGTTTATTTGACTTGTACTTCCACATCACAGTTCATCACTGAAGGAAGCCACAACAGGAACTCCAACAGGACAGGAACCTGGAGGCAGGAGCTGATTAAAGGCCATGGAGGTGTGCTGCTTACTGACTTGCTCCTCATGGCCTGCTCGGTCTGTTCTCTTATAGAACCCAGGACCACCAGCCCAAGGATGACCCCACCCACAATGGGCTGGGCTCTCCCCCCATCACTCACTAATTGAGAAAATGCCTTTCAGGATTGCTTACAACCTGATTTTTATGGAGGCATGTTGTAGAAAACGTTTAACCTCGACCCTTTTTTATCGTTCAGTTCCCAGATAAAAGACACACAACTTTTGTATTTATAATAAGTTTTTAATGCACTAGAGCTGGGCAGATATCTACCCTCTAAACCATTCGAATCTGCTTCCCTATTCATAACCCTGATTTGTTACCTGCCATGTTCCAACTGGGCAGCTCTTAACTCCGATTGGCCATCATGGCCATGTTCTCATAATTCACCTACTTCATAGCAACTTCTCCATTCTCCATCTTCTCTCTCTCCTTGTGGTTCACCTCCAACTCCAAGCCTGGGAACTCCCAATCATTGCCTATCTCAATTCTGCCCAGCTATAGGCTGTAGGCATCTTTACTCACCAATCAGGGATAACTTGGGGGGAGGGGGACAAGGTTACAGAGCACTTGGGTCTATGTGCAGATTCTCTTGTCCCTGGGGGCAGCCAGGCTTGGGGACCAGTATTTAGCATTATGATACATAGCAAAAGACCAAACCTCAACAGAGGCATTTTCTCAATTGAAGTTCCCTCCTCTCAGATGACTTTAATCTTCTGCCAAGTTAACTTAAAAACAGCCCGCACACTCCTGTACCTCCGTGGGGGTCAGGCCAATTCACAATCACTTTCACCTGACTTCCAGTTTTCTTTTCAGGCCCTAAACCCTTATTCAGAATCATTTTTAATTCAGTATTTTCTTTTCTTTTTTATCACCTTTGGGGAGGGAATTTTTTTTTTCCTAAGACCTCTTTTGCAGACTTGACTGTGTGATCCAACTTCCCATCTCTCTGAGCTTCAGTTTCTGCATCTGAGAAGTGGGAGCCAGCTCTGCTTAGCACATGACTTACAGCAGATGACTTGCCTTGGGGCTTATAGCAGCAGCTACCTTCGCTCTTGGCCAAACAGATCTTACAATCCTCTTTCATGGACAAGGAGAGTCGTATAGCCTGAGAGCGTTAAGTATCACAGCGTTCACCCTGCAAAGACAAAATGCCCCAATTAGAAGCAACCTAAGGGAAGTAAGGTTTATTTGTGGTCATGGTTGAGAGGATATGGCCCATCATGGTGGGGAAGCAGGATGGTGGGACCATAAGGCTTGTCATACTGTATCCACAGTCAGGAAGCTGAAAGGGACGGACACTTGTGTTTCTCCTCTTTCATTTTTTTTTTTTAATAGAGTCTAGACTCCGCCCCATGAGAAACGGTGCTAATCTTCTCTGGAAATTACTTGACAGATGTGTAGAGAAGTTTGTCTAGTAGGGGATTCTAAGACCTGTTAATGTGGCAATGAAGATTACAACGGTGGAGTCTTGAATTACTTTCTCTTGACATTTGACATTTGTAAGTCCTAGCAACTCTGGGTCTGTGTTCCCCACAGGCTATAATTGGAACTAAATGGAAACAACTGCAACAGCAACTTCTTCTTCTCCTTCTTCTTCTTCTTCTTCTTCTTCTTCTTCTTCTTCTTCTTCTTCTTCTTCTTCTTCTTCTTCTTCTTCTTCTCCACCTCCTCCTCCTCCTCCTCCTCCTTGTTCTCCTTTCTCTTGGGGTAATTCTCCCTTGTGCTATGGTAGTCACTTATCTCTACCTCACTTACAGTGAATTTCAGCTCCTACAATTTTTCCAATGCTACTTATTCTTGCCCAGTTCTTCTGCATTGGTTACTTTTAAATTTGTATCTATTTATCTGACAGGGTCTCATTCTGTAACCAGCCCTAATTTTTTTTTTTTTACAACTTTCTACAAATGGTCTGTTTGGCCTGGGAATAAGCACTCAAACCATGAATGGGAACACTGTATATTTAAACTGTAGCGACCCTCTGATAGCATTAGACCTCTTAAAGTCTCTGCCTCTGACCATTCTTTTCACTGGTGATGTTATCCACTGAAACTGCTGGCAGGAACAAGGGGCAAAGCCCATTCCAAGTCATCCCATAGAGTCTTTCCAAAAGGATGTGAGCAGAAGGTTGGATAGACTGGGGAGGAGGGCCATGTTAGAACAGGGAGGACCCCAAGTACTGGCTGAGTGCAAGGCAGAGCCTGCCCCCGATGGACAGCCTAGTACTTCTTGAATATATGGGTCAGGAAAAATGGTCTCTTTGTGGCTCTGCTCATGGATGGAAGTGGCACAGAGTTTGTATCTGTTGTCCACTTGTATCCCTTTCCACTGCAGGTGTCTTCCCTAGAGCTCAGTGCCAGTCTCTTCTGCTCATAACTCTCAGCTTTGGTTTTCAAGTCGTCAGTTTGGGAGTCCTGACATGGGTCAAGCCAGCAGAAATAGGACTGTGCCGGAGAAATGAGTGCTAGCTTGCTGCCCCTACCTTCATCTCCACTGGGAAGGAAGATCTGGAGTCTCCACACGGGCTGCTCCAAAACCCTACCCAAACTACCTTCTGAGCCCAACAACCTTGAATCTTCCAGATTGCTTCTGGCCACCTTGTTCTCACTAGCTTGCAACTCCCTATGACTGCCTCCCCCGCTCACTCTGGACCAGGTAGGTGTCCTCAGACTCCCACCCAGCCCTTCCTACCCTTTTCCTCATCTCAGAACATCCTTCTATGTGCTGTTCACTTACCACCTAGGTAAGTGCTAAAGCTCTCTGAGACTCTCTTCCTCATCTGTAACATGGGGAGGTTCTTCCTACCTGCGTCAGACCGGCTGTGAGCAGGTAACATGTGCAGAGCATCCTGTTCTCCACGGCAGTCAGACATCATGTGCTTCCTCCTTCCCTCCTTCCTCCTCTCCTGCTAAGGATGTGAACTCTCAGAAGGGTATGGTTTTCAGCTGGGAAGGACCTGGAGCCTGGGATTTGGGGTCCAGTAGAACCCTCAAGAGATCCTCTCTTTACCTGTTATGTGTGTTGTGCCACCAAGAGCTTACTGTGTGTCCCGGTAGTGGTAGCTAGGGATGAATGAGTCACTGCTCCAAAATGAGAGAAGATAAGGAGAGACTTTTCTCTAGACTCTTGTCTACCTACCTGCTGCTTTATCCTACATCCACACATGCCAATCATAGCTCAGTGACCCCGAGTCCTATAAACCCACCAAACCAACCATCTATATGAGATACAGTGGCTCAGGTTCCCTGTAACCTGACTGCCAGTATGGCCTTACTTAAAAGTTCCCTGGAGGAATTCTGAGATACCCTGAGATAACCATGCATCTCACCCCTCATTGGCTCTTGCTGTGTGGGTCTCCCATGGACAAGACCTGGTGTACCAGGAGGACACCAAAGTCCTCTCTTAGCTCAAGGTTCCATGCCAGGTGCCAAAGCCACCTGCTCTGCCAGAATCTTCATGGAGAGAGGGGACTAATTCCTGTCAGCATCAGGGGCCCAATTCCATCATGCCCAACTGCCCATACCACCTTGATTCACCAGCCCCATGCCAAGATCTGTGCCAATAAAGGGAGGCTGGAGGGATGGCTCAGTGGTTAAGAGCACTGACTGCTCTTTCACAGGTCCTGAGTTCAATTCTCAGCAACCACACGGTAGTGCACAACCATCTGTAATAGGATCTGATTCCCTCTTCTGGTGTGTCTGAAGACAGCTACAGTGTGCTCAAAAGGGGGTGCCGTCCCTCCCTAGGCAACCCTGAGAGCACTGCAGGTGAGACAGCAGCCTGCACTCTATGGAAGCTTGCCTGGGGCTGTTAACACGCCCTCACCTCCATTCATACACACAGAACTCCCAGACACTCTGTGATTGTGTTCTCAGTGTATCTGAATTATTACGGCGATCTGAGCAGATGAGCCAAGACTGCTGCAGGTTTTATACAGAAACCTCTAAAAGTGTAAACCTGGAATGGTTGCTTATATGATCTTTTTAAATTTGACACTTTTAGAGAAGATCTCTTTGAAAGCCTTTCCCTCCATTTCACATGTATGTGCATGTGCGCACACGCCTGCACGTTGGCATGCTCAAGAAATGATCTACGTTACATAAGCTAATTCTAAGAATGCTTTTTATAACCATTTTGAGATAAAAAAATTTTTTTTGCATGTAACCAACTCTGATATAGGCCATTTTCAGCCTGGTTGTCTTTTTTTTTTTAAAAAATAAATAAATAACTTATTTTGAAGGTAAATTGACTTAGGAAATTTTAAAGAATAGTGCAAAGAATTGCATTTTTCCTCTCTCATTTTCCCCACTGAGCGGTCTCCCTCATATTGCCACTGCTGCTTTTCTGAATTGTTGGAGAGGAAGTGTCTGACAGTCCCTATTACCTCTCTCTCCTTTCATAGCCACATTCAGCCATCAAAATCAGGATGTTAACACAGAGCTACCATCCAACCTCATAGCTCCATTCAAATGCCTCCAACAGTCTTAGCAGCAATATAAAATATCCTATTTGTGTGTCTATGTGAACCATAATTTATGTACATAAAATAATTTTCCTCCTGGCCCAGTCAATGATCAATCTCTAAAGCTGGTGTACTATTACGCCGTCCCTTCCTTCATCATACTGTCTCTTTTTTTTTTTTTAGAACTTGCTAGTAGCTTTGTAGGCTGCCTCTTGAGTTGAGTTCTTCAGATCTTTCCTCATGGCTGGGTCTAGTCCTGCATTTCCATTTCCAGCAGGACTTCTCAGCTGTGGTGCTGAGCTCAACACTCCTTCCTGCTCAAGGAGAAGCACTGGCCGCTCTGCCCTGGGGCTAAGATAACATCTGAAGGGTTTTCTCTTTGTAAAATTACTATAGGTTTTTGTTATTTGGGGTCTTAATATTCTCCTCCCCTCCCTTCCTCCCGCCCTCTCTCCCTCTGCTTAGGATTGAAACCAGACTCTCACACTATTATGTACTTGGCCACTGCTCTATATCCATAGCCTCAGGAATTCAGGGTCATCCCAGGCATCATACGTAAGTCCAAGGACAGCTTAGACCACAAAAAGGACAGCTTAGACCACACAAGTCCCTGTCGAAAATAAAATAAATGACTGAAGTCAGGGATGGCAGTACAGCTTGAGAACCCAACACTTAGAAGCAGAGGCAAGAGGACCAGGGGTTTGAGTCCAGCTTCGGCTGCATAAGACCCAGTCTCTAAATAAACAGACAAAAGACTGATGACTAGGCTGGTAACCATACATAACTCGGAGGTCGATTGCTTGCCTAGCATACCCAAAGCTCTGAATTTCAATCCTTAACAATGCAAATAAAGACAGGCAGTGGTGGCGCACGCCTTTAATCCCAGCACTTGGGAGGCAGAGGCAGGTGGATTTCTGAGTTCGAGGCCAGCCTGGTCTACAGAGTGAGTTCTAGGACAGCCAGGGCTATATAGAGAAGCCCTATCTCAAAACAAAACAAAACAAAATGCAGATAAGTAAAATTAGAAAATTATACACACACATACACACACACACACACATCTGTTTTGTGGAAATAGTCTGAGACTATCTAAATATCTCATCTCTCAAAATCTCACCCACCTAGTTTTAGCATCTACTGGTGGAGCTCATCTGAATCAGTTGTTAGTGCTGTGACCCTTTAATACAGTTCTTCATGTTGTGGTGACCACCCCAACCATACAAGTATTTTCATTGCTACTTCATTACCTATAATTTTGCTACTGTTAAACATCAGAAGGTAAATATTTTTGGAGGTGGAGGTTTGCCAAGGGGTCCCAACCCACAGGTTGAGAACCACTGCTCTAGAGCCATCTCTATTATAGGTTGTGCTGTGCTTTCCCAGCCCCAAATTGTAGGGTGTTAGCTGAATTTAAGGACCTCTGGGTCTTTGTAATGGGGAAAGGTGTTCAGCACCCAAGATGTGAACAGTGAGCGTGCTCATTGCTATTTGTATGCTATCGCTTCTAGGTCCTCTCAGCAGACAGAACCAAGAAGTATGTGTGTGTGTGTGTGTGTGTGTGTGTGTACACAATTCACACTGCTACTTCCCGTTCGAATCCCAAACGACAGAACGGCTCTGCAGCCCCTTCCCTAGCCTGGCTTGCATGCTTCTCCTTGCTTCCTAGCAGGTGTGGAACCAGTGCCCCTGCTCAGCTGTCCCTTTGGCCTCCCTATCTCCTGTGGCTTCTCAGGATCTGGATACTTCCTTACCTGAGTCTCCGCTGTGCCTTCAGCCCAACTGTCTCTGTATCTGACTGCGTCCTTCCCATCTCCATGACCCCAGCTCAGAAGTTGGCTCTAGCTAGCTTCAAAGGTGATGAAACAACAAGACTGTGTTAACAACAAGAGGAAAGGGAGCTGGGTATGGTGGGTCATGCCTATCATCCCAGCTCTTGGGAGGCTGAGGCAGGAGGAGCTCAAGTTCCACTCTAGCCTGAGCTATATGGTCCAGCCTGGGCTCCAGAGCAAAATGCTATCTCAGAGAGAGAGAAGGAGTGGGGTGAGCTGTCTTCCGTGGGGATATTCTTCCTCAGCTGAAGACAGACTTCAGAGTCTAAAGCAGCCCCCAAACTATTCCCAGCCCAACCTGCTCCTTTCCCCAGGCTTCTGGGTCTCTCTAGCTGGCCACGTCTGTCTCCTCAGTGTATTAGAGTTCTAGCTGTACCTGATCCCCGTCCCTGCCCCTCCCTCGCTTCTTCCACCTTACCTCCCTAATTCAAGTCCAACACCTACTCTTGCTCCATACTGCTGCCAAAGTGCTGCCACCCTCACCAGCAGTGGTGGTTAGCCCCTGTAATCTGAACACTCAGGTGATGAGTGTGAGTCAAGTCTGGGCTATAGTGTAAGAACTTGGATCAATCAATAAATACAAATTAAAATACCAATCCATTTATACTACATGAATGCCCATCCCAGCTCTCAAACCCTGTAATAATAATAATAATAATAATAATAATAATAATAATAATAATAATAATAAATGCTATAAAACCCCAGAGGCCCCAGAAATCAAGTGCTCTCCCCTTCACTCACATGGGGTCTATTTGGCAGAGGTAGAGGCGACTAGACATTGAGAAGAAGGCAGAAGGGAGGTAGAGGAAACCTGATGACTGCAGAGATAGCGGGCAGAGGGGCCTGTGGAGAGACTCAGGAGAAGCTGGGTCCTAGCCACACTGATAACCCCATAGGAAGATGGCAGACGTTGGGACAGGCTAGCTGAACTCTGAGCTGCCCTGACCA
>NW_022196896.1:113188884-113213884 GCF_008632895.1 Mastomys coucha
CCCCCCCCCCCCCGCAGCCAGCACAGCTCTCAGATCTTCTGTGTAAGTTGTATTTGTGGAGCACCCCCAAGCCTGGACTGAATCTAGCCCATGCCTGACCCACAGTCACCAGCTTTTCAACTTAAGCAAGCCCAGGGTCCTCACTAATGAGCAGAAGTCGTGAGCATGACCACTGGCCCCGCTCTACACAGCAGACAAATGTGTTTTCACCCCGCTTTCACACCGCGGCCTAAGCCCTGCCTTCTGACTTTCTCCTTGGACCTGAAATGGTTGCTTTGATTTAGTGGGATTGTGCACGGTTTGGGTTCCCCACTTCCCACCATCTATAAAATTGCCATGGTAACTGGATAGGCTGGCCTCAGAATGGCTAAGTAGCTGAGAGTGCCTTGAATTCCCGATCTTCCGTCTCTGCCTCCCATGTGCTGGCATTGCACATGGGTAGGTCTGTGGTCCTACTCTGGGTAGTCTTTTCAACCTAAAATGAAGGCTGCCCCCAACCCTCAGGAGTGACCACCCAGGGTACCACGCCTGCTCAGCGGCTGGCAGACTTCCTCCCCCATGCCCAGTTTATTTCAGTTCTGCATTTAGAGATGGCAGACAGTGCTGACATTAAAACTATCCCCTGGGAAGTTTCAACTTGTCTAGGGCTCTGACCCCCCTGGTCTGCTCTTCCTCCCCTGGAAGGGTGTTTTCAGTCATCCCCAGAACTGCATCTGAAAAAGCAGCCAGCAGTCTGAACACCAGCTGACATTCAGCTGACCTTCAGCTGACCTTAGTCCCAAAGGCACTAATGCCCTCCTCTTCCTGAAGCTCCCGCCCTCAGCCCTAGGGGTAGCCCTTCGTACCCAAAACCTTTGTGCACGGCTGTGCACCTTCCAGGATTTTGCTCCCTGGTAGATGCAGATGTCCAGAGATAGGAGAACAAGACTTTCCCCTAGAAGGTCTAACTTCCCTCCACTCTGCCAACGGAAGAGCTGTTTTATGGAGCAGATGTATCTCAGAACAGCGGTGGGCATGTGGTTCTGTGCCTCACCAGTTTCCCCTGGAAAAGGACTTGGGCTGGAAGACTGGGTTTCTCAAGGCTCTCACGAATGTGTAGGGGAAACAGGCACTACAGTTAGACCCCAAGGCAGAGTGAGCTCTGCATTCAAAGCTGGGCTGCTTGGGTTGTTGTCTATAAAGGTCTTACAAAAATGTTGCTTCTAGACACTTTACAGACATGTTAACGACGAAAGGGCAAGGGAGTTAGACTACATCTCATTTTGCCAACAGAACTAATCCTTACCCTATTTTCCTGTGTGTGACTTTTGATTCTGAACATAGTAAATTCACGTCCAGGCTGTTGATTAAGCAAATCCCAAAGCGAGATCTATCTGCCTCAAGCCTGGGATATCCCAGTTACAAGCCTTATTTAAAGTAGGAAAAGCCCGAGGCTGAGGGTGGACGTCGTTGGAAGGGCTTTCCGCACGTGCCACGCCTAACACCACGATAAAGATCTTTTTTTGTTTGTTTTTGTTTTTGTTTTTCAAGGCAAGGTTTCTCTGTCTGCCTGGCTGTCCTGGAACTCACTGTAGATCAGGCTGGCCTCAAACTCAGAAATCCTCCTGCCTCTGCCTCCCAAGTACTGGAATTAAAAGCGTGCGCCACCACCACCCAGTGATAAAGATGTTTTTTATTGGGCGTGTTCATTTTTTTTTTTAAATCAAAACTGCCTGCCACATGCTCTAGTTGACCTGTTAAAGAGAGAAGGGATTCATCCATGCCAAGTAGAAGAGGAGAATCACTGTGGAGCAGGAATCTCATGATCCACGGTATCATGGGGTATTATTCCTGAGGGGCACAGTGAGGGTACATCAATAAACAGCTCAGAAGCTTGTTAGAGGCACACAGTTAACTCGAGACCTTGGGGTTCCTTCTCTATTTCACAATGACTTGGTGTATCTTTTAAGGAAGGCCATAGCTGCAGAATGAGGAACAAAAGCTGGCAGCCTGGAGGATAGGAATCCAGAGCCACACCCCTCTGCTGGCCGGGAACCATGATCAAGGCCTTCTTGATCTGAGCCCCACGTCCCACGTGACACACGAGTGCTGCTCTGCCATCATGAATGTACACACCGAGAATCTTCTGGTCCATTCCCTCCCCTGGGTTCCCATTGGGTTTAGCCAGTGAGAGCCTCAGCCAGGTGGTAACACAGTGAGAGGAAGATAGTGAAGAAGCAGAGGGGGTAAGGGACCTGTGACCCTGGCTCCCTCCCTGTGAGGCCCCTCCACGGGGGCCTCCACTCCTGCTGCGTGCTTCCTCCGGGCTCCAGCACTATCCTTCTGCTGCGGGCTTCCAGGGGTTGGGGTAAACTGCTCTCTTCTACTGTTAGCTTTAGAACTCTACCTCTCTACCTACCAAACTCTCCCCAAACACCAGTTTTATATGGTCATCTGCTTCTTGCTAGGACTACGACTAATGCTTATGACACCTTTCTTGACCACATTTTACATTTTAAGAAAGCACCACCTTTGGGATGGCCAGGAGGAAAAGGGGGGGGGGCACCGAGCCCCACCTCTTACTGTTCCTATCTCCAAGCCCAAGCACACAGAAGGTATCTAACCTAGTTTTATTTCCTGTTGCTGTAATAACAAAAAACAACTTAGGGGGAAAAAAAAGGTTTATTTTCACTCACAATTCCACATTACAGCCCTTTGTAACGGGAAGTGAAAGTGGTAGCCAATGGTGTGTGTCTTTGGTCCCAGTGCTAGAGAGAGGAGAGAAAGGGCTGGGGAGGCAGGGGGATCTCTGAGTTCAAGGTTATCATGGTCTACAGAGTGAGTTCCAGGACAGCCAGGGCTACACAGAGAAATCCTGTCTTGAAAAACAGTCGAGAAGCTGGGCAGTGGTGGCACACACCTTTAATTCCAGCACTTGGGAGGCAGAGGCAGGTGGATTTCTGAGTTTGAGGCCAGCCTGGTCTACAGAGTGAGTTCCAGGACAGCCAGGGCTATACAGAGAAACCTTGTCTTGAAAAACAAAAAAAAAGAAAAACAGGAGGGAGGGAGGGAGAGAGAGAAAGAGAGAGAGAGAGAGAGAGAGAGAGAGAGAGAGAGAGAGAGAGAAATGTAAACAGCTAATCATATCCACAGTCAAGAGCAGAAATTAATGCATGCATATATATGTTGCACTGTTACACTCAGGGTCTCCCGTCACTCTTACACAGTCCAGGACCCAATACTAGAGAATGGTGCCACCCACAGTGGGGTGGGTCTTCCCAATCAACTAAATTAAGGCAGTACTCTTCTCCTGTTCCCTGCCTGTCCCCGGCCTACCCCTCCCCCCCACACACACATACATACATGCCACAGGCCAACCTGATCTAGACCATCTCTCATTGGGGTTCTCTTCCTAGGTAATTCTAGATTGTGTCAAGTTCACAATTAAAACTACAAACTCTTGCCTGTCATTCTGGTCCCAGTGTAACCCCACAGAGTCAGCAGTTGCCAGGCACCTCAGAATTCCAGGAAGTATGGTAGACCTCTTAGGGGTCCCGCGGGGAGGGGGGCTCTAAGGCAGGTGGATATGTGCAACATCTGAAGTAGGAGGGGACCTCTAAGCTCATTACTAAAGGACATCATTGTTCCTCCTGGGCACACAGTAAGTACATCGCCACCTAGAAGATCCTTCCCACATGTTGGTTTTGGCTTAGTGAGGTTTCTTGGCTACACAGAGCCAGCCATTCACTGGACACAGGGCCTTTTAAGGCCATCTTATGAAGGCAGCGTTTTGTACTGTGCCTCCAAGAGACCCCTTTCTTTGGCCTGTTGAAACCCATATCTTCACCATCTCCTCTGCCTCTGTCTGCTGCCTGTGGAGACAGGCTGCTTCCTGCCGCCCTGCTGCCTGCATGGCCTAACAATTGAAATGTTCCTCATGGGAATATGCTTCCCTTAGGAGGGCCCCTGTATTCTTTCTAGGTACTAGAAGTAGGAAGCACTCAGAGCTGACCCTGAGCCCCGGCTCCTGGGTGGTGACTCTACATTATAATCTGGCCATATGACCTTTGAGAGGACATTTCTCTGTCACATGGAGCCCAGGCATCCACCTGCCATCTCTGCCTCCTGTCTCATCTCTGTCTGTCTTGTCACTTGTCCTTGTATATGTGTATATTCATTGCCCGCATATATAAATAAATGGATTTTGTTGCTATAACGGAATACCATAAATGGGGTCGTTTATAAAGGGCGTGTAGCCTGAAGGTAAAACATCTGCCTAGCGCTAACAAGGTCGCAGCCAAACACACAGGAATCGAGGCCCACAGCTTATTTGGCTCACAGTTCTGGATGTGGGATGCCTAGGAGCCATGTGCTCGCTTCTATCTAGTGAGGGCCTTCTTGCTGCATCACAACATGGCACGGGGCATCATGCTGCCAAGACAGCAAGTGTGAGCTGAGATCGCTTTTCCTCTGCAACAAGAGCCACTGACACTATCACAACACCCCCCCCAACTCCCCCCCAACGCCTCCATTCCCATTACAAAGGCTTCACCTCCAAATACCATGTACATGCGAATACAAGGGATTGCCTCTCTAATAAGTGGGAAGACAATCCAAACTACCCAACACTTGGGGAGTCGTGCCTATGGAAGGTTGAGGAAAGCCTCCCTTCTTAGCACTGCCATCCCAAACTGGCTCAGGCTCATGCATCCACCCGGAGTTGCCTGCTTCACCATCCTTGAGGTCTGAACTCAACCCCACGCTCCCTATCTTCGGGGAAGCCTGACCCACCTCGGCAGTCAGCCACCCTGGCCTGCCAGGCCCTGCCCCCTGGCCTTCAGGACTGTGCCAGCACAAGCAGGGGCCAGAAAGATGTGGCTGACTAACAGCTCTCAGCATTCCCAGCTGCCTCCCGCTCCTGCCTGCTCCCCGCAGGGATCCCTTTAGCTTCTCCATTCCTCTACTTGCTTAATACACAGCCTATTCATCCAGCATTGTTTACTGCCCCCCACCTCACCCACACACACCCGCCCACTGCTGCATTGAACATGACTACAATTCAATAGTGCAGCATAGGTCCAGTTTCTGGGTTTGGTTCAGGGTTGTTGTTGTTTTTTTTTTTTTTCTTTTCTGCTTTATAAAATTATGCGCACTTCAGCTTGCGCGCTTTCTAAACCCCAAATCGCACCAGCTTTAAACACATGCAGTCCTTAGGCACTCACCATTCCCTGCTGAGACTCCTTTCCCAGATTCATCCATGAGTCAGCCTACCTCAAATTTCTTTGATGTTTCCATTCTCTTCCCAAATGCCCCGCAGCATATCATCGATTACTGGTAAACCCCCCCCTGACAAGACCACACACACACTTACGACTGCTTTACCTGAAATGACTTCGAGGGTCTTACATCTCATCAAATTATTCTTGTTCTTCCATTCTTGTCTGCATTTGAACCACTAAAAGCATATTCTGGAAACCTTGGCAGGGGCTGCCACTCAGGTGGTTAACAGTGCTTACGGGAGATTGAGCAGCATGGAGCTTTGAGGAGACAAGGGAGTTTATTGAAAAGAATAAACAGATGGTTTTGCTAAGCTCTCTATAAATTTACTAAGACAACCTAAGCCATACAGCATGAGCACACGCGTGCACAGGCGCACGGATTTTTGTGAGCACACAAGTACACTTGGAGAGATGTAGGATGCTTGCTTAGCTTATATAAAGTCCTGGGTTCAATCCCCAGCACTGTAAAAATAAATCATTAATAAACAAAAAGTTTGGGTCTGGGGTGTCACTCAAGGTAGGGCTATGTGTGCTTTGCATGTGTGAGAACCTGAGCTCTATCTTCAATACCAAAAATAAAATATAATTTTTAGAAATGGTCTTTGTGGGGGAGCAAAAATAGCTCTGTTTACCACACACACACACACACACACACACACCTAAACTTGTAAAAATAGAACTCTTGGGCCTTTGAGATTACAGGTGATTTATTTTTTAAAAAACTGGCATTTTCTAATTTGGATATGATAAAAATATACTAATTTGTATAGTAAAGTACTTATAGAAATAATTTTTAACAGGTGGCGAGGAAAAGTAGTCTTTAAAAAATACTCCTATTCTCACCTTTGCAAAGGACTCCTGGGAGCCACTGGCCACAGAATGTGCAGTGTGGGTGGAGAGACTGCAGCTTTTTCTGGAATATGGTCACTCCCAGTCTCTTCAGTCTCTGCTCCCGGTGACCTCTGTGGTTGGGTGACTATCTAGTTAATGTGTGCTCTGTCTGGGTTTCTGTCCTCAGGCATCCGAAGGTGTCCCCATGAGGTTCTTCACAAAGCTGGACCAACTCATCGAGTTTTACAAGAAGGAAAACATGGGGCTGGTGACCCACCTGCAGTACCCTGTGCCTCTGGAGGAGGAGGACACCATTGATGAGGCTGAAGAGGACACTGGTAGGAAGGGAAGAAAGGGATGGCAAGGGTGGGGAGGTGCCAGCAGGACTCTGTGGCCCAGTCTCACAGGTGCTTATAGACTAGAGTACCTCTTTAGAGGTTGAATGATCCTTTTAGAGGGGTCCCTTACCAGATATCTGCATTGAAATTCATAACAGTAGCAAAATTACAGTTACGAAGTAGCAACAAAATAATTTTATGGTTGAGGGTCAGCACAACATGAGTAGCTGTATTAAAGGGTTGCAGCATTAGGAAGGTTCAGCACCACTGGATTAGACAGTCTTGCTGGCACAGAAATGATTGGTCGGGAACATGGCTCTGAACTCAGGTGTGGACTAGAATTCCTGCTCCCTGGCTTGTTGCCTGCCTTTGTAGCCTTGGGGTAGTTCAACTCTCTGAACCAGAAGCTCGCCTATAAAGAGATTAGATAAGAGTAGCACATTTTAATCTCTCAGGATGTCACAGGATCAGATGAGCTTGCAAATAGAACGCCATTCACAGCACACAGCAAACACTCTAGAAATGAAGTTGCTGTCAGTTTCATCATTATAATGAAAGCAGTGAAGATGTTTCATGCACATAAGTGAGAGGATAGGAAAGTGCTTCTTCATGTACCATCACTAGAGGCAACCAAAATGGTCATGGTGGTACATGCCACAGGCTATCCCAGAATTTAGGAGGCGGAGGCAGGAAGAGCATGAGTTTGAGCTAGCCTGGGCTCCATAGTGAGGCACCACCATCTGTAAAGAGGCTTCTAAAATACATTAGAAAAAAAAGTTCCCAAGAATTTGTGAAGGTCAGCACAGAGACAAGGAGCCAGTCATGGAGAAATGGGTGTGCAGAGAGCCCTGCAGCCGGACACCCTTCTTTTCAATTCAAAGTTTCCTCGCCTGACAGAAGCCCACATGTTACCTCATGAGCCCCCCAGCAGGTCAGTGAGTTCCCGGCAGGTTCCCTGGGGAAAGCATTAGACCTGCAGTGTTGACATCCCAGGCCTGGCTCCTACCTGTCCCTGGAGAGAATATGCCAGGCACATTCATTCAAGGTGTCCTGTTGTACTGTGGGCTAGCTGTGGATTACCTGGCCTCTGTTCCTACCTTCTGCCTCTCTGGAGACCCTCCAGAGGGTGGTCAGGAGAGCTGCCTCACCATCCTGAAGGAGCCGCAGGGGCATGTGGTGAAGCACATGTCTTAGATGGCCATGATTCGAAGCAAGCTTAGAGGGGGGCTGCCCTCTCTCCTCTGTCTGACCTCTAGAGATCAGCAGCTGAGGTATAGCTGGGGCCAAAGCTCACAAGAAAGCCACATGGCAGCCTTGACCTTGTCTTGGTTGACGTGTCACCACTCTCCTCCCTCAGGCCACCATGCTTTTTCTCAGCTTGCCCTGCCCCTGGCATTCCATTGGAGGGAAACCCCTAATGCTTCCTATAAAGGCTCCAGAGAGAATCCCAATTTCCTGACCTTGACTTCACCTCCCCAAACAAGGCTCCTGGTCACCTGCAAGACCCAAAGCTAAGGGACACCCGGTGCCTGGACCAAGGCATCTGATCTGTCTTGGGTCTTCTCGAGGGCCTGCAGTTCCAGGACTCAAAATAGATCCAGGGTTGTTTCGCATAGCCAGAGAGGAAGGAACGTGCAATACACTGAGGGAAAAGACCCCTTGTTCCTATCACCTGGGCAGTGCTGTGCTGGGCGCCAGGGTGGCCATTAGGGTCCAGGGCAGGGTTTGGGCGGGAAGTCCTGAATCTAAATGACCCAGGAACCCTGACTTTGTGCACATGAAGGACATTTGAAAAGAGTGGGCAAGGGTTACAATCTCCCAGATGAAGGCCGAGTTGTTTGTTTGATATTTTAGGTCTCAGAAGGCCTTTTACTTTCTAAATTTGTTTCTGAGGCTCTAAAGGAGGGAAAAGAAGCCTGAGGCTGGAGAGAAGGAAGGCAGAAGTGTGTGTGTGTGTGTGTGTGTGTGTGTGTCTGTGTGTGTGTGTGTGTGTGAGAGAGAGAGAGAGAGAGAGAGAGAGAGAGAGAGAGAGAGAGAAAGAGAGAGAGAGAGAAAGACTGAGAGAGCCATGGTGGGCTGAGAGAGATAGGTGGGTGGAGGGAGAGAGAGAGAGACTGAGAGAGCCATTGGGTAGGCTTGATTTCCTGCCCCTAGTCCCTGGATATTGTTTGTAGACCCTGAGAGGCAAGCCATCTTGCTGATCTGTAGATTGATCTGTCCAAGGCCAGCAATCCTGAAGGTGTCCCTGCGCTGCTCAGGGACAACTGACCCAAAGAGGTCTTTGCTGAGCAACATGGTAGGACAAGACCACAGCCAGAGGCTTCAGTTCTAAGATCATGAGAGCAGGGAGGCTCCCTATCTAGTCAGCATGGATATAGGGTGGAAGAATGGGGACAATGGAGCAGACTGGGGCCTGGAGCTCGGTAGCCTGGACCTCACAGGGCTGTGGTAAAAACCACAGAACAGGGCTGTGGTAAAAGACAGCATCCTCACCGATGGCTTTTGTCCCTGCCGTTCTCCTAGTAGAAAGTGTCATGTCACCACCTGAGCTGCCTCCCAGAAACATTCCTGTGTCCGCTGGGCCCAGCGAAGCCAAGGACCTTCCCCTTGCAACAGAGAACCCCCGAGCCCCTGAGGTCACCCGGCTGAGTCTCTCCGAGACACTGTTTCAGCGTCTGCAGAGCATGGATACCAGTGGGTGAGTTTCTACCTGGAGGGTCCCCTGGGAATCCAGTCTGTGCCTAGGACCCCACATCTAGCACCCAGGCACGCACAGGCCTGGTCAGCAGGGAGCTGCAGGCCTGCTTATTCATAGTAAAATTGGAAGCCAACGGCTGTCTTTCTAGTCAAGACTATCTCCCTGACCCCAAGTCAAGTTTGTCCTTAGCACATTTCTCTATTAAGATCTTCACATTTTCCTTGTGAGACTTTACAATCTCCTTGGAGTGTTTTTTTTTTTTTTTTACATTCATAACTTTTAGGTCTCTCTGCCCTGTAAGTGCAAGATTGCTTTTTTGTGTAGAAGGTCACTGCCGTTCTGTGGTCAGATAGCACCTCCACACCCACAAGTCGCCCACGTTCCTGACGTGTTTCTCACGGGAAATCATTCTGAGAGGCTGCTCCTGCCTGGCACACTACATCCCACCATAGGCAGCTAGCTGCGGAAGGACCCCTCCATTCCACAGTCACACCTTAGTCTGAGAAACAGTAGCCCCGAACCCCAGGAAATCCAATGTGACTGCCTACATGCTTGCTCGCTCTTCACACGGCTCCCGAGGGACTCCAGGATGGCACCGCAAACTTATAGCTTCATTAACAAGAGTGCACAGTGCTAAGTGACGTTATTCATAGAAGAACTCCATCAAGCGCTAGGAAAAAGGCTGGCTGCTAAGAGCTGGATCCCAGGGAGTTCATGGTCTCCGGGGATATGTGACAGTGGTGAGGGGGATCAGATAACACAGCCTGTCTGAGAAGAGACAACTTGGGTCCCAAACCAGGCCAAATCAGGGGCTGTGGGGACCACTACCTGGTCTCACATTCCTGGTCCTAATCACACACGGAAGCCAGGCATGGTGGTATGTGTCTGTCATTCCAACACTTGGGAAGTCAACTGGATGTGGTCTTATACCTATAGTGCCAGCACTGAGAGAAGGCTTGAGACTGGAAGAGCAAGAGTTCAAAGTCAGCCTGGGCTACTACACAAGCAGACCCTATTCCCCTGACCCCCAGCCCCAGAGAAAATAAAATTAATAATACATTGACTTTCCAATGGAGGCCTGAGGTGACTCCAGCCCCTCTGTACTGCAGTGTTCTGGGTCACCCTTTGACTGAGAGTTTGGACTTGGCATGAGGGTCAGACCTATTTGTTATCTCTAGGCTAGATTGTTCTTCCAGCCCTCAAATTACAGCTGTATGAACTAAGGAGACAGAGAACTGACCCCTCCATGTGTTTCTGAGGCTGTCTCTTAAAAAAAAAAAAAAGCCGCCGGGTGGTGGTGGTACATGCCTTTAATCCCAGCACTTGGGAGGCAGAGGCAGGTGGATTTCTGAGTTCGAGGCCAGCCTGGTCTACAGAGTGAGTTCCAGGACAGCCAGGGTTATACAGAGAAACCCTGTCTCGAAAAAAACAAACAAAACAAAACAACAAAAAAGCCAGGTGGAGGTGGCACACACCTTTGATCCTAGCACTCAGGAGGCAGGGGCAGGCAGAAGTGTGTAAGTTCGAGGCCAGTCTGGTCTACAGAGTGAGTTCTAGGACAGCCAGGACTGTGGAGAGAAACCCTGTCTCCAAAACAAAACAAAACGAACAACTGAATAACCATTCCTCAGCCCTATCACCCCCTCCAGCAGCACCCAAAAGCGCTCTCATCCCAAGAGGTACTCTCGGTGGCCTCTACCTGGCTTTGATCTCTCTGCCTCTGCAGTCTCACCTGAGGTGACTTTCACTATTTCTTTCTTTCTCAGGCTCCCAGAGGAGCACCTGAAAGCCATCCAAGATTATCTCAGCACTCAGCTCATCCTGGATTCTGACTTTTTGAAGACAGGCTCCAGCAACCTTCCTCACCTGAAGAAGCTGACCTCACTGCTCTGCAAGGAGCTTCATGGGTAATGGAGGCTCCTGAGGGAGGAGCGGGGAGCATCATGGGTAATGGAGGCTCCTGAGGGAGGGGTGGGGAGCATCATGGGTAATGGAGGCTCCTGAGGGAGAGGTGAGGAGCATCATGGTAATGGAGGCCCCTGAGGCAAGAGTGGGGGGCTTTGTGGATAATGGAGGCTCCTGAGGGAGGGGGGGCTTCATGGGTAATGGGAGCCAGTGGATAATGGGACCCCATACCCACCCAGGAGGATGGCCACAGCAAGAGAAGGTGCTCATTAGAGTGACCCTGTGTCTCCTCTCTGTCCAAATGTCTCTACAGCACTCACAGTAATTGGACAGTGGGCGGAGTCTGGATGCTCCATGCTTGTTTGAAGCTCTTGTTCTCATAGAATCTAAACTCTAACTGGGCTAGCTGGGAAAGTTGATCCTTCGTTTATTTCTTTTTGGGTTTTTTTGGGGGGGAGGGGCGTGCATGTACGCACGCATGCTGGAGATGTAGGGCCTCATGCATGCTAAACAGATGTGCCTATTCTGTAGTGTTTTGTTGTTGTTAGTTTGTTTTTAACTCAAATTAATTAGAGGCAATTTTTCTGTAAAAATGATAATAATAATAATAATAAGGTGGATAACATCACCATCTCATTTGTGTTGGGACCTGGTCCTTAGATATATATATATAAATATATATAATGTTTGTGTGTGTGTGTGAGAAAGGGGGAACACTCATGTGCCATGGTGTGTATGGGGACACACATGTGCTGTGGGGGGAAACATGCATGTGCTGTGATATATGAGGGGGATATGCATGTGCTGTGGTAGGGGGGATATGTATGTGCCACTGTGTGTGGGTTGGGGATGGGGGAGACATGTATGTGCTATGATATCTGTGTGTAGGACAGAAGACTCACATGGAAGCCTTCTTACCTGCTGAGCCGTCTTAGCAGTCCAAGCCCTTCAGGCTGTAGCCACTCTTCCTCCTTGCTCCAGCCCCCACATCCAGCCAACACATAAAGGCCCTGGCAGGAAATAAACTAAAGTAGCTCTGAGTGTGGGTGGTGATGGCTCAAGTCTTCCGGTGATGGCAATGTTTAACGCGAGCCAACATCAACTCCCCAGTACTGAAGTTATTGAATGACTGACCAATGGGTAAAACTTATGATTTTTTTTTACAATATTCTTTTGATTGTACATTCTGAATTACATTAATCTTAAACTACTAACTTAAACGCACTGTGGTTGGAGCTGGGCATAGTGGCATACGCCTTTAATTCCAGAACTTGGGAGGCAGAGGCCAGCATATCTCTATGACTTTGAGGCCAGCCTGGTCTATATAATGAATTCCAGGACAGAGAGACCCTGTCTCACACACAAAGAAAACCCCATAACTATACTTTTATTGTACAGGCTAGTCTGCAAAGTAAAGAATTGGCAAAGAGTGTGAAAGGTTACACTGGGAAGTAGCTGAAAGCCATCTGGAGTAACGAAGCAAACCCCTCACAAATCTGGGAACCGTTTCGCCCAGGTGAGGGCTTGCAGCCAGCCTGTGCTAACTCATGTTTTGGTACATGAGCACTTACAGCAGTTTCCAGTTCTCTGGTGCTCTACCAATCTTAGCTTGGTTAATATTCAGGAAAGAGTCTTCCGTCACCAGTAATCTAATTCACCATTCTATTTAAAGGTTCTTAAAGGCACAAGTGGTACATTTGGTAAATGTGACAAATAATTGTTTTGACAAATCGACCAATTGTCAGATTGGCCTGCTAGTCATTTGTTTGAATGAGCTGTTTTTCTCACCGGATGCTTTGGTACACCTCCGCTGGAAGCAGGGCTGTCATTTTTATAGGTCTCCATGGTATTTTTGTTGTTGTTTTGTTATTACAAATCATTTATCACAGAGGGAAAATACACACAAAGAGCCCTTTCTTTAAAAACATACATGTATCATTTTGTGACAGCTTATAAGGAGCTGTATTTCTGCCTGGACGCAGGTCCTGACTTTGCTATATGCTTCCTAAGCTTGGTCCAGACCCTTCCACAGCTCCCCCCAGCACCTGCCTCACCTCGTCACTATGGTGACAGCAGCCTCTGACGCGCCTGCTTCTCTGGCACATTATGGCAGTGTTAAAAGCTTCCATATCTCTCTTTGCTGAATAATTAACTTCAAGTTGTTTAAGAGACCGGAATGTTCTTCACCTCCCTGCACACTTTTCTTCACTTTTATAGATCAGGTGGTGACTAGGCATGTAGTCAGGGCGTGTAGTCGGAACAAACTGTTTTCCATTCCCCTGCCATCCCTGCAGGTGCATTCCACATAAATCAAGTGTTAAAAGTGCTTTGATTAAAGAGGATAGGTGTGTTCTCGCGTTCATCTGTTCACTTACCGTCTGGCAAGCACTGACTAAGGGTCTCCACTGCACCCTGTTCTGAGAACTAAGAGAAAGACAAATCAACATACAGAAAACTGTAATTTGGTGACTGATTAAACAAAAGAAGGCACGGGGCTAGAGAAATAACTCAGCAGTTAAAAACATTTGCCGATCTTGTAGAGGACCTGGGTTGGGTTCCTAAGCACCCACAGGGACTGTTCCAGCATATCTGGTGTCCTCTTCTCACCTCTGTGAACACAGTTTTATACATAGTGTACATATACTCATATACATAAAATAGAACATTTAAAAGTATATTTAAATAAAGGAATCATTTACATAGATAAATCAAATAGGCAAGAAATGCATTTCTGCATTCTATTATTTTTATGTTTTAATTTATTTTTATTTGTGTGTACGTGCATGCTTCCTTATCTGTATGTATACCACGTGCGTTCATGAACCCACAGAGACCAGAAGAGGACCACAGATTCTCTGGAGCTGAGGATTCAGTGTTGATCTTAGTTCTCTGCAAGAACAGCCAGCTCTTAACTGATGACTTGTATCTCCAGCCACCTTTTTCTAAGTTTTAAAACTTGCTTTTGTTCCTTCCTTTTTGAGGCCTGGGTACATCTGTACACTCACATGTACATACAACATACATACACACACACAAACACACACACACACACAAAGAAACTTTTCTTCCCTCTTTTTTAAAAAAAAATATTATTTATTTGATGTTTATGTGTACACTGTAGCTGTCTTCAGACACACCAGAAGAAGGCATCAGATCCCATTGCAAATGATTGTGAGCAACCATGTGGTTGCTGGGAATTGAACTCAGGACCTCTGGAAAAAGTGAGTGCTCTTAACTGCTGAGCCATCTCTCCAGCCCCCAAAAGAAACTTTTAATGAGCAAATAATTGCTCCAAAGTAAATACTAATATAAGTTTTTTGTTGTTGTTGTTTTGTTTTGTTTGTTTTGTTTTTCAAGACAGGGTTTCTCTGTGTATCCCTGGCTGTCCTGGAACTCACTCTATAGACCGGCTGGCCTGAAACTCAGAAATCTGCCTGCCTCTGCCTCTGCCTCCCAAGTACAGGGATTAAAAGTGTGCGCCACCGCCGGGCAGTGGTGGCTCACGCCTTTAATCCCAGCACTTGGGAGGCAGAGGCAGGCGGATTTCTGAGTTCGAGGCCAGCCTGGTCTACAGAGTGAGTTCCAGGACAGCCAGAGCTATACAGAGAAACCCTGTCTCAAAAAACCAAAAAAAAAAAAAGTGTGCGCCACCACTGCCTGGCTAATAATAAGTTTCTAACCATACTATACTAGAAATTGCTAGAGAAAGGATAATAGGAGAATAAAAATTATAAATTATAAATTATAAATCACCTTATAATAGTATCTAATCCATCTAGAACGAAAACATTGTAATAATGCAAAAAGCGCAGTGCCTAGATTAAATCAAAAGCAGATCGATAAGTAAACTTTATAGCAGCATATGAAAATGACAAAATTCTCAACATAAAGTTACTGAGAGACATGGGCAATTTATTTAAAGTGAAGTACAGGAGAAATAAAACATAGAAAGACACTTAAAGGCATTAGAAGTTAATATAGAAGCCCACTCAGGATCCCAGGCATGCTCAGTCCTAGAGCGTGACATTATTATAGGCATTTAAAAAGTGCAAGTCCAGCAGTAGATAGCATGCATGCGGGGCATATGCAAAGCCCTGAGTTTCATACCAAATGCCATTCATTAGACCACGTGTGGCCATGCAAACCTGTAGTCCTAGCACTTGGCAAATGCGGGCAAAAGGATCAGAAACTCAAGGTCATCCTCAGCTACATAGCAAGTTTGAGGCGGAGGAGGGGCAGAGGGAGACAGTTCAGAAGACAGTCAAGACATTACAGCAGCAGCAGCCTGGCCACCAGTGCTGTCACCAGGCATGTTAAGGTTGAAATAAAGACACAACCATGGTTCTCCCAGTTTTATAATTGGAAATAAGAAAGGAAAGGCTATACGAACTACTCTGTTTAGAACACTATTTATAATAGCAAACATCTCACAGTAACTCAAACTTCTAGACCATCAATTTGGGAATATCTCTTGGCAGCTTATTTTGAAAACTTTACAATGTTAAATATATAAAAACATAGACAGGTTTGGTTTTTGTTTTGTTTTTGTTTTTGGGTTACACACACACACACACACACACACACACACGTACACATACACACGCATATATATATTTGAATGAAAAACACCAAACTTAAAATTCCCCACTATGCTTTAAAGGCTTTTTTAAAGCCTTTAAAGGCTGTGACAGTAGCAGAGAGAGAACTAGAGGATCCATCAAACCTTGTTCTGGAACTGTCAGCAGCTGCCAGGAGATCCGAGTCTGAACACAGGGAACCCCATCCAGCACCCCAAGTTGAATTATTATTTGTCTTATTTTATCTTTCCCCCACCCCCAAGACAGGGTTTCTCTGTGTCAGATCTCACTATGGATGGTTGTGAGCCACCGTGTGGTTGCTGGGATTTGAACTCAGGACCTGCGGAAGAGCGGTCAGTGCTCTTACCTGCTGAGCCATCTCACCAGCCCCCTCTTTATCTTTTTTTGTTTGTTTGTTTTTCCGAGACAGGGTTTCTCTGTGTAGCCCTGGCTGTCCTGGAACTCACCCTGTAGACCAGGCTGACCTCGAACTCTGATCTCCTGTCTCTGCCTGTCTCTGCCTCCCAAGTGCTGGGATTAAAGGCATGCACCACCACTGCCTGGCCCCCTTTATCATTTTTAAAAAGAATTTCATAATTTCATATGTAACCACTGTTTTTAAGCCATTGCTCCCCCACACTCCTCTCAACTCCTCCAAAATCCCCCCTACTCACTCAAATTCCTATCTTGTATTCTTTATTATCATTATATATATAAATATATAAATGCAATCTGCTATTGAGTAGCATTTAGTGTTACTCATATGTTGCATGCTTTAAATGTGCTCCCCAGGAGGCTGGGGAGATGGCTCAGTGGGCAAAACTCTAGCTGCACAAACCTAAGGACCAGGGTTCAGATCCCCAATCACTGTATAGAGGCTGGCTGGATGTGGTGGTTCACCCATGCTGGAAGCAAAGACAGGGAATTCCTGGAGATGTGGAATCCCTGAAGTGATGGGGCTGGACAGACTAGCTGACCCGGCCAGCTCTGGATTTATCAAGAAACCCTACCTCCATAATATAAAGTATGATGGAGAGTGCTCGCTTCTGCAGCACATATACTAAAATTGGAATGATACAGAGAAGATTAGCATGGCCCCTGCGCAAGGATGACACGCAAATTCGTGAAGTGTTCCATTTAAAAAAAAAAGTGTGATGGAGAAAAACACCTAATGTCAACTTTAAGCTACCACATGAATGTGCACACATATACATCCACACCACACATACACATACACACACACATACATACACATAAATAAGTAAATGAATAAAATATTTGGCTCTCCAGACCAAATCATGGTGATACCCAAACATTTTGTGTGTGTGTGTGTGTGTGTGTGTGTGTTTTGAAGGTTAAGAAGCATGTTCCTAAGTAATTTTATAGCAGTTTGTGTTTCCAGATTGGAAACAGATTCTGTAAGCTACATGGTACTAAATGGATTGTGTTCTGATATAGACTGAAAAGGGCCGGGGTCTGGGCCAGGCTGACGGGCTGACTGATCTTTGCCCGGACACGTCCTTCAGGGAAGGGTTCCGGGATTCACCACTGGGGTGTGTCCTATCTGCAGTTAGGACCTGTATGGCCTTGAGTGCTTCCAGTTCCCACTAGTTGTTGGACTTTACCTTGATCCTCTGCTCCCAGGGAAGTCATCAGGACCCTCCCATCCCTGGAGTCTCTGCAGAGGTTGTTTGACCAGCAGCTCTCCCCTGGCCTTCGCCCAAGACCTCAGGTAAGGGGTTTGGATTTGGAAAGATGCCATTGATATAGCAGGGGCTCACTCTGAAGGCAGACAGTAGCAACACCTTCTCAAGTTGGCTAGTCTAGTATAAACATCGGGGTGGGGGGGGAGGGTGTGGGGGGGGATGAGGGATGGGAGTGGATGATGAGGCTAGACTCCATGCCCTTTTGGGGAAGGCATTTCCTTGTATCAGCTCCTGACTTCAGACAGTTTCACCCATCAGACAAATTGCCTGGTGTTGGAGGAGGAGGAGAGCAGGGCCGTTCCCATCATTTCTCCTCAGAAATTGAAAGACAAGAAAAACATGAAGTTCTTCAGACACTTAATCCCAGGGACTGCAAGATGGTGGTGCCCCTCCTCCACAGCTGGTCATGGTTGAGCTGGAGACGAGGGCCAAATGAAGCATAGATATAGCAATATATATTTTAGTGCCCTCAGTAAATTTAAAATCAAGTAAGGGCAGGGACCTAGATCCTTATATTACTGCATTGTTAAAAGTGAGAACATGTAGCCAGGGCATTGTGGCTCACACCTTTAATCCCAGTACTCAGAAGGCAGAGGCAAGTGGATTTCTGAGAGTTTAAGGCCAGCCTGGTCTAAAAGCAAGTTTCATCCAGGACTACACAGAGAAACTCTATCTCAAAAGTAAAACAAAACAACAACAAAAAAGGTGAGAATATGAAAGAGAACAACATGATCTAGGGATCAGAAAGGGCGGAATCTCCCAAAACACCAACGGCAGGTGCCTGCTGTAAAAGCTAGGGCCAGCAAAGTAGCCCTGCCCTATTGATGAATGTATGTCCTTGATTTGGGGAAGTTGGCCTCCAGCTCACCCTCTCCTGCCTTAGCCTCCAAAGTGCCAGGGTTATAGGCATGAGCCAATAAGCCTATTGTGAATGGAAGAGGAGTGATGAGCATGAGTTGCTTGGTACTCACATATGAATATACATGTATGTGCATGCACTCGTACTTGCATGTGAAACCTGGAGGCCAATGTCAGCTGCCTTCCCCCACTGCTCTCATCTTATCCTTTTCATGACATTTTATTTATTTGTTGTTTGTTTATTTATTTCTCCATTTATTTATTTATTCTACATGTGCATGCATGCATGCAGCCACTCGTGAGTATATAGCACAGCACAGGTGTGAAGGCAGACTTGCAAAGGTCAATTCTCTCCTTCTACCACATGAGCCCCAGGACCAAACTCCTGTCCCCAGGCCTGGGCCGTAACCTTTACCTAAAGAGCCATCTTACTGGTCCTGGCTGCTCTCAGAGAGTAGGTAGGAAATAGAACATGCACATGAGGAAAGATGTTCACCTGCTCCATGGGTACCAGGAAGTGCCATTCAGCTCCTCTCTTGCTTATCAGGAGAAATGCTAACTACTGCTGATAATTTTTTTTTTCAAGACAAGGTTTCTCTGTGTAGCCCTGTCTGTCCTGGAACTCACTCTGTAGACCAGGCTGGCCTTAAACACAGAAATCTGCCTGCCTCTGCCTCCCAAGTGCTAGGATTAAAGGTGTGCACCACCACTGCCGGGCTGGAAATTTTGACGTTGGGAGGAACAGAGACATTCATAGGGCCTCAATCCTCACTGGTGAGAGTGGAAACAGGTTTTCTGAAGGGCAGGAGATCTGGGTGGAAAAGATGGATGCTGTTTTCTGAAGGGAAATGGAGATGGAGTAGATCTGGGGGAGAGGGGAGGTGGGGAGTTGGTTGGGAGGAATGAAAGGAAGGGAAACATTGGTTGGGATGTATTCTATAAGAGGAGAATCAGAAAGAAAAAAAGAGACTGCACCCTTCAAGTGTTCCTCTGTGTGGGGAGCTGTCTTAGGGACCACGTGGGTGCCAAGAGGCATGGGAGAGGGTAGGTACTGATGCTGTGTCCATGAAAATGAAGACAGGAAATCTGCTGCATGGCCAAAGATGGCGAAATGTGGCACAATCAAGAAAGGCACAGGATTTAGTCTGAGGTGCAGACGCTGCTGTGGAATGAGCTCCCAGCATTCCAACTTGCTGTGTGCAGGCAGCATGTTGCACAGCAATGTGAAGATGAGGGTCCAAGCCAGGAGGATGTCAGCCCACCACTATGTGGCCAGTGGGACCAGGGAGATGTGGGCCCACCAAGGAGCGTGAGCAAGCTGATTATGTACGCAAGTGGGCATGTCACACAAATGTGAGGCACTGAGAAAGCCCCCATGATGACAACTTCTAAACCTGAGGCGAAAGGAGTAGAGAAGGGCTTAGAGCCTGGCATGCTGGAGTCGAGTCCCAGCTCTTGGGAATGTGAGGAAGGAATTTTCCTGGAAAGGTTGTCTTCATAGCAGCTGTATAAGGTAGTGCCTGCTGCAATCTTGGTTCTTCAGAAGCCTGAGGCAGGGAAATTACTTGAACCCAGAAGTTCTAGCCCTGTATGGACAACATAGCAAGATTCTGATTTAAAAAAAAAAAAAAGTAAAGAGAGAAACCGAATAGGTGAAGTGCCACACTAGTGTCTTCCTGCCCCAAGTGTCCTGTGCGCGTGAGCTTGCTTAGTGCCAGATAAGGCAGAGGAGGAGAGGGCAGACAGAGACACCCTCAACTCCACCACCTTGGACCTGACTAATGCAGCTGGCTCTAATCTGTTTTACAAAAGGACAGCTTCTCAGAGCTCTTTCTATCTACAGTGGCTCTGAATAGCCATCTCGAAATATGCCGAAGTAGAATATTTTGAGGCGGCCTATTTTGGTCTCCCACAAAAATTTCACAGGGAAAATGTATTTGTGTTCTATTTATACAACTAAAAATAGGCATCAGCTGGGGAAACTGGCTCTTTGCTGTCTTTGAAGTGAGGATGGGTTAATTTCTAAGAAAGTAAAAGCAAACATAGGCAACTCGGATACTGCCAGACACCGGCTTGAATGGAAGAGCAAACCCCATATCTTTGAAGTAGGTGAGGAGAGAGGTCTCTGGAGTTGGGCTTGTATTGGCCAGGGGTAAGTCCAATGGGCAGTATGACAAACTGCAAACTCTTTGCAGCTGGAAACAGAACATAGTGGCAACCTCTATCAGGAGCAGAATTAAGGTCTCTTAACCTCCCATAAGGCAGAGAATATTTTTTTTTAATGTTTCTTTTTTTTTTTTCTTTTTTTAAGTCATAGAGGTCCTCCTGCCTCTGCCTCCCGGGTGCTGGAATTAAAAGCATGCACCACCACATGCAGCTCTCTGTATTTGGAGAGAGAAAGACAGACAGACAGAGTATAATGCGTGTAGATGTCCACAGAACCCCTAAGAGGGTGCTGGAGTTAGAGGCAGTTGTAAGCTGTCCAGTGAGTCTTGCAAACTGAACTCAGGTCCTCCAAAAAACTGGACAGTGCTCTTAACTAACCACTAGGCTATCTGTTAGCCCCCAAGAATGTCTCTCTTGATAGGCCTTCATACCTCACAGTCTAGGGAGCCGATCTGCTGCAACGGGTAGAGGAAAGAAAACTGGCCCCGGGCCTGAGTTCAGAATCTCATCTCCAGAGTTCTTCCTGCCCTTGTCCGTGTAGAAAATTTCCTACCCTACACAAGGAGGAAAGGAGCAGATATGCCCAGTGTGTCTGCCATCTTGAAAGGGCACTGACTCTTGCCACCATAGAGCCCTTTTCCCTGGGAAGTGTAGAGGAGTACTGCTGGAGAGAATCAAAAGAAATACAACAGTCAAAATAGTTGCTGGCCAAGGGGATGGCACGTACCCTGGGTCAAGCCTGCAAAACCATTTAAAAAGTGTAGCCAAGGCCATGTTTTGACAGTACAGGCCTGCAAGCCCAAGCATGAGCAAGGGCTACTGTTCAAGTTAGTCATATACACATGAGGTTTGTCCATCCCACATCCTTAGGCAGGGGCGCTTAGCTTGTTAGTTCCACCTCTCCAGCAGGGGAGCAGGTCCACCGTAAGGTAGATACTGTAGAAGCTAGCTTTGTTTTGATTTGTCTTCTTTTGCTGCTTGGGATTGTACTTGGGGCCTTCACTCATGCAGCTCACGCCTCCTCTATAAATATATTCTGGGAGTCGGGCCCAGCATACGTGGATACCAGTCCCATTCGGGTATAGCAGTTTATTAGCTATTTGTCTTTAGACAACTACAGGCTTCAGAGCCCCAGTGCTCACTGAACGGATCCTTTAAGCATCTTGACTGGCCAAACACCAGTGTTAAAACGCTGAACACAGTCTGCTGGTTTCAACCCTCATGGAGTCCACATTCTATTAGGGGGGATTTTACCTCCAACTCACAAATGCTACAGACCGCAGCGGGGTGATTTAACAGAGACAACGAGGCGCTTGTCTGAGGGGAGTCAGGAAGAAGCTCTTTGTGGGTATCTGAGATCTAGATTGCAAAGTGCCCTTCCCAGATGAAATCCAAGCCTCTGGATGCTCCTCAGTAAGGGTAGCTGGAGGAAGATCAGAAGTGAAGGGGGAAATGGCTCGGAGTGGAGCATCTAAGCCCGCAGCATCTTCAGAGACCAGCTGTGGGTCTTGCCTGTGGCTCTGCTTGCCTTGGGAAGAAGCCAGTGAGATTTTTAAGCCATGGGGATGGGTATATTTTGGAAGGCAAGCAAGAACACCACCAGCTCAGGCGATGTAGGAGGGCGGGAAGGTGGTGATCGAGGACGGCCCCAGAGTTTTTAAGGACTGTGTAGGTGGGGTGAGAAGCTCTGTGGGTGAGGTGGAGTTAGAGAGAAGTGAAGATCTATTTTTTTGGTCATGAGAAATTTGGGGTGCATACACACACACACACACACACACACTCACACACACCCCACCCATAGTATCCTTGTCTACAGATAATGGTACTGGGAAGTAAAAGATGAAAAGAAGATCAGCATGGAAAGTGTCCAGTGCCCACCCCACAGCTCACTCTCAGACAAACCTTGTTTGTTCTCATTTTCATTACCTAGGTACCTGGAGAGGCCAGTCCCATCACCATGGTGGCCAAACTCAGCCAATTGACAAGTCTGCTGTCTTCCATTGAAGATAAGGTACTCACAGATGTCCTAATAGCACCTCTTGATTTCTCTCTATTCCCCTCTTTGCACCAAGTGTCCAAGTCCCAGGTTCTGCATCTCTATGACTCACTGATTCGTTCCTGCTGTCCACAGGTCAAAGCCTTGCTGCATGAGGGCTCCGAGTCTACCAACAGGCGTTCCCTTATCCCTCCGGTCACCTTTGAGGTGAGTGACTCTGGAGCAGTAGAGTCTGACCTGAAGATCTACCATTGGGGGGCCATTGTGGTTCCTGGGAAGAGAGTGCTTTTGGCTTGGGCTGTAGAAAGACAAGGAACCCAATGGTGGAGAATGGTAGTCATGGAAGCCACCTAGCTGGGACAGTAGTTAACATGAAAATTGCTGCCTAAATGCCTCAGTGAAGTGCCCTTCCTGGGAGGCAGCAAAGAAAGGGCTCTCCATTGGTCCAAGATGGTATGAACCTTCTTAAAATGGGAAAGAGGAGTGGTGTCAAACTGAGGGTCACAACTGCCTATAAAATAGTCTGGTAGAGACAGTTAGAGAAGTAATTCTTAGGACTTCCTTAAAAATGACTGGCTTAGGTTGGGACCTAGAAAGGTTTTTTGTTTTCTCTTAAAATAAGATTCTAGTTCTTCCAGTCCAACTTGGTCCTGCCTTTATGAGACACCCCACTGCCCACTCAAAGCCCTCTTCATCCCTGAGAGGAGTCTCACAAAAGACAGATTTCCATTTCTTCTTCCTACCTTGTTTTTTAAATTTCACATTTATCTATCGATCGTTTGTCTGTCTGTCTGTCTGTCTGTCTGTCTATCTATTGTGTGTGCTGAGTGCAAGAGAGAGAGAGAGAGAGAGAGAGAGAGAGAGAGAGAGAGAGAGAGAGAGAGAGAGAGAGAGAAAGGGAACATGAAGGAAGGCGACAGCTTGCAAGAATGGATTCTCTCCTACCATATGGGTCCCAAAAGATTGACTCCAGGTCACCAGGTTTGGTGACAGATTCCACAAAACCATCTTGCCCAACTTCTCCATTGCTCCTGATTTTAGGGGGCTTTTTGTTTGTTTTTATTTTTGTTTTTAAGAGGTAGGACCCCACATAGCCTCCTCTTGAATCCACCTAAAACTGCCACCACACTCAGCTCAGATTTTCATTTTCTGAACATGTCTATGCAGGAATCTTCCTCCTAATTATTTCCAGTCGATGTTCAATTAGTGGTTGTAACAAGGCCCCAGAGTGTGAATCTATTGCTAAGATTCTTCCCAGAAGTAGATGACACATCCGATTAATAAATGTTGTCAAACTAATCAGTGAATGAACCGTTTCCCAACAGTTCGTCTGTTTCCTCCACCAAATCTGTTGGTGGAACAGCTGGGTTACACATGGGTAAGCTGGGCTCAGCCTCGGTGCCAGCCATTTTTCAAGCATGTTATGGAATAAAGGGGGTGTTATCAGGCCAGGGTGGGAAAGGCCTGGAAATAGTAGCCAGATAGCCTCACCCAGGACATTGACCCAGGATTCCCCAGCCATGTAGCCAAACCAATCAGAGATGGCCTTACCAAAGCCAGCCACTGACTGCATGTCTTATACTCTGCAGGTGAAGTCAGAGTCCCTGGGCATTTCTCAGAAAATGCATCTCAAGGTGGACGTCGAGTCTGGGAAACTGATCGTTAAGAAGTCCAAGGATGGTTCTGAGGACAAGTTCTACAGCCACAAAAAAAGTAAGCCACCCAACCCTGAAGCACACACCCATGTTCGGGTTCTGTGTGGGAGCTAGATGTCAACAGCGACTGTCTTAGTTACTTTTCTATTGCTATGACAAAAACACCATGACCAAGACAACTTGTAAAATAAATTGTTTCATGTGGGACTCACAGTTCCAGGGAGTTAGAGTCCATGACCATCACAACAGGGAGCATGGCAGTGGGCAGGGAAGCGAGGCTCTGGATCAGTAGCGGAGAACCTACATCTTGATTCATAAGCATAAAGCAGAGGGAGGGCAAACTAGGAATGCTGTGAGCTTTTGAACCCACACAGCCCCAGCCCCAGTGCCACAGCTCTCCCAACAAGGACACACCTCCTAATCCTTCCTAAACAGGTCCAGCAGCTGGAAACCAAACATTCAAATATAGGAGTCTATGGAAACCATTCTCTTTCAAACCACTTCAGTGACTGTCCCACCCCTTTTACAGGGTGGTCCCCAAGCTTCTCCCTGCCTATGGAAGTCCTTTCCTGATACAAGGACACCCTTAGGGGCCTCCCCTGCATACTTAGCCACCACCCTTGGAAATGAGGTTATAAATTTGTCACAACTCCCCCATAGCAGTCCTATGGGTACACACGGTGATTTTATGTCTCTCTGTGTGACTGTCCTTATCTTCCCTGCAAGCATGCATTTATCTTACTGTGCTGGGACAGGCCCTGTACTCACGGTGCTGCTAGCAGAGCTGCTGGGTTGCCACCCATAGCAAATCACTAACCCTGTGGAACTGAAGTATACGAAGTCTGCATCTACATGGTCCAAACTCACACCTACGCTCTGTCACTTGGCAGCCGGGGGATCTTGACCCACCTGTCTAAGCCTGAGTTTCTAGTTCTCAGGGATGAGAAAGATTGAGTGAACAACACGGGGCACAGCCCAACACCCAGTTTCCTTTCCACCAGCTGTCCTCATG
>NW_022196896.1:113218884-113232063 GCF_008632895.1 Mastomys coucha
GTGTCTGCCACTAGGCCTAGCTCTAGGGAAGGACTTCTCAAAAAAAAAAAAATCCAATAACTCAAATATAGCAATGTATAGAAATATAGCAAAAACTGACAAATGGGATTTTATAAAATTAAAAAACTCTGACCAGCAAGAGAAACAGTTAGCAGAGTGAAGAGACCAAATGGGAGGAAGTCTTCAACAGTCACACAAGGACAAGGGATCAATGTCAGTGGTAGCAGCACACCCATGTTTATCAGCGCAACATTTGTTATAGGCAAGTTGTGGAACTGACCTTGGTGCCCATCGCTGAAGGAAGAAAATAGTCTTGAACATCATGGGATGAGTATTACTCAGCCAAAAAGAACAGCAAGATACTGTTTACAAAAACTGGATGGAACTAGACATGAGGGAGGGAGGAAGAGAGAGAGGGAGGGGAAAGGACAATTAGGGAAGAAAGAGACCAAGATGGAAAAGAGCTAGGGCAACCAAGAGTAACTGTGGAATGATCAAAGTGTGTGGGAATGAAGAGGTTACAATGAATAGATATGTTAATATATGCTCACTTAAAAGTCAACCATGTTTTAGCAAGTAATTCTTAGAAAGCTACTAGAGATGTTACCAGAATGAAGGTGTAAACAAAGAGAGAGGGAGACATAGAATGAGAGAGAGAAGGGTCCAAGGAGAGGGATGAAGGAGTAGATTCCAGGGTGTTGAAGAGGGAAGGTTTCCATCACATCCCAAAGTCAGCAGACCTAGAGGCTGTGGAAAAGCACTTACTCACAGGACAGACAGCCGAGGAGTGCTTAGTCATGTGGGGATGAGAGGCGCAAATCAGGAAGGGAGTCTGAATGGAGAAAAGCACATGGCACTGGGCTAGGAGGGTAACTCATTGTGCAGTGTGACCCTCCGCACCATCAAAGAAGAAAAGAACATGGTCATTGTACGGTTATTAACCCAGCAAAGGCTAATATAGTATACTGCCTATACTCAGCCCATGCTCCTTCCTCTAACTCCTCTCAGACCCACTCTCCCTCCCCACCTCCTTCCAACTTCCTGTCCTTTCAGGGAGTCCATGTGATGGTTTGTATATGCTTGGGCCAGGGAGTGACACTATGAGGAGGTGTGACCTTGTTGGAGTAGGTGTGTCACTGTGGATATGGGCTTTAAGACCCTCACCCTAGCTGCCAGGAAGCCAGTATTCTGAAAGCCTTCAGATGAAGGTGTAGAACTCTCGTCTCGGCTCTTCCTGCACCATGCCTGCCTGGATGCACCATGTTCCCACCTCAGTGATAATGGACTGAACCTCTGAACCTATAAGCCAGCCTCAATTAAATGTTGTTCTTATTTGGTCATGGTGTCTCTTCACAGCAGTAAAACCCTAACTAAGACAGAAGTTGGTATGCGCTCCTGGGTGTGAGACCATCCCCTGGGACCTGGCACTACCCAGAGCTACATCCTTAAGAAATTTGACTTTCTCTTCCCCAGCCGCCAACTGCCAATAGCTCCTAAGGGAGGGGACACGTGGGCCCCACTCAGGAAAACATGTTTGAAGTTGCATAGGAAAAAGAACAACCAGGACTAGTCTGTCAAGGAGCCTTGTCGTGGTCACAGTGACATAAGCATTGAGTGTTTTTGTAGCCAAAATACAATGACAAGCCAGTTGGTTGCGCATGTCTTTGATTTTTTTTTTAAAAAAAAGAAATGAGGGATAAAGTTCAAAAGAGTTCATTAAAAAATGTGAAATTAGTTGCCTCAAGGGTGCGGGACATTGGAGGGAGCGGAGTGGAAGGGTTCTATTACCGCCAATCTTATGGACTGCCGGGTGGTGGTGGCGGCAGCGGCGCACGCCTTTAATCCCAGCACTTTGGGAGGCAGAGGCAGGCAGATTTCTGAGTTGGAGGCCAGCCTGGTCTACAGAGTGAGTTCCAGGACAGCCAGGGCTTTACAGAGAAACCCTGTCTCGAAAAAAAAAAAAATCTCATGGAGTGATTTGATTCATTTCTAATTTTATCCTTATTATTTTTAATCATGTATGTGTGTGTGTGCCTGGGTATGTGAATGAAGGTATCCCAAGAGACCAGAGGAGTCACGTCTCCTCTGGAGCTGGAGTTACAGGTGACTGTCAGCTGCCTGATGTGGGTGTTAGGAATTGAGCTCAGGTCCTCTGAAAGAGCAGTATGTGTTCCTAGCCGCCTCCCCAACCCCTCAATTTTTGATTTAAAAAAAAAAAAGGAAAACTACAAATTTTCTGTGAATTTTTCATGAATTAAGCAAGACAGAGAGGAGGTAGGGAAGGGAAGTGGCATGGAAGGAGAAGGAAAGAAGGATGGACAGAATCTCACGATGTGTGTAGCGAAGCTAACTCTAGCTGGTTCTGGGTACCACACTTTAAAATGAGCCCCCAGGGCTTAGCCCAGGTATGTGGGGGTCAGGTTGAGGCTTGGGTGCCTAGAGAGCATTGGATGTTGGACAGAGCAGATAAAGGAGCACAGGTATGAATCAATAAACTTCTGTTTACCTGAAGTCCTGCAGCTCATCAAGTCCCAGAAGTTTTTAAACAAGCTGGTGATCTTGGTGGAGACGGAGAAGGAGAAAATCCTGAGGAAGGAATATGTTTTCGCTGACTCTAAGGTAAGTGACAATAGACATCTAATGTGGGGTGAGAAGGGACATGGGCCTTGAGCATGTGTTGTGATGTGCTGCCAGGGGTTGTGATCATTCACTCCCTGGGTTCTAGAGCACCCTTTTCATACCTGGGAAGCTGTGCATAGCTAGTTAAGGACCAGGAAGGCTCTGGGCTAGCTGGGACCTGCAGAGTCTTAGTTCCAGTGTCCCAAGATCACAAGTACTATCTTCCAGATTCAAGGAGACTCTCCTTGTCTCATGCCCAGTGCTGAGCCGGCCAAGATATCTTTATTAACAGTGTCTTTTAACTAGAGCCCTTTGGGTAAGCTCTGGATTTTAATCTAAGTCCTGACCAGTGCTTCCCTGTGAACATAGAGAGAGGTCACCTGGCTGGGCAGTGTTCTGGGCTTCAGGAGCATAGGTCCCAAACTAGTTATTTCTGCCCTATTGCTGCAAGCTCAATGGGGTTGGGACACTGACTCTTGAGCCATCCCTGGTTAAAGAAGGATTTCAATAAAGAAGCTCTTGTTATGTCATGATGAGCTGGTGACTTTAGAGTGGGCAACTGTGAGATTAACAATGATGGAGTTGAAGCCAGGCGGTGGTGGGGGTGCGCCACCACCGCCTGGCTGGTTTGGGCTTTTGTGAGACAGAATTTTTACAATATTGCTCTGTCTAGCCTGGTGCTCACTATATACCACAGGATGGCCTTGAACTCATGGCAGTCTTCTTACTTCAGCCTCCCAAGTGCTGGACTCACAGGCGAGCATGGCTGTGCCTCATGCAATTTTTTTTTTTTTTTTTTTTTTTAACGGCACTGGTGGTACACATACCATTTTGCCAAGTGGCTTTTCATGACAATGATATATTGTGGCCACCTCTCTGTGGATAAAGTACTTCTGCATCATAATGTTAAAACTCTCTAGAGTTCTCTATATATGGCTATTTGTGAGTCCCTCACCTGTGAACATGCTCCAGTAGCCTGATGTGGTTGTATCTTGATGCAGTTCCTCATTTTCTGCTTCACATCACAACCTTGCAGTGGAATGGTTGGGTGAAAGAAGCCACACGCACATGGCTTTGAATGCATCTCTCCAGGTGGCTGCCTCTCTCACTTATCCATACATAGATACACACACACACACACACACACACACACACACACACACACACACACACACGAAAATACCTCTCAGTAATTTTCAAGCTGACCACATCCTTTGTAGAGGCCGATGTGCAGGGAGGTGGAGGCCCTGCTAAGTATGTCTTCCCTCCCTCCCTCAGAAAAGAGAAGGCTTCTGCCAGCTCCTGCAGCAGATGAAGAACAAGCATTCGGAGCAACCAGAGCCTGACATGATCACCATCTTCATTGGCACTTGGAACATGGGTGGGTCCCTGTGCCCACGCCCTCCTACCAGCTCTGCTTGGGTCCTGCCTCAACACCTGCAAATGGCACAAGGGGGCACCTCTATCTCTCAACCATAGTTCTGGTCTCAGTCTCATCTATACAGCCTCTTTTCTAGAGAATTCTACCTTTGTCCGATGATGATGAACAAGAAAAATAGGCTTTAGGATTAGTGCACCCCAAAGTACCAAAAGTAGCTTACTCTGCAGTTTACCATGGGACCCCAGGCCTGGAAGAAATAAGTCTGGTCCCGGCTTATCTAGGGAAGAATGAGGGGAGAGATAAAGAGATCAGTGGGTGAGTAGATAGATAGATGGGTAGGTGGGTCAATGGATAGAGCCTAGTGGTCCTAAGTTTAAATGCCATATGAATAATATATATTTTTAGCATACAAGTGTAATTAAAAGTAAAACAAAACATATATGCTAAATATATGGTAATATATTCCATATGGTAAATATGTAAGTGAAATAATTATTTGGTATAAGTACTCAGATAGGATAAAAGCTAAGGTATAAAGTATATGTTGAATTAAATATATATTACATATAATATATATTACCATATATTATTATACTAAATATGTATAATAGTACATTATACTAATTGTCAATTATACTAAATGTTTTGGTATATATTTTGAGCTAGAATTAAATTGAAACATGGCCAGTTAAATCTGAATCTCAAAACAAACAATCATTGCACGGGGCATACTTATTCTAAAAATCACCCAGCCATCAGAAATTCAAATTTAATGGATATCTTAGTCTATCATTAACTCCTTAGGCTCTCACCCTCAGGGGTCCAGGCATGTGGCACAAGGCCCTTTCTAGTTTTCTTGTCTGTCTGTGAAGAGGTTTTTTTTTTTTTTTTTTTTTTTTTTTTTTTTTTTTTTTTTTTTTTTTTTTTATTGGACATAGCGGGGTCATCCCACTGCTGCCCTTCCAGCAGAAGACACCTTCCAGCAGAAGTCACATGGGTGCAATAGGCAGGAGCCCTGCTGCACATGGGCAGGGTGGGAAAGTCTCCTTAGGAGTTTCACTGAGAGCCCCAGGGGGCAGAATTTGGCAAAGATTGTTATTTGGCTTCTTGGCTTCTTGTCTCTCTGTTGGCCAAGGGACGTAGATCTCCTCGGGGTGCAGGGAGAACATCTACCCATCTGTAGGGTATCTCCAGAAGTAGATTTCCCAGCATTCCTTGAGGGAACTGCTTCCACTCATTTTTCAATATGGAAGCTGGGGCAGGTTGCACCCTTGCCCTGTTTCTCTGTTGAGCACCTCTTCATCTCAGTTCCTAGCTGACTATAACTTTCTTCCAGGAAGCCTTTGGTGTTTCCTGGCTGTAGGCTAGAAGTTTCCATCCTGGACATGTCACTCACCATTGAAAATGTAAACTCCTGAGTGACAGGGCCACATCTCATGTGTCACTGCCGTCCTAGAGCCTAGGACATGTCTGGCAACCTGTTCAGTTAGATCAGGGCTCCAGAGAGGACTTCCCAGGCTTTCCATTCTTTGAAATGTAATGTTTTCTTTACATCAAGATCTCACTGAGCTCTGCCCGTAGCTGACATGTAAGGTGGTATCAGCACTGAGTCCTCCATCTAGGGCATTTGCCCCAGTGATTTTTGTAACTATGGGACCCTCCTTTCCCCTGTTTTGAATCCCCCTGATGCCCTTGACCTGACCTGTCTTTGACTCATTCGGTGTTGGGTTTTGCTGTTGAAGGTAATGCACCCCCTCCCAAGAAGATCACGTCCTGGTTTCTCTCCAAGGGGCAGGGAAAGACACGGGACGACTCTGCTGACTATATCCCCCATGACATCTACGTGATTGGCACCCAGGAGGACCCCCTTGGAGAGAAGGAGTGGCTGGAGATACTCAGGCACTCCCTACAAGAAGTCACCAGCATGACATTTAAAACAGTGAGCAGCTGGCCAGACCCAGGGTGGGGAGACAACAGGCTCTTCCAAGCATCTCAGAAGTCAGACAAGATACTTCCAAAAATGTATAGGATTGCTCAGTGGTACCCCACTTTCAGAGCCACAGATGCGCATTGAGGTGCCGTCCTCAGTAACTGATAGGGTTCTGAGTCCTCCACCTTCCATACTCCTACTTAAAAGGATAGTATTTACTTCCTAGATGAATCTTCAGTCCCAGTTCTCATCTCTGAGGTGTTCTGTCTCATTTCTAGGCGTTGTTAGAAGTTCCCCTAAAGGCTAGGGAATATAGATAGGGTGTCTGACTCCCAGGGTGAGAGCTGGGGTGAATCCCTTTGAGATGCTCAGGGTTCCAAAGGGGGTACCTCAGCCCTGTGTTGCAACATCATCTCCCACCACCACCAGGTTGCCATCCACACCCTCTGGAACATTCGCATAGTGGTACTTGCCAAGCCAGAGCATGAGAATCGGATCAGCCACATCTGCACTGACAACGTGAAGACAGGCATCGCCAACACCCTGGGTGAGCGTAGAGGGAATCCGTTCCTGTGCATGCTCCTCCTCTTCCTTCTCTTGGCAATGTCCCAGATTAAACCACGAGAGCCCTGTCCTGGGATCTCTTTGTCTCTAGCAAATTCGGGTGGTTTTCCCTGCAAAAACTCACCCAAGGTCCCTACCAGCTCTGGATCTGGTTAAAAATGTAGCTTCTGTCTCAGTAAGTCTCAGATGGTTTCCATTCTGACAAGCTCTCAGGTGACATTAGTGCCAGCCAGTCCAGGGATCCCACTTTGAGAAGTAAGAATCTAGAGTAAGGATTGGCGAACTTCCACTGGAAAAGGCCAGATGGTGACTTTTTTGGGCCTATGTGCCATGTGCGACGACTATCCCTTCTGCTACTGTCACCTGAAAGTCCCCATACTCAGCAGTAGAGGTGAACAAGAGGGCTGTGATCAGGCTGGAGTTGACCATGGTCTATAGGATGCTGACCGAGGAGAACACCAAGCACCCTGTAGGAAGTGGAAACTGACCAACACTGAGTAGGTGGGCACAGAAAACAGAGATGAGAGCGGACAAGCTGCCTATGTGGGAAAGCAAGGTCCATGCCTGCGAAGATGGCCTCTATGGATATGCAAGTCTTTTATAAGTTTGCAAATGTGTGCTTGGGTGGTAAGGGGGACAAGGTGACATTGGATGTGTTTGTGCATTTATGTGAATATGCATATGTGTGTGAGTTCATTCGAGCCTGCCCTGAGTATTTAGATATTTGTGCTTGTGGGTATGTTTGTGTCTGTGTCTTTTATGTGAGTCTGTGAGAGTCTGTGTTTCTGAATGTATGGCTGTGTGCATGGGAGTGTCTCAGGGTATATATGTGAGCACAAACACTGGGCTGTACATGAATGGGGAGGGGCTAGCAGTCTCTGGGCTTTGACTTTGGGGACAGGACAGGGTCCCAGAAAACAAAACAAGACACAAGATTGCTTCATCTAAGAACCCGTGTTTTTCTGCTGACAAAGCTCTAACTGTCCCGTCTCCACTCACTCATACTTTCTTGCCTGCTACAGTAGCAATCATGGGGGTTAGTTTGAGCTCCATCTCCTACAGAACATCCCTGCCTGGACTTCTCCCCTCTCCGGGTATCCTGCTTCTCTCACTGGCCCTTGCACAGAATTTCTTCAAATGTCTCATTGAAAATTACATCTGTATGTTCTTAAGCAGGCCTTACTCTAGTCTTGGCCCTAGATCCCACTCCTCCCTACAGAGCTTAGTCTGAGTGTTTGCCTAGTATATGCAAGGCCCTGGGTTAGGTCCCCAGCACCAAAGTTAAACAGATAATCTCCCACCCCTCAAAATATGTACATGCTGTGGTAAGCCCATGTCTACCAACCCCTGCCTTCCAGAGTTTGTCAAGCACATATTTCTAAGTTCTAGAATCTCTGATACAGTCATATTGTATTTGCTTCTCAAGTGGAGTCCCTGGGGCTGCTCTGCTGGCCTAGGGAATGTACTTTAAGAATCACTAATGTAGAATAAATTAAAACATTGGCAAGGCATGTGTGTGAGAGAGATTATATCTATATGTGTATGTCTGTGTGTATGTGTGTGTGTGTTTATGTGTGTGTGTGTGTTTATATGTGTGTGTCTATATGTTTGTGTGTTTATGTTTATATGCCTGTGTGTGTCTGTATGCTTGTGTGTTTATGTGTATATGCCTGTGTGTGTCTGTATGCTTGTGTGTATGTGTATTTATGTGTGTGTTTATGTGTGTCTGTGTGTTTATATGTGTGTGTGTCTGTATGCTTGTGTGTTTATGTGCATGTGTCTGTGTGTGTCTGTATGTTTGTATGTTTATGTATATGTGCCTGTGTGTGTCTATATGTTTATGTGTTTATGTGTATGTGCCTGTGTGTGTCTGTATGTTTGTGTGTATGTATATTTATGTGTATGTTTATGTGTGTTTGTGTCTGTGTGGTTTTTTGTGTGTATCTGTGTATGCCTGTGTGTCTGTGTCTATGTGGGTGTGCATGTGTGTATCTGGAGTGAATGTTTTTGATCCCACAGGAGTGGATCCTGAGTAGATAGTCATTCGCTCAGTCACGGGAGGAGGCACTCCCAAATCCCAAGGCTCCAGGCTGCTCCAACCCTCCTTGTTGCTCTCTGCTCAGTGCCACGGCCCCCAACATCCCCATACTCAGATGACAGCATCCTCCTTCCTCTCTCCTATATAGAATATTGCAAAACTGCTTCCACCTGCCTGTCTCTGGCGCGTCCCACCCCCACTAACCTATCCGCTATCCTCTCTTCCCTCCGTCTGCTTCTCTTTCTCCTTGCTAACAGCTTTAGTACCCTTTACCTCACCTCAACTTCTGACCCCTTGACGAGCCTGCCTGGCTGACATTCTGGGTCTTTGCTTTCTTCCTGCCTTAGGAAACAAGGGAGCCGTAGGAGTGTCCTTCATGTTCAATGGAACCTCCTTGGGGTTTGTCAACAGCCACTTGACTTCTGGAAGTGAAAAAAAGCTCAGGTAATGGGAGCCATCCCCTCCATGCACCCAGACAGCCTCGCACACCCTGATGCTTGCCCAGCCTCAGGACCTTCTGGACCTCTGCTGTCTGAGCAAAGACCACTGTAGCACAGTAGAGACCTTAGATGTATGTGACTCTTGTCTAGAGGACAGAAAACATATTGATGGCATTAACCTACTAGACTCCTTGAGCTGGTCCATTTGTAAAGGAAAATTATCCCTCCAGAGCATCCTCTAGCTCAAAGCTCATTTTGTCTGCAGGTGCCTCTGTCATACCATAGCCAGCTAGTGCGATTATCAGTCTGCTTCCTGATGGGTAGATCCCTGCATGGGGTCTAGACTGTGTTCCCAGTTGGGTTTCTCAGGCGTGCTCAGGTGCCCACTGGGACAGAGCTGAAGTCTCTGTTTCCCTCTGTTGCCTCTGACTCCCTATCATCAGAACAAGGACAGTACCCATGCTAGGCATGCTAGATGGCCCTTGTTTTCCTGAATTAGGCGAAATCAAAACTATATGAACATCCTGCGGTTCCTGGCCCTGGGAGACAAGAAGCTAAGTCCATTTAACATCACCCATCGCTTCACCCACCTCTTCTGGCTTGGGGATCTCAACTACCGTGTGGAGCTGCCCACCTGGGTAAGGAGACTCCACCTCGGGTAGAGCCATAGGGGACAGAGGCTCTTAGGAGTCAGCTGTGGACAGAAAATCAAAAAAGACACATGAACACTCAGAACCAGGCTAAGGCAAGCTCCTTTTGGGGACTCAACACAGCTCCTGTCATGGAGCTTCTGACTTTCTTTCAGCTCCCTTCTGCTTGTGTTGACTTTGCCCCAGGACTTCTATAGCTGCCCCCTCATCACTGTCACTGTCTCTTAAGTCTGCCAGCCAGCCAACCAGCCAGCCAGCCAGCAGCAGCTGGGCTTGGTCAGGAAGCTCAGGCATCTTAAGGGGCCAGCTCACTTATCTCCACAAATCATGGGGTCACGGGTGGATCTAAAGCACTGTTTGCCTGCCTCCAGGAAAGGGACCAACAGATGTGACCACAGGATGAGTCTAGAACCCACACAGTTGTTTTGCATGCTTATAAAAGTTGAAGCAGGAGACAGCGTAGGGTGGAACAGTGAGTGCCCTTCTGTCTAGAAGTCTGTTTCCCTCCCACGGAGGGACTTTAATGTATTCCCACACTGTGAGGGACAAAAGAAGCAAAGCAGGAGCTGACCCTGTTTTATAGTCAAGCACACAGAGAGGCTAGGAAAACTGCTGAGAGGAGATTGCACATCATTCCTGGTTGAGGTTGGACTCAGGTGTCCCATTCTCCCAAGCATTGCTCCATATGACCTATGTCCTCCAGTCCCCTCTGGGCTTCCAGAGCCCACCATCACAGCTCTGCAGCCAGCTCACCATGCCTTCCTCACTAGTGACCCCCAGGTGACATCTTTCCTCCCTGAGAATGAGCAAGCAGGCAGGAGCATGATCGTAGAGTTTCCATCCTGAGCTTCCTGGGGAAGGGCTGCTCCAGTGCCACACTCCCCTGGGTAGGAGCCCAGAGCCTGGCTCAAAGCCACAGAGAAGTAGACTGGCAAGAGAACTGTTGGAGCCAAGGCCAGCGGACCCCCCACCCCCCCTACCCCACCCTACCCCCCATCCTGCCGTGTGGCGCCAAATTCTTGCAAATTAGGCTGGGTGGTTGCAAAGAGGGTGATGCTCAGAGGCCTCGGAGTCAGAAATTCCCCACCACCACTAGCGGATTTACTGCTGGACATCCTTGTTCCCACAGAAAGAGCCAGAGAAAGCAAAGGAGATGTCCTGCCTGTCTCATGAAGCATTGCTGACCATGGTGTCTAAAAGCCAGTGTATAAGAACAATAGATCCGCATGCAAACTCAGACTAGCCTGTTGTGGTGATGATACAACCCTTCCAGGCTTTCCTTAACTTTATAAAGTGATCAAGCAAAGCGCCAGGAATCAGCATCCTAGACTGCTGGGTCTCAGGTCCCGGGGCCCTGGTGTGGTCACTGGGAAGTGTGGTGAGGGACAGGGTCTGACCTGGCATGTCCCCATTCCAGGAGGCAGAGGCCATCATCCAGAAGATCAAGCAACAGCAGTACTCAGATCTCCTAGCCCACGACCAGTTGCTCCTGGAGAGGAAGGACCAGAAGGTCTTCCTGCACTTTGGTGAGGGAGGGCACACTGTCTCTCCTTTTCATCTTTTCCCCGGCCATCTTCTTTCTCTCCACCTGAACACCCTGACCAAGGGAAGGGCTCTGTCTGCAGAGGAGGGAACCTGGAGGTGTTAGGGAAGCCAACCTGAGGGCCATGCATTTGTTTCAGAGGAAGAGGAGATCACCTTCGCCCCCACCTACAGATTTGAAAGACTGACCCGGGACAAGTACGCCTACACGAAGCAGAAAGCGACAGGGGTGAGTCCTCCCGGCAGCGACTCTCCTGCCCTGTCCCACCTCCTTTGCCCAACTCACCGTTCCATGGTGGTTCCTAGAAAGCGGGAAGCATCCTACCTCAGCAGACAACCACAAAAAACAAAAGTCAGAATGCACACACAGGGGCTGGGGATGTAACTCAGTCCACGGAGGGTTTGCTTAGTGTGCACAAAGCCCTGGATCCCATCTCAGCATCAAGTCAGACATGGCACCATCCGTCTCTGATCCCAAGACTCAGGAAATAGAAGCAGGAAGCGAGACGATCAGGAGTTTAAGGTCATCCTTGACTACAGTGAGTTTGAGGCCAATCTGAGCTGCACGAGAGTATGTCTCAAAAAAATAAAATAAAATCTTTCACATGCTGACTTATATCTTGGTACAAAAACTGCCACCCACTTGTATATTAAAAAAAAAAAAAAAAAAAAACTGAATTAACCATGGCCCTATTCTCAGATGCTGAGAGAATTTTAAAGCATTGTTTCTTAACTATGTACTACGGCTAATTTTGTTTTGTTTTGTTTTGTTTTGTTTGAAACAGGGTCACACTATGTAACCCTGGCTATCCTGGAACTTCCTACGTAGACCAGGCTGGCCTCAAACTCACAGAGATCCATTTGCCTCTGCCTTCTGAGTGCTGGCATTAAAGGCATGCACCCCTATGCCTGGCTACTACTAAGGCTAATCTTATGTGTATTCATGTTTTTGCCTCCATGAGCATCTGGTGCCCATGGAAGCTGAAAGGGGGCATCTGAGATCCCTAGAAACAGGAACTATGGATGGTTGTGAACTGCCATGTAGGTACTGAGAACCAAACCTGGAGCCGTCTGCAAGAACAACCAGAGGTTTTAAGCACTGCACCCTCTCTGTAACCCTTTTAAAAGACAAGAACAAGTAAACAAAACACGCGCGCGCGCGCACACACACACACACACAATTCTCTTAGCTGAGACTAAACAGGTTCCCATGCATCTGAGTGTGATGGTGCATACTTCTAATCCCAATACCTGGGAGACTTAAGCAGAGAGATCAGAGGTTCAAGACCAGCCTGGACTACATGGCTAGACTCCAAAACACCACCAGTAAAACTGGTTTCTTTGCTCCAGGACTTAGAATTTCAGAACATTATAGTTCTCCATAGATAAAGCCACAGGCCAAAATAAACAGATCACAGAATGACTATTAATATATTAATAAGCCACTCATGTTGAAAGGAACAGTGTTTGGGGCAAGATGCAATAAAATACTCTTGCAGAGGACCTGGGTTCAGTTCCCAGCACCTAGATGGCTGCTCACAACCAACTGTAACCCCAACTCCAGGGGAATCTAACACTCTTTTCTGACCTCTGTGGGCACTGTACACACATGTTGCACATACATATATGCAGGCAAAGTACTCACACACATAAAATAAATAAAATATATTTTAAATAGTTTAGTGATACCCGAGGGTAAATTCCCTAAAGAACCAATGACAGATGAATTTGATGATAGTGGATGTCCTCATTAATATTGTGGTTTTTTTACTAATGACAGTGAAAGCAGCACATGTGCTATAAAACTGTAACGTTGCGTTGTAGATGAAGTACAACTTGCCATCCTGGTGTGACCGAGTCCTCTGGAAGTCTTACCCGCTGGTGCATGTGGTCTGTCAGTCCTATGGTAAGTGGAACACAGTGGGGTGCAGACTAGGTTTTGGGTTCTGAGGACAGTGGGCAAGGGGTGGGGCTTCAGTCTGCTTTTTTTTTTTTTAAAGATTTATTTATTTTAC
>NW_022196896.1:113233392-113272667 GCF_008632895.1 Mastomys coucha
CCCTCCCTCCCTCCCAACCCCGAACTCAGTTCACTTAGTGCTGTCTGTATAAGTGTGGGTACAGCAGTATCTAATAGAACTTAGATAACCTCTTAGGAACCAAATCCCTGAAGAAAATCCTGTCCTTTGCCTAGTAGCCATCAATAAGCCAGTAGCTCCTTCATTAGAGATGGGACTTGATGAGCCCCTCTCCCCTCGGTGCTGAGATTCGGGTTGGCTTGATCTTGTCGAGGTCTTGTACATGCAGCATAGCTATTTTGGTTTGCTCTCCTATTTAACAGTTGTCTCACTGCATATATCTGCTACCTCTGGCTCTTACCAGTCTTTCTAACTGCTTCTTCTGTAATGAACCCTGAGCTTTGGAGGAAGAGGGTGTGATATATATATATATATATATATATATATATATATATATATATATATATATCCCTTTAAAGCTGAGCACTCTATAACCCTTTTCTCTGTGTGTTGACTAGTTGTGGGTCTCTTAATCGCCATTTACTGCAAAATGAAGCTTCCCCGATGAGGCCTAAGAGATGTGCTAATCTATGAGTATAAAGATGACTTAAATGACATTACACTACTATATTACTTTAGCAAACTAATAGTAATAGGTTCTCCCCTAAAGCCTGTGGCCCAGCCAGTCATGAGTTTGTGGCCCAATTAATAGTGGCGGACATGAGTTCTATCTCGTGAGGTGGGCTTTGGATCCAATCAGAAAGCAGCTGCTTAACCCCATGATAATTGGGCCACCATTCCACTAGTAGGCCTATCTTGTCAGGCCAGTTGTTACTGTTGCTTTCAGGGTTCACAGATGGGTAAGGTTGTTGAATATTCCCCCTGCCCCAATATCATAAATAGAACCTTCTAGTACTCTTCCTTCGAAGAGAACCAGCCTGAGTTCGAGCCATATGAAAGTGATATTTTATCAGGTATAAAATAAGCAACTACCAGGTATTCACATGGTTCAGCCTAATACATGTCATTAAGTATGCCCATGTAGATTTGGAGAAGTCTAAGAATATTTCACTGTGGGGCTGGAGACATGGCTCAGCTGTTAAGAGGACCCAGAGTTTGATTCCCAGCACACTCACTGAGTGGTTCACAACTGCCTAGAACTTGAGCTCCAAAGGATCCAACTACCTCTTCTAGCCACCAGGAGCATCTACGTACACACACACACACACACTTTAAAAGACAAAAAGAGATCTTAAAAAAACAAGTCACAAATTCCAGGCAATGACACTCAACCCTCGTCCCACAACACAACAAACCACAAATGAGCAATTCATAAGCCAGAGACCTCTGATAGGCAGTTCATGACCCAGACCTGTCCACCTGAGCCCTCATACCTACCCATCCCTAAGAGGAGGGAAACAGGTTGGGAGAATCTTGCCACTGACTAGCATCTACCTATGGTCCCCACCCTCTCTGGAGACCATTTAACTCTGATCCCACAGACGAAGGTGGCTTCTGTGCCCTTCATCTGTGTGTGTCTGCTGATGCCCTGGGATGGTTTAGCACATGTATTACAACCCCCTTCCCCTGCTCTTGAGCTCTGTCTCCCAGAAGTGACCTCACTGGATAAACTTCATATAGCATCTGTAGATGTGCAGCACAGAAGCATCTCTTATGCTCACAGCCTTGGCCAAGGGACTGTTCTGCCTTCAGAACCTGGAAATAGGGCAGGAGCTATATATTGCTCAGGGGTAGAGTATTTTCCTGCTATGCATAAGGTCCTGGCTTCCATCTCTAGTACTTCCCAAACCAAGCAAACAAAAGAACCCATTTCCCATCCTTTACCGGGACTCCTCCCTCAGTGTTTCCTGCTTGTCTGCCCCCACCAACGCCTGATCTCTCCAGCTCTGGGACCCTCTTTCTAGCACTACACAGAGTCAGTCATATAGATACCTACTCCCCAAATCCTGCAGCCCTGAGGGCCCTCTCAATTTCCGTCTCAGAAGATCCTGCCAACTATCTCCATCAGTCAGCTGCCTCTGCTGAGGGTTCATAGAATTGCCACTATCTCCTTAGATACCAGCCTTGGCCTTCAGAACTGTTCAATAGTGCAGGTTTTAAGAAAGGGGAACAAGATGAAGAAAAGAAAAAAAACAAAAAACAAAAACAAAAACAAAAAACAAAAGAAAGGTGAACAAGATGGATCAAGAAGTGACAACTAAGATTGAGGAGGGTCGACATCATGTGAAGAGAACAAAGTAGAAGATTTTAAGGAATTGGACATAGAGGAGGCCAAGAAGTTGGGGAAAGAAAAGAGAATTCATATCTAGAATGAAGAAAAGGGGCCCTGAGTTTTCTTCCAACTGTTACATAATCAGGTGTATCAGCTACCTGTCGCTGCATAACCGAAGCCCTAAATCCTAGTTCGTAAAACACTGAGTCCTTTGCTCACAGTCCTCTGGGCTGGACTGTATCTGGACAGCTCATTTCTTCTCTTTGGTGTCAACTAGACACACTGAGGTATTTGATCAGATCTGAGGGTGAGCAAGGGTGATGGCGATGCCCAGGAGGCAAATTCAGGCACCTTTGCTTCCTGGACTTAGGATCCCTAGCCTGGGTCCCAGCTTGTCCCTGCTGTGAGTTTGCCATCCATACCTTGGTCAAAAGGTCTCCACTATCCTTGCTTAGAAAAGCCTTCTCTCCCTTGCAGGCAGTACCAGTGATATCATGACAAGTGACCACAGCCCTGTCTTTGCCACGTTTGAAGCAGGAGTCACATCACAATTTGTCTCCAAGAATGGTAAGCAATGGGCGGCATCAGCTTTCCTTGTTTTCCTCAAAGACCAGGAGCCTAGGGCATTTATCCTCTGGTTGCAGCTACCAATTGTCTGTGTTAGGAAAGTCCATCCTTTCCTTCCCATGGGCCCACGTCTGCCCTACCTGATCTCTTCATGTTCAGGCCACATCACAATCTCAATCCAGAGAACCTTCTTCTGAACCCATTTTGGTGTAGTTAAAAGGGGGAGGTCATAAATCAGTGTTATTAGTGTTTACCAAGGTATGGGCTGGGAGACATGGATGAATGTTTATTCATGATATATGTATGTATATGTATGTATATGTGTGTGTGTGTGTGTGTGTGTGTGTGTGTGTGTAGATGATAGGTAGATAGATAGATAGATAGATAGACAGATAGATAGATAGATAGGTAGATAGTGTGTGTGTTTTAAGTATGTCTCTTCGGGATAAGCAGGTACTTCAAGATCCCCTCAATTGTGGCACGTTTTATTTAATTCCATCTAAGTTTAAAAACAGACTCTAATTAAAGAAAATATTAATCCAGTGTTAGTGTGGGCACATAGTAGGTTGAGGTGGTGAAAGCTACATCGGTGGAATGTGGATGAAGGAGAGGGAAGGGAAACTGGGATAAACTCATGCTTAGAGCCTCAGGTATGGTTGCAAATTACCCAGCCCAGTCCTGGCTGCTAAGCTACCCTTTCTGCAGCAAAGGCTGGGTGTGCCTGTTAACAAGTCCATCCGGTCCTGTCTTAGGCGACCAGGAAGCCAAGCTGTCGTCTGCTCTACCCACTCCTTACTTCTGTGCAGCAGATAACTGATTTAGGGATGCTGGGTGTGGAGAACCCAAATACAGGCAGAGAACAACCTGTCTCACTCTGTGGTCTCTGTGCTGAGGAATGTACATGAAGATAGACCACTGTCTTTCCTTCCACTAGGTCAAATATCTATGGATCTGATGTGACCTCCCTTCTCCGCCCAAGCCTTCACACCTGTCCTGTCTCCTTCTTACATCTGGCCACCTTTGGAGCCTTTAGGCTCCACTCCTTCCTGCTGGCACCCATCCCTCCCCCTTCTCTGAGTTCTTTGGAAGAATAGTCTCCATCACCTCCCCCTTTTTCAGGCTTGGCTTTCTCCTGCTGGGACTCAGCACATAACAGATGTCTGAAAATATCGGTCACCAGTGTTGAGCTTTGATGGAACATTTGTCTAAGCAGAGTCTGGCCAAGGTGATGTGGGGTTTAGGAGAGAAAGAAGGCTGAAAGGCACAGTGGAGGTGACTCTCAAATGGCTTAGAATTTATATGGAAAGCTAGAACACTTGCTTAGAACCAGTTCAAGATCCACCCGTGTAGTGGTGCACACCTTCAGTCCTAGCACTTAGGAGGCAGAGGCAGCAGGCTCAGAAGTTCAGTTTGAGTCTGACTTAACTACATAGAGTTTGAGATCTGGTTGGGATACATATAACACAAACAAAACAAAACCCTGTTCTATAAAACAAAAACAATGAGATAAAAAAACAGATGCCTTGTAATAAATAAAATAAATATCATGTAAATTAGCATAGTTATTAACCATGTTAGCTGAAGGCCAATGAGATACAGATTCCAGATTAGGGGCCGGTCATAACTGCCTGAGGAAGAGCAGGTCTCCCTAGCAGATTTGGGTGTTGAGCCTCGAAGTCTCGGTATGAAGTCTGTGCCACAATTAGTGGGGAAATCTGGGTGTGTTAGCTCATGCCTTTAATCCTAGCAATTGGGAGCTTGAGAATTTGATGTAGGAGGATCACAAGTTTGAGGCCAGCCTTGGCTACATAGTCCATAGGCAAGCCTGGACTATATAGCAAAAAGAGGGAAAGAGGGAAAGAGGGGAAGGGTGAAGGGGAAGAGAGGAGAGAGAGACAGACAGAGACAGACAGACAGGCAGACAGACAGATAGACAGACAGGGAAAGAGACAGAGACGAGCAGAGAGAGAATTAATTAGTTGTAAGACTAGAGTGAGGTTGAGGGGTTGCCTGAGGCCACACAGATTGTTGGCAAAACTGAGATCATAGCCAGATCTTGGGTCCTTGCTGTCTTTTCTCTTTCTGACCTGCACCCTATATGGCCAGCCTGTGACAGATCAGAGAACCTGTGGCCATCAACAGAGATACTGAGCTTGGGTGCTGAGTCATGAAGCTTTCCTTTAAGACAAATCTCTCCTTCCAGCCTGGACATTTCCCATCTGTGGGTCCAGAGAGGGAGCCTGGCATAGTGAATGCACACAGAGAAGAAAAACCCAGAGAGAAGCTGGAACCTCCATCTTCAGGTATTGTATAGAGATAAATCCTAGTCTCCCATGTTCTAGGTCCTGGCACTGTGGACAGCCAAGGGCAGATTGAGTTTCTTGCATGCTATGCTACACTGAAGACCAAGTCCCAGACTAAGTTCTACTTGGAGTTCCACTCAAGCTGCTTAGAGAGTAAGTGCCTTGTGAACTACACTTTGGGGGATTCTTTCACATAAGTTCCTTTCCATTAGTGGTTGGTCCCTCACCCAGTTCTCTCTGTGTGTCTCTGTCTCTGTGTCTTTGTCTCTCTCTCTCTCTCTCTCTCTCTCTCTCTCTCTCTCTCTGATAAGAATACATGGATGGACTTCAGTGGGTTCAGCTAAAGGTGGGGTACCTATGGGGCTACTTAGTGGCTATGAGGCCCTTTCCCCACCCCTGAGGTCTGTTCTTCTACTGCCTCAGCCCTAGAGATAGAGGCAGCCACTGGTGTCCCTCTGCCCCCTTTGTCCCCTCTGTTCCCGACTTGTCTGTCAACGTTCTCTAGGAAGACTCTTACCCATTTGAGTTTCCACCAAACTGAGTTCTTACTCAGCAAGAGCCCTGGGCAAAGCTCCAGGATGCTGCAGATCTACCTGGGTCGAAACAGCTGCTACTGCCTGCTTGCCGTTGCCCTGACCTTCCCTTGCCCTTTCCGTATTGTGGCTCTTGTGTTGTAGGGCTCACTGTGACTGGGAGCAAGGTAGAGATGGACAGTCCATTTCTGGTGGCAAAACGTTGAACACCCACGATGCTCATGAAGGATCCTTTCTATATAACATCTCCAGGCATACTGTCTGAGACTCCCATCCAAGAGAATTATATGCTTTCTAAGTCTCCCTGAGATGGTTTGAAGAGTGATGGGGGAAGGGGAGGAACCGACCCTGCAAACAGAGGAACGACTGTCTGCTTATAGAGCCCAGGAGAGCTACCAGCCACGATCCTGCCCCCTCACACCTTTCTGCACCTTCCTTCAATGCATCCCAGCCCTTCCTGGGAATATGCCACCTTCACCGCAACATCCTGAAGCCCCAGCTCAGCAGCCAGGGCCAAAGCACTCCTAACAGGGATGAGGGGCTTTGTGCGGGTGTTTTTAATAAACTATCGAGACATTTGCATAGATTTCTATGGAAACAGCATATTAGGAGGCTTAAATTAGAATTTCAAAAGGCTGCTATCTTGAGTGGCGTGGGAAGTGGGACGAGCTGTCATGCTTCCCAATCTCCCTGCCTGAGGAGTGATGACTTCTTTGTTGCCTGGGATGCTGCAAAGAAGAATCAAAAAGGAGGGGGAAATCTCTTTGATTTTTTCCTAAATATAATTAGACTGTGTTGGCAAATGACCATCCTTCAAACAAAAACAGAATCCCCAGAAAGCCTGACTCCTAAATGGTTCGGAGGCCTCAGAGACATGAGAAGAGAAAGACAGTCCTCCGTGGTCGAGGAAGACGACCCTTGGAGTCCTTCTTGTCTGGTTCTCACTCTGTGGTCTGCAAACCCAGTTTCTTATTCTCTAACAGGTTTTGTCAAGAGTCAGGAAGGAGAAAATGAAGAGGGAAGTGAAGGAGAGTTGGTGGTGCGGTTTGGAGAGACTCTTCCCAAGGTAATACAGAAAGAGAATGCGCCTGGGGCAGAGAGCTGCAGCAATGCAGGCTAGTGTGCAGCTGCTGCAGTGCAGGCTAGAGGGCGGCTGCAGCAGGTCTGTCCAGAGTACAGCTTCAGCAATGCAGGCTAGTGTGCAGCTCCTGCAGTGCAGGCAAGTATGCAGCTGCTGCAGCAATGCAGGCTAGTGTACAGCTGCTGCAGTGCAGGCAAGTATGCAGCAGCAGCAATGCAGGCTAGAGGGCAGCTGCAGCAGTGCAGGCTAGAGGGCAGCTGCAGCAGGTCTGTCCAGAGTACAGCTTCAGCAATGCAGGCTACTGTGCAGCTGAAGCTGGTCCGCCCAGGGTGCAGTTGCAGCAGGTCCATCCAGACTGTAGCCATCCCAGACCAAGGCCAAAGAGACCAGCTTAGACATTATTTCAAGGGACTTAGGGCGCGCTTTGTGCTTTTCACCATGGATTGATGACCTCGATATTCCTAAGTGGTTTTCAGCCCTGCTGTGCCCACTCCCCTTCGGTTATTACCTACTTAGTGCTCGCAGTGGTTAAGACTGAATCGAAGCCTCTGCAAGCGCTAAGCAAGCATTGAGCTATGTCCCTGATGTCCCTGAACACTTTTTAGCAGCAGGAAGTTGAGGGCAATGCTGACATTCAAGAGTCTGTCACTCATCAAGCCCCACCTCTAGCAAACCACAGGATATTTCAAGCCCTGAAGGCCTTCGGTGAGGAGACACGTTTCCCCAGGAGAGCAGGCCTAGGGTGTCTCCTTTAATGCAGCCTTAGTCCTTGGAGAGGTAGAAGGAGAAGGATGGCACTGCGGGTCTCATTTCAGACCTAGCTGCTGGGCCTTCCCTTGGCCTCTGCGATATGCAAAGAAGGGAAGGAAAAAATGGAAGCAATGGACCAGGGACCTAAAAGTTCAACCTAGTTTAGGAGATGGGGGTGGGCAGGGAAGAAAACTATTCCTCACTTGGCTGAGCAATGGGGTGCACCTGCTCTCTTGGGCATAGAGAGCCAAGACCTGAGTTTGCTTAAAAGAACATATTCAGTTCCATTTTGCTATGTATTGATTTGTAAGCTTTATTTATTTATTTTATGTATATGAGTGCTCTATCTGCATGTACATCTGGATGCCAGAAGAGGGCATTAGATTGCATTACAGATGGTCGTGAGCCACAGTGATATGGTTGCTCGGAATTGAACTCAGGACCTCTAGGAGAGCAGCCAGTGCTCTTAGCCACTAAGCCTCTCTCTTGCTCTTCTGATGTATTCAAACACCAAGACTGATGACCCTCATTTACCTGTCCTTACCTGCCCTCACCTGTGGACTCTAATCCAGTGTCTCCTCTGCAGCTAAAGCCCATTATCTCTGACCCTGAGTACTTACTGGACCAGCACATCCTGATCAGCATTAAATCCTCTGACAGTGACGAATCCTACGGTGAGCATCCCAGGCCAGGGACCTTACCTGCCCATGAGCCTCAACCTCTGAAGTGAGGGTGATGGTGGCTTAGCCTTTCAAGAAAGCTTGTCTGCCACTGCCCATCATGCCCTGATGCTGCCTCTTCCTCTGTCCCAGAGGGACTTTTCCTAGTGGGTTACCATCCCTGCTTCTGCCAGCAGCCACCCACTTAGCTTAGCCTTGCTGAGCGAGCTGCGGGTACTATGTAATTTAATCTTGGCCTTAAGAGACAGGTTCTGTTCCCCTGTGAGTAAATAGGTAAACTGAGGTTCACAGAGGTCAAGTGACTGACTCCGCCAGGTTACACAGGTAGTCCTCAGCTGAGCTATGACTTGAGCCTGAGTCTGTGCCTGTGCCACTGTGCCTCTCGTTTGTCCCCAACCAGACCCTCAGACCCAGGTACAGAACATTAGCCCCTTCCTGCTGCCAGGCCAGCTCTCCAGTCTGTCTCCTTTTTCTTTCAGACTTTTCTTTGTATAGAAGTTTTAAACTGACTTACACTCTTACCTGCTAATCTGATTTTGTTTATTTCTTGTACTGTTTCGAACCTTGGAAAGTGAGCTTTCCCTATAGCAGTCAGATTAACATTTGATACCCATTTCCCAGGTGGATTTTCAAGGATTTAATTTTTTCTCCCAGCATTGATCTGTATAGAGTTCTTTTTCCTATGAGGCTTCTTCAGGCATTTGCTCCAAATTGCTAAGGCATCGATCGAAAGGGTTTGTTGGTAATCCCTGCCTGGCCACTTGCGGCAAAGAACTGTCTCCCAGTGGTACAGCCATATCTCTAAGCGTGCCCTATATCTGTCTAAGGCCAAGATTTTCATGTTTGATGTCTCTCCTCTCGCCAGGTGAAGGCTGCATTGCCCTTCGTCTGGAGACCACAGAGACTCAGCTTCCCATCTACACACCTCTCACCCACCATGGGGAGATGACCGGCCACTTCAGGGGAGAGATTAAGCTGCAGACCTCCCAGGGCAAGATGAGAGAGAAGCTCTACGGTAGGCCAGCCCCCTCCCGGCATTCCCAGAGGCCATTGCACTAAGGATATATCCTTTCTTTCAGCAAAGCTATCAAGTATCTATGAGTAGAATAGAGCACGGCTGGAAAGTCTCTTGGGTAGCACAGTGATGCCCAATTGTAATCCTGGCACTCAGGAGGCTGAGGCAAGATCATGAGTTCAAGGCTAGCCTGGGTGACATAGTGAGACAATGTCTTTGATGAGAAGAGAACAAGTCATTTGTCTCTCACAAGTGCTCTGTGAGCCAAGTATGATTATCTCTACTTGGCAGATGGAGAACCCGAGGCTAGATGGCTGGCTAAAGGTTGCAAACTCAGGCCACGCCAAGTTCACCCAGGGCCAAGCAGGAGTTGGTAGACACAGTGCTTGCTTCCCTGTCATGACAATAGCAAGCGTAGGAACTCACAAGATGGGCCGTAGGGGGCTGGCTTCTCGTGCCAGGGAAGGCTCTAGTGCACCAAGGGCCACTGCTTCTGTGTATGTGACTCTCCTGTGCCCCATGAGAGAACTTCTCTCTAGCAGGACAGTGGGTTGAAGAGATAGTGGGTCATCACCTAGCAACCACACGCCAGATTCAGAAATAAAGCTGGGGGTCCCTTTAAGCTGGCTTATAGAGGCCCCTCCATAAACAAATTAGCTCTGCATGGAAAGTTCTCTTACAGGTGACCTAATGGTTGTTCTAAGTTTGTTCTTATCTGACAAGAAATGTTGGTTTTTGTCCCTGGCTGAGCTAACAAGTTAGAAATATTTCATGAAATAACAACTAGCTCGTAAGTATCTGTTCTCCTTCAGGACCCGTGGCAGGCATCATTAAACAATCACTGAGCATAAGGATTTTGAAACCTGAAAATCTTGCTTGAAGTACCTCTCCCAGTAGCCACTATTGACTGTCCAGCTTTGGCCTGCAAATAGATACCACTTTGCCATTTCTAACCCACGTAGTGGCTGGGTTCTCACATTTTTTTTTTTTTTTCTGAACGTTCTCTTCTAGACTTTGTGAAGACAGAGCGGGATGAGTCCAGTGGAATGAAGTGCTTGAAGAATCTCACTGGCCACGATCCCATGAGGCAGTGGGAGCCTGCTGGCAGGTAGATGAAACTTGCTAAGACTTATTAAAACTAGCTAGGCTGTGTGAGCCAGAGTCCAGGAGAGGGTAAATTGGGACACAGGAAAGCCAAGGTCAGAGAAGAAATGCTGTCGTCCAGAGGAGCCACTCCCCAACCTCAGTTTCATATCCTAAGTTCAAATCCTCATCTCTGGGAGATCAAAGCCTTGGAGAACGTTTCCATGTAGGAAGAATTCAGCTCAACCAGCTTTTAATGGACACCTATCAGGAAGAAACCAATGTAAATACAGTATAGTCCATGACCTACAGACTTACCACCAGCTAGTGGAAGGATGAGCAGTCCAGGAAGAAGGAGTTATAGATGACTGAATAATTCCAGGGCAAAAGTTGCTTCTTCTGTGTCCAGGGAGGCCAGGAACACAAGTGGTCAAAAGTCACCATTCTTGACTTCCAAGTTTCATTTCTGTGGCTGTGGCAAATGCCCTGATGAAAAGGTAGCATAGGGAGGAAAGGGATTGCTTGACTTTCAAGCCCACATTGTAGTCTATTGTTGTGGAGAAGTCAGGGCAGGAACCTAAAGTATCCCACTGACAGTCAAGAGCAGAGAGGATAAACCCATGCGTCCTTGCTTGCTCTCAGTTAGCTTTCTTCACTCGTACACAGTTCAAGGCCCAGCCTAGGAAATGGTGCCACCCACGGTGGACTGAGTCTTCCTACATTAATTAACAATGAAGACCAGTCTCTATAGACATACCCACAAGCCAAACTTATCTAGTTAATATTTCATAACAACTCTCTTCCCTGGTGATTCTAGATTGTGCCAAGAGGGCAAGAGCACAGAGGAGTGTAATGGGACATGCCTCTAATTCCAGAACTCAGGAGGTAGAGACAGGCTGATCTTCTTGTGAGTTCAAGGCCAGCGTTTTCTACACAGTGAATTCCAGGACAGTCAGAGCTACATAATGAGACCCTGTCTCAAGAAACAAAATAAAACAAAACACAGAAAGACTAGCATCGTGACTAACAGGAAAGACTGATTTGAGAGTAACCTGGGCATTCCAGTCTATGTTGATTCCTGATATCAGAATCACCTCTGTTTCCTGATGCGGTCTTGTTAGTCCTTCTGAGATGGAGCCCAGTGTGGAGCAAGGTTTGGTGTGTGACTACAAAGATTGCCTCGCCTGTCCTTCTTAGCACCTCTAACCTCAACCTCTGTGACTGCACACTCACTCGCTGTTCTGATGCCTCACACAGAATGTGCAAACCAACATGTCCCACGTGACTGTCCACCCTGCCTGGGGAAATGTACTCTTGAGCACACCTCCCACAGCCCTGGGCCCGCCAGCTTCTCATTCTGCTCTCTCCATGTGCTAACTTATCTTCAGTGAACCTTACAGCAGGCCAGTCTCTACCCCTGACCGCAGGACCTTGGCCCCTTTCCACAGCATCCTCCTTTCTTTTTCGCTCTTCTGCATTTCATATAAGTTCAATTCACAAGACAGCCTTGAGCTGATCTTCTCCAGCCATGTTCTGCCTAGTGGGTCTCCACTCTCCTGCCTGTCTCAACTTGATCTCTTGTGTCTCTTTGCCAATATTACGTACGTACCAGAATGAGTAAATGAATTGTTGTACCCCAGAAATAAAGGTACTAAGAGGCTGAGAAGCCGAGGAACATTTTCCTCAGGCTGGTGCCAACCAAGAAGGGAAGATGGCTTCAGGTGTACCTCCACATCTTCCTACAGGGTCCCTGCATGTGGAGTCTCCAGCCTCAATGAGATCATCAATCCAAACTACATTGGTATGGGGCCTTTTGGACAGCCCCTGCATGGGAAATCAACCCTGTCCCCAGACCAGCAACTCACAGCCTGGAGTTATGACCAGCTACCCAAAGATTCCTCCCTGGGGCCCGGTCGGGGAGAGGGTCCTCCAACCCCTCCCTCCCAACCACCTCTGTCGCCAAAGAAGTTTTCATCCTCTACAGCCAACCGAGGTCCCTGCGCCAGGGTGCAAGAGGCAAGGTGAGTGTCCTCTGAAATGTGTGTGTGTGTGTGTGTGTGTGTGTGTGTGTGTGTGTGTGAGTTTCTGCTCAAAAGCATCCCTTGGGGGCTCCCAAGGATGACGGCCTGAGACGGCAGAGTTGTAGTAGGGTCTGCCCACTACTTTGGCTTCTGCCTGTCTAAAACAGTTGGTGCAACTTTATTTCAAAGGAGATTGGGTTGGGAGTTGCCAAGAAAGGCATCTTCTTATAAAAACTGCATTTACTGACAAAGACATTTCTCAAGCCAATAACATTCTATGCCATCCTCCCTCCCTGGAGGTCTCAGTGGAAAGGAGGTGAGGATTTCTGAATAGACACCATCATCTACCACAAATCTCTCTTTCCTTAAAGACAAGCATACATGTTCTCATATATAACTGTCTGGATCCTCCTGCTAGTGGCCATTGGAAACATACATTGGGATTAGGAACCCAAACAAAGGCAGAGCTGTCATCCTGCAGAGGGAACTGGCCAGAGCAGGTTTAGGAGCAAGGGCCACAGAGCCCAGAGATAAAGTCCCTAAGCAGATATGGGAAACACTAGATGGGAATCCCATTCCTACAGGATGACAGATGGCCATCTAGACCTAGTGACGTCTAGAACTAGTCAACAGTGACACAGATGCATCTCCTCCCCAGCTGCCTTCAGCACTTTGTGGTGACACAGACTCTCATATTCAGCTTATTTTCTGAGTGCTCTTTCTTTTCTTCCCTCTTCAGAACTTCAGTTCCTTAGCAAAGCCAGCTCATAGTAATCAGGAACCCATGCTGGGGCATCACCCACAGTGTGGTTCTCTCCCAGACCCTCCAAGTCAATGCCTAAACCAGGCCTGCCTGGGGATTCCTGTGGAGAGGCACTGATAGTCCTGTGCCTTAGCTGTTAGCTGAACTAGCTGAAAGGTAGGAAGGTAGGTCCCTTAGCCAGATCTAAGTCTACTTCCGAGGAGCAAGGGAGAAATAGCCCTGGTATCCATCCCTGGGAATGGAGATCACGGTATCCATCAAGTAGGTACTGAGGTACTTGTTGACAATGGCAATCTCTTTTGAGTCCCCATGAAGTAAAGCTAGAAACAGCCACAAAGAAAATAGGAGTTGATGCAGTAATCCTCAGAGGTTCCCAGAATCGAAGTCACTTTGTGCTTCACACGGTGAACAGAGAGCTTGATGGGAACATGTTCCCTCCAGCCCCAGGTGACAGCACAGGGGTAGACCTCTATCAGGGAGGGCTCTACAGGACTAGGTAGCAATGGCCACCCATCCCTCAGTTGCCCGAGGCTACCCCAACTTTAGCATTTAAAAGTCCCATCTCCTGGAAAACACTTCAATCCTAGTAAGCTTGGACCACTGCCATATGAGGGCAAGCAAGACTGTGTGCTGAGAAAGGAGAATCTGCTCAGGCCCTGACCTGCGTCCATAGTCCTCTGTACGAGAACTGACTCTGTCCCCTGGATAAGGGTTTGGTTTCCTGTTACCTGTACTCAAACTCTTTTTTTTTTTTTTTTTTTTTTTTTTGACTAAAACTGGTGAGTTTAATCTGTTTTTCCTAACCTCCCACTAAGGATAGCAGGAGCACTCTGGACACTGCTGGAGGGGCACTTTCTAGCTTCCATCCCATTGGCTCCATCCTCTGGCCTCTCCATCTCTGTAGCTGAGTGGATAGTCAGGTGCTAAGCCTTTAAGGTTTCTCTTAATTAAACACACACACACACACACACACACACAAGGGGGTGTGTTTTGCTTACTTCTGTCCACCACAATGTTCTTAGAGGCCCGAAGATCAGAAGCCAGAAGAGGATATTGGATTCCCAAGAACTGCAGTTACATATAGTTGTGAATCACTATGTAGATGCTGGAAATTGAACCTGGGTCCTCTGGAAGAAGAGCAAGCACTCCCAATCACTGAGCCATCTCTTCAGCTCCTGACCTTGTGTTTTCACTTCCTATCCAGCATCCTCCATCATCTGAGACATTGTGATCAGGATACATCTCTCACACACACACCTCTTCCTTAGACCTAACCAGACTAGAGGTCTTAGAGGATCCAGACAGGTTCAAGAGGGCCACAGACAAGGGATAGCTTTTGGCATGTGTCAAGGTCTCAGCATTTCTGGATATGTGGTGACTTCTAGTTTTTCCAGAAAGTGAAAGGCAGGCTGGTGAGTTGGCTCAGTGGGTAAAGTTGCTTGCCACCAAGACTGACCATCTGAGTTTAGTCCCTAAAACTGATGTAGGAGAAGAGTATTGCTCCTATGAGCTGTCCTCTGACCTGCACACTTGTGCATGGCTTTCTCCTTTTCGTTCAGTCTAGGATTCCAACCTAAGGAATGATGCCGCCCATAGTGGGCAAGTCTTCCCACCTAATTAGCTAATCAAGATAATTCCCCAGAGGCTATCTTCCAGGTAATCCTAGATCTCATCAAGTTGACAACTGAGTCAACTATCACAGAAACTGTGCCTCCCAGAGCCCTCCAGAAAAAAAGGCTTTAAACCCCTCAGAGGAATAATGTGACTATTGGTCCCTGAGCCCAAGGTTTGTTTTGTAGTGCGTGGCAGCTTTGTTGTCATAGCAGCATCTCATGCATAAGTAGTTGCTTCTTATATGTTACTCCTTCTACCAAATGTCCAGAGATAGCCAGCCCCTTTGTTCATGGATGTTCTTGTTTAAACAAAATTAAGGCCTCTGAGGACAGCACCTCTACCTCTGAGACAGGATCTCTCTATTATGTATTATATATGGCTGTGTTGGGAATATGTAGACCAGGCTAGTGTCACAGGTCTGCCTGTCTCTGCCTCACAAGTACTGGGATTAAAGGTGTGAGCCACCACATCTAGCTTTTTCATTTCTCCTTAATGTGCTGATTTTAAAAAGTCATCACTTGAGGCGACACATGGAGGTAAGATATGCTGAAGAGGCAGAGGCAGGGAGGATCATGAGTCCTTCCTGGTCTATACCTTTAGCCCAGCATGGTATTACATGCCTTTAATCCCAGCACTCAGCAGACAGAGAGGTGGGTGGAATTGTCAGTTCTATATCAGCCGGAGATATATAGTGAATCTTGATGTTTAAAAAGAAAAATTCTCAAGACAGAATTCATGTAAAATTATCCCCTAGAAAATGAGTAATTTGGTGGCATTTCTATGCTGCATGCTATATGATCACTGCTGTATTTAGTTCCAGAGCATTTTTATCATCCCTAAATGAAACCCAGAGGCATGAAGCATTTACTTCCCATGTCCTGACTTCTGAACATGTTTTCTCCCCGTTCTCCTCTCCTCTTCCTCGTGGTTCCAGACCTGGTGATCTGGGAAAGGTGGAAGCTCTGCTACAGGAGGACCTGCTGCAGACGAAGCCCGAGATGTTTGAGAACCCACTGTATGGGTCCATGAGTTCCTTCCCTAAGCTGGTGCCCAGGAAAGAGCAAGAGTCTCCCAAGATGCTGCGAAAGGAGCCCCCGCCCTGCCCAGACCCAGGAATCTCATCACCCAGCATCGTGCTCCCCAAAGCCCAAGAGGTGGAGAGTGTCAAGGGGACAAGCAAACAGGCCCCTGTGCCTGGCCTTGGCCCCACACCCCGGGTCCGCTCCTTTACCTGTTCCTCTTCTGCTGAGAGCAGAATGCCCAGTGGGGACAAGAGCCAAGGGAAGCCCAAGGCCTCAGCCAGTTCCCAAGCCCCAGTGCCAGTCAAGAGGCCTGTCAAGCCTTCCAGGTCAGAAATGAGCCAGCAGACAACGCCCATCCCAGCTCCACGGCCACCCCTGCCAGTCAAGAGTCCTGCAGTCCTGCAGCTGCAACATTCCAAAGGCAGAGACTACCGTGACAACACTGAACTTCCTCACCATGGCAAGCACCGCCAGGAAGAGGGGCTGCTTGGCAGGACTGCCATGCAGGTATGTTGAGCCGTATGTATATGTGTGCATATGCATGTGTGCGTGTATGTGCATGAGTGTGTGTGCATTTGTTTGCATGCAGGCATGAATGTGTGTGTGCATTCATTTGTGTGTATATGTGCGTGTGTGTGTGTGTGTGTGTGTGTGTGTGTGTCTGTGTGTGTGTGTGTGTGCGTGCGCGCGCGCGTGTCCTGGGATGTGCTCTGTGAAGAAGGTTTGCACCTGGGGTTTGTACCTGGCATCTGTCCCTGTTCCCGACTGGTCCAACAGGGCACCGGCAGTGACTCTTGAGAGCAACAGAGAGAAGCTGTTGACAAACTCCTACCCCTGTAGAGTAAGGGAGTCTAAGTCATTTATATTTTAGTCTTATCACCCTTAATTAGGATATGTACTTAAAACATTCCTAGTATTTTAGACATTTCAGGCAGAATATCCCCTTCCTATAGAATAGATTTATTCTAGAGCAAAACTAACAATGACTTAAACGCACACACAGTTGAGGCTGGACATGATAGTACACCGCTACGGTCCCAGTACTCTGAACATCTAGAGCAAGAGGACTGGGAGCTGAAGGTCAGCCTGGGCCAAATGGTGAGACAGACGGGCCACAGCAGCAGTGAGAGCTAAGGCTGTAGCCCAGTGGGAGAGTACACAGGAAGCCCTCAGGTGGATGAATCTCCAGCATCATAAGAAACAGACCCCAGAGCTAGTCTGCTGGCCATTCCGTTAGTGTATTTATTGCAGCGCTGAGGATCAAACTCGGGACCTTACACTAGGCAAACGCTATACCACAGTCCTGTGTTGGACTTAAATCCCAAGTCTCTACTGCACAGCTCTATGCCTCTTTAAACCACCAAAAAGAAGCTATCCGTGCTGTCTGCTGTATGGAATTATGGGGAGAAGTAGATTATGCCATACACTGTTACTGTATGTATTTCATATGTACTGTGCTTATAACATATGCATGAATTAGCTTAGAAGGCCTTAGGACAGTGTGGCTCTTTCACATTAGCCTGACCTAACTTATAGCACTAGGGGTCAACTGTGGCCTGGAGGTGGCAAGGGTCACTGATAGCCCTTCTGTTCTTGTCTTACAGTGAAGTCCTTGGTGAGCTGCTGGTGATGGGAGCCCGGAGGAACGGCACAAAGCAGATCTACGCCTCTCTCAGGATGCCTCTTGGAGGACCTCCTGCTAGCTCTTCTTGCCTAGCTTCAAGTCCGAGACTGTGTATTTTTTCAGGAAAGGGACTCACATCTCTGTGGTCCGAGGAGTGTGCTGGCTGCCACACTGTGCAACAGATGCTGAAGCTGGATGGCAAACACACGCCATATGGACAACAGACAGCAGCACCTGGGTCCCCAGAAGTTGGATTCCTGGGCCTTCTTCCAGTCGCTGTTTTAGAGAAAGGAACTGAGCTGCTCATCCAAGGGTGAAGATATAAATAATAATATTATTAATAATAATAACGGTCAGGTGCCATGTGCTGTGTTAAGTGCTTTATGAACATTTGTCAGGCTGGCCTCCAGAGCTGAGGTTCCAGTCAATCTGAACCCTATGCCCAGACCCACTAATCCCAAATGATGGGTCCTGAAGATGTTTAAACAAAGCATTAAGAAAACCAGCAATCTCTTAGAGCTAACTGGCTGGGCTCTACTGCAGGGACCTGAACAGTCTGCATGGCTAAATAGCACAAGGAGCCCAGCCCTGTCCAGCTTCAGAGATCCAAGCTGCTTGAGCTGGGGTTGTCACAGGCCTGATTCTCTTGGCTTTTATTGGGTTTTGAGTCTGCTAGAGTCAGAGATCAGCTCCAACTCTCCAGTGAAGAGATCTGGCCTCAGTCCAAGCCAGCCACGTCAGACCCCTGCTGAGCCTATGGACCAAGAAATACTTCCTGTGCCACTAGAGGTGGGCAGTTATCATCTTACCCTGAGTTGGGTCAAGCCCACCCCACCCCTGCCCTGCAACATTTCTGATGTACTGAGGAGGGATCTCCACCATAGTTCCCAGTGGCTGAGCTCTCCAGCTCGCTATCAGGGAAGGTGAGCCTTGGTCCCAGGCTCTCAAAATAGTGCAGCCTCTTCTTCCCAAGCTCTGTGCTGTACCCCGTGTCCTTGGTTACCAGGAGCTTAGGGTGCTGATGTCTTTTCTTGTCTTGCTTTTTGATATATCAGGATTAATGTAGGAAACCAGACCTAGGTTGTTCAGGAGAGCAGGTTTATCCCCCGTGTTTCTCAATCTGAGTGACCAATAAATTGTGCCTTTCTAACTGGGTTTCCTGACTGTGTGGCATCTTCCTGATACCCAGGGCCACAATTCTTCCCTGTGCTGTAACTACTGCAGAGGCACTTTGGGGCAGGGAGATACAGCTGAGAGTTCCTGATGGCCAGAAAAAAATAGTATCCTCACCATGGAGACAGTCTGAAGATGGGCATGGACAAGGGTGGACATCACTCCTTTCATGCATATGTCTGTGTGGGACTCCAAGTGTCCTGTAGCCACGCAACTTTCACAAGTGTCCTCTGATACTAGCTGACCAATGACCAACAGTCCCACAAGTTCTGATTATTCTAGAGACAACAGACTCATACAAACCATCCCTGGGACGTGGGTTCACAGGTTAGGGATTGGCTAACCAGCCAGAAGGCCAGCATAGATACAACTTGGCACCACTTGCAAAGTGTCATGGCCCAGATCACCATTCCTTCCACCTTCCATCACCTGCTCACAGACCCCAGGCCTAGGTTCTAAACAGAGCTCCAGGGAGCAACATCACTACTTGATGGTAGGCTCAAGGCTGAGAATATTCCAGAACAGCTCCTCACCTCAACTTAGGTGAATGTCTCTCCTCCCGCAGATTCACTGCTTGGTCCCCATAATGAATTTCACCCCCAACTCCAGCATTCTGACACAGTGAACCAAGGTAGAGACACAACAGGAGATTCCTTGATATTCTAGAGGGAAGCGTAAACATTCTCCACCCTGCTGTTCCTCAGCCCCCTTGTCCTGGTCACCCGCCCTTGGTCACACTCCCTGCAACCCCAGAGCTGAGGACCGAGACGCTATTGCCTTTGTTACATGGGATTCCTGCTACTACAGTGGGCTGGCTTGCTGTGGGAGGTGCCTGCGGCTGCTCATCCACAGAATAGTTATTTGCTCCTCCAGGTAGATACCCAGGTCTCCCTCTCATTTCTGCAGGCTAAAGGAGAAGCAAGGCCGGACATCGGCGTGCTTCTGGTCCCTTCATTCTGAGCTCACCTCAGCAGAATCTAGCTCCATTTTCATCTCCCTCTACAGTCCAACTTACTGTCTTAAGAACCTAGCTTTGCATGTGGATGGTCAGCTGGGGCCCCCTGATGCCCAAAACTGGAAACGGCAGAACTGAAATTTCATTCTTGTCCTCCTAGGCTCAGTCCTGTACAGTTATGTGGCCACTTCTCTGGACTCTGGACACCATCTCCCGGGACCCACTCCAGTTAGCTCTCTCTTCCCAACCATTCCATCCTACCCCCCACCCTCCAACACTCAGTTCTCCCTTCTATGGCAGAGGAATGGGGAGCCAGACACTGTCCCCCTGGCACTTCAGTTTTCTTTCACTGAGCTCCATAACCAAGAAGGCAGGGCAGTTCTCCAAGCTTTGCTCACAAACTGCCCCACCCCTAAGACAATACCTCACCCCTAAAATTATAGATTGACAGTCACTTTGTCTTTCCAGAAGTAAATTTGCCCTTCTCCTTATGGCTATACAGAGCTAATCAAAGCCCAGATTTCCTGTTGCCATAATATGGCGTCTGGAATGAGTGAATATATCCGCATCTAATCTCTATACCACTGGTCCAGATGGGTGGCTACTGCCCTGCCAGGTCACCCGGGGAACTAGACAGGTAGCCATTGTACTCTTCCTCTGTCCAGTATTTCTGTTGCTTTACTGTGGCTTTCAAACCACCAATAGGAGGGAGCCAAGTGAGTCACTGTGAGCAAAGCTCTCTCCTGCAGAAACCTTCCCTAACCCCAGCCTACCAGGTCTGTCTTTGCTGGTCCTTAAAATAGCTCCTCTCTTGCTGCAAACTAATTTCCATGGAGACCCAGCTATGGAAAGACCTAGAAGCTTTCTATGAGGCAGTTAGCTCACTCCTAGCCTTCACTCCAACAGAGAGACCTTTTATGATGCAAATATCTGGTCTCACCCCCACATTTACCTACCCCCCCCCCAGGTCCCATTCTGGGAAAACTGCTCTGCTTCACACAGGAACTCACACAGGCACATGAAGTCCCGATACTGACAATATATGTCTGCTGATTCTCTGGTTGGTGGAGGCTCTGAGCTGATCATTTCTGTCAGCTCCCAGAAGACCCACCCATTGGTACAGCATTTCGGCAATCTCGGATTTGATGTTCTCCATCATCTACTCAAACAGGGTTGTGCTGGGCCTGAGGAAACCACGTGGCAGGACATGGCCATGGATGAGGGTCAGACAGAAAGGGATTTAAATACTTTATTTTGTGTTTCCTGAAACATAGAGTCTCGAACAAGCCCAGCAACCTAAGTTGGATTCCCAGAACGAATGTCAAAAGCTGGGTGCAGCTCATGCATCTGTAATCCCAGCACTCCTACTAAGAGGTAGAAAGAAGAGACAGGAGAATTGCCTAGAAACTCATGGGTCAGAAAGCCTGGAGTGTGTATACATCGTAGCAGCAGAAACAAGAGAACCCATGCCTTAACTAAACTGAAAGTGAGAGCCAACTCCCAAAGGTGGTACTCTAACCTCCACACACACACACACACACATACACACACACACACACACACACACACACACACACACACTGTATGGAATATGTAAGCCTGTGTTCACATATACATACAACATACACAGAGTCATGTACGTACACACACACATACACACACACACTGTATGGAATATGTATGCCTGTGTTCACATATACATACAACATTACAACATACACACAGTCATGTACATACACACACATACACACACACACACACACGTCAAGTATGCACACACACGGGCAATACACAAGAAGTAAGAGGTACACAGGAGGAGGAAGAGGAAATAAGTGCAATTGCCCAGGCAGCCAATTTGAGCCAGGAAAATCTGTACCTGTCTCATTAGTTTGGGTTCAGACTCTAAGGCAGATTCAAGTTCAAGGACGCTTTCAGTAGAAGGCAGAGATCTGAGGCAAAGGAGGAAATGATGCCCTCATGAACAGATGACTGCTGGGAATAGCTGGGCTTGGCTGGTCACAGCAGCATGGGCAAATATCTATTGTGGTGGTTTGAATATGCTTGGCCCTTGGGAAGTGGAACTATTAGGAGGTGTGGTTTCATTAGAGAAGGTGTGACCTTGTTAGAGGAAGTATGTCACTGTGGAGGTGGGGCTCTGAGGTCTCAAGTATCTGCTCAAGTCTGGCCAGTATAATCCAGAGCCTCTTCCTGGCTGCCTTTGGATTAAGATATAGAACTCTTGGCTCTTCCAGCACCGTGTCTGCCTGCACGGTGCCATGTTTCCCACTATGATGATAATGGACTGAACCTCTGAATCTGTAAGCCAGCCCCAACTAAATGTTTGCCTTTGTAAGTGTTGCCTTAATCATGGTGTCTCTTCACAGCAATAAACCTTAACTAAAACACCTATTATCCCATCCAAAGAGTGTTATGTTAAGGGCTGTCTCTGGGAGCTCATTAACCCTCAGTTCTGGTGGTCTTAGTGGAAAGGCAGCTCCAAAGGCCAAGCAAGAGCCCTCCAGCCTGAAGTGGGAGTAGCGTAGCACGTGGAAAAGCCAGGTGTGATATGAGTGAGGTACTAGTGTGTGTGCTCCACTTACCAAAGGACAGCGTTCCAGTGCTAAGCCCAGCAACTGGCCCCTCCTGCTGCTACTGTGTCTATGGGATGAGATTTCTGGATGCTCAGAAAAATATCTCTAAAGAGGAGCACTTCCTTTGGATATGTTCTGTCTCTTGAGAAAAGCCAGCATGGAAGACCCAGGAAAGAATGTCTGGAGAGAAGGAGGTGTATAGACCCCTAAGGTGAGAAAGAACTCTGGATGCTGAAAAAGCTTAAAGGTGCTAAGTGTCATGGAGAGCGGGGAGGTGAGGAGCTGGAGGGGATGCCAGGGATGCCAGAGGTGGTGGGGCGATGGGAGAACCAGCACCCTTAGGATCTGTGTGGTCACAAGAGAGGCCCATTATTCAGAGAAGATCTAAACCAGGGTACTGGCTGGTAGCTGGAAAGGTAAAGAAAGTACTTGTCAGAAGAGATTATAGGAGGCAGTGACAGAAAAGAAGAGGGACCAAAGGAACCTATATACATCAGTATCTCCTCCCCCTGTCCCCAGCACCTGACCCAGGACAAGCATCCTGGGCCTTTGCTAACCCTTCTGGAACACATAGGAACCCAAACAGCTCTACATTATAGGGCTCCACAGTTGAAAGGTCAACAAAGGTATAAGATATATAAGATGCCCAATTCAATTTGGGTTACACTACAAACAATTTTTAATTAAAGTGTATCCCCGAGCAGTATGTTTGTGATTTTCTGTCTAGATTTTGATTAGCAATCCTATATTTTTTTTTTTCTCAGTAACCTTGCCTTGCTTCCTCTTACCTGAGGACTTATCTCCTAGAGTTGGGGGTGAGAGGTGGCGCCATTGCTTCCAAAGCTGGAAATGAGGTACTTCCACCATGACTCCATAAGACATAAGCCCGAAGCAAGCAAGGAGAGAGATGGTAAACAGAACCCGCCATAGACTGAGCTCAAACTCTGACTTCACATTAAGAGTCACTATGCGGAAGCTGGCACAGCACCATTTGTTAAGTTAGAATTTATAGATAAGAATCTAAAGAAGTAAGCAAGCTTTGTTTAATTTATCCCAGTCATACTAACACAGGCCTGTGCTCCTGTCACTCAAGGGGCAGGAGCGGGAAAAATGGTACAAGTTTGAGGCCAGCCAGTTCCAGGCCGTCCAGGACTGTATGGCGAGACTCAATCTTAGTACCACTGATGATGATGAATTATCTGAAGTTAATTACCCATTAGCTGTATTGTATGATGTTAGACAAGTAATTTTTTTTTTTTGGACACACAGAATTCAGCGAAGATTAACTTTTTTTTTTAAGTTAATGTAGTACATTAAATTCAGAATTTCATCACATCCAGGAAAAATAAAAACACATGGAGTGTGGTGGTTTGAGTAAGAATGCTCCCACACACACACACATACCCATGGGTTCATATATTTGAATGCTTAGTGACCAAGGAGTGGAACTCTTCGATAGGTTTAGAAGGGTTAGGAGGTACGGCCTTGTGGGGTGAAGTGCATTACTGGGGATGGGCTTTGAGTTTTCAAAAGCCCACACGCACCCACCATTTTCCTCTTTCTCATGCTCTACCGACTGAGCTAGCCGGGCGCTCATTTTCCTCTTTCTCTAAGCCTGTGCATCAGAGTGCAGCTCTCAGCTACTTCCCCAGTGTGTGCTGCCATGCTCCCTGCCATGTTGACAATGAGCTGAGCTTCTGAAACTGCAAACAAGGCCTCAGTTAAATGCTTTCTTTTATAGGAGTTGCCCTGGGCATGGAGTCTTTCCACAGCAATTTGTCTCCATTTAAGGACCAGGCCTGATTTTAAAAAAATAGCCACAAGGAACCAGCTCCAGGAACAGACCATAAAACCCAGAACAAGATCATAACCTGCCCCCCCACACACACACACAAAGAACAGCTTAGAGTAACCATAAAAATGGGGGAATGAGCCATCTGTACTGAGTAGTCCTATCTCATCCTATGGTTAAATGTTCATAGCATAGGAATTCAGACCGCTGACCACCTGGGACCCGCCCCTAGTACCCACCAATGAAATTTTAGATTACCTAATCCTTCTAGAGATTTTCCTTGGTTCCCTATAAGAAGGCCTGCATGCCTTTATCTGGGGTCACCATTTTGGAGAACGGTTGCCCCCTGCATGTTGGTTGTATCTGCAGAATAAACACCTTTGTCTTCACACACGATCTGAGTCTGGGGTCTTCCTTCAGCGATTTTTGGACACTTACAATAGAGCAGTGACTAAGACACAAAGCTCAGCCCAACTCAAGAGAAAAGGCAAGGTTAAAGACAACCCTATTCCAGAGAGCAGCACTATAGTCCAAGGCTATACTATCTCTACCTTTTCATTCTGCCATGACATTGTTTATACAGAAGTTTATTTGGCTCATGATCCTGGAGTTTGGGAAGTCCAAAGTTGAGGGTTCACAGGTAATAAGGGCCTTCTTGCTGCTCTAGAACATAGTAGATGGCAGCTGGCTTAGTTAGAATTTCTATTGCTGAAATGATACCATGACTACGGCAACTCTTACAAAGGAAAACATTTAATTGGGGCTGACATGGTTCAGAGTTCAGTCCATTGTTGTCATAGTAGAGACAATAGTGACATTCATGCAAGCATGGTGCTGGAGAGTTATCTGTGACACACTTCCTCCAACAATGCCATGCCTACTCCAACAAGACCATGTCTCCTAAGGGTGCCATTGTCTGTAAGTCCATGAGGGCCATTTTCATTCTAACCACCACAGCAGCATACAGTAAAAGAATACACAGCAGAGAGAGGGAAGGGCCCTGAGTGCAAGCTTTTTATCAGAAACACACTTCCATGATCACTAGGTAACTAACCTGCAACCTCAAGAAAGACACAAATCCTTTCGCAAGGGCTCTGTCTCTGCCACGACTCAACTGCTCCACATCTCTCCACTGAGGATGAAGTTTCCAGCAGACATATTCAAGTGACAGCAAGGACAGAAAGGAAATACTCTCAGGCCAGTGAGACAGTCAGTGGATAAAGCTGCTTGCTGCCAAAGCTACCAATCTGAGTTCCATTCCTGGGATCCTCATGGTGAGAAGAACACTTAGTCCTCGGACACACATGCACAATGGCATATGTGTACATACATTCAAAGTCACACACACTAAATAAATAGGTGCCTATGGCCTTTTTTCAAAATCAGGCCTGGTCCTGGTCCTTAAATGGAGACAAATGGGGTTTATGTTGTCCTTTCAGTATACACACACACACACACACACACACACACACACACACACACACAGACATACACACACTAAATAAATAAATATAATTTTTAAAGTTTAAAGGAAAATACTTTTTAAGTAAATAAGAGTGATAGGAAATCTAAGCAAGGGAAAGGTCATTTTAAGAGGTCAATAAAGATGTTTTTATATAAAAGAAAATAGATTTGTTGCTATCAGATCAACTATCAAAAATGCTAGAGGGGCCAGGCATGGTGGCACATGCCTTTAATTCCAGCCCTCAGGAGGCAGAGACAGTGGGGTCTCTGCAGAGTTCAAGTTGGCCCTGGCTTTGTAACTAGTTCCAGGAGAGCCAGGGCTACATAGAACCACTCACACAAAACAACAACAGCAAACTGAGAGGAACTTTGACTTTAGTGGTGATGGGTGGAAACTCAGGCGGAAATGAGGGACGGACCCTGGAAAAGATGAGAGATGGATAAAGTAGAGATAACTTTTTCTCAGAATGCCTCTCAAATATAACTCGGTGAAGCAATCATTGTATCAGGGTTTATATGCAGACTCAGCACTACAACAACAGTAGGGGGAAGGATGGGGAGGGTGGTGGGTGGAGTTAGACAACTGTCATGGAGACACTTCACTGTCAACTGGACTCCATTGGGAATTTCCTAGGATTTATCTGTGAGGTGTTTCCAGAGAGCCTTAGCAGAAGAGGGATGGAGGAGAGGTGTGTGCTAGAACTCCTACCTCCCTGCTTCCTGGCTGTAGATGCAATGTCACCAGACCCTCCTGCATGGCCACTACGCCTCCCCAACATGGTAGACGGTAGCCTTCAAGCAGTCATAGTCACAGAAAAAGAAACTTAAGTTTATGTGTCTCACCTGGAGTAGGACTGTAAATAGGCTGTGCCGTATGTTTTTGTCTCTAGGGCAACCACTTAGAAGTGGGGGTTTGTGAGCTGATGACAGCTCAGTGGTACAGTATTCACTCACATGAGGATGCAATGGTAAGATGTAGGGGCTCTTGGGATGCTGTGCTTCTTGTGCTCGTTTCCAGTTCTACATCGATATTTCTTCCCTGGTCTTCTGACCCTTTCCTGCCCCACCCGTGCCAGACCCTGTCCATTTCCTTCAGTCCCAAATGCCATCAAGAGAAGGCCACATCGTAAAGAAGACTTCACTGAGAGTCTCGGGCAATGAGTTGTTGCTACATCCCAAACTACAGAGCCAACAGCATATAAGTATTATTTTCCATCTTTCTTATGAAAGTTCAGTTGTTCAGTCAGCTGGCCACCAGAAATTTCTCTCTGATCTTTCTCCAACCTCCCAACCTGCCCTGTGTATCCAACGCCTGTCCTGGGGTTGTCACAACAGCTAAGGTCCTGTTCTGTTACCAACCTGCCCTGTGTATCCAACACCCGTCCTGGGGCTGTCACAACAGCTAAGGTCCTATTGTGTTACAAGAAGACAGCATTCTCTCTGAAAATTTCCACATCCAGCTTTTAAACCTATCTTGTCTCCACCCCCGCTCCCACATATAGATATACTATACTATTAAGCTATCTCCTGGCTGTGTTTGCTATTAAACAGAGCAAAATAGCTCAGATCTGAACCTGCAATACCCAGTTACCTAGGCTTTGAAGCCAACTGAGCCTCAGTGGCAGCAATCCACGCTACATCTGTGACTATTCTTGCTAACATCTATTCCTTGGGTACCATTCATCATCACAAGTGGCTTCTTTGTTTCACTCAAAATATATGTTCATTAAGTACCTACTATGAGCTAGGTACAAAATGCTGGGTCAAAATATTACATTCTCTCTCTCTCTCTCTCTCTCTCTCTCTCTCTCTCTCTCTCTCTCTCTCTCTCTCTCTCTCTCTCTCTCTCTCTCTCTCTCTCTCTCTCTCTCTCTCTCTCTCTCTCCCTTCCTCCCTCTCTCCCTCCCTCCCTCCCTCCCTCCCCCCCCTCTCTCTTTAGATTTATTTATTATTATATAGACACACCAGAAGGGGGAGTCAGATCTCATTACAGATGGTTGTGAGCCACCATCTGGTGCTGGTAACCAACTGCCCACAGCTTGGCAGTTTTTAATAACAATGCATTTCGTTCAACCCATTTAGCTTTCCTCTCCCCTTGGAGAGTGGAGCTGCAGACACCTGGATAGTCCCACATTTACAAACTTCCGAAGTCTCATGGGATGGTTGTTGTTGTTGGTGGTGGTGATGTCTACCAGCTGAGACTTCTGCTGGGCTGGGCTGTAGCTACAACACCTAGGAGTCATTTTTCTCATAGAAATTGCCTGGTTTCTCACTATGTAGTTTCAGGGAAAGGGTAGAGAGAGGAGAAGAGGGAGAGGGGGGAAGAGGGGGAGGGAGAGGGAGAAGAAGGAGAAGTAGCAGGAGAGGGTGAAGGAGGGGGGAGAGGAAAGGGAGGACAGAGGAAGAGAAAGGTCAGAGGGAGGGGAGAGGGAGAGAAGAGGAAGAAAGAGGTAGGCAGAGTTGAGGACCCAGCCACGGGTATTAAGGCACTTGGAGACCACAGGGCACAAAAGCCTTCACTTTTCTTAGGCCTGATGGGTGTGTGTTACCCAATTAGCTGGAGCCCAGGATGATCTACAGCAATGGAGGAAACCAAATCCATGAGGAGGGGGAAAAAAAGGTATTGGTTAAAGATATGTTAGCTTCTCTTCTATCCTTTTACCCCCCCCCCTCTGATTCTTCCTATTGTTCATCCTCAAGCAGAATTCAGAGGCTTGGGGGAGCCTGCTTAGTGAGAGGGCCCTTGGGAGCTAGCCTGCAACCCAGAGCTCATTGGGAAGGCAGAGAATTCATGGAGGGAGGTTCTGTAGGTGGGGAACAAGAGCATCCCGTTACAAACATGAGTAAGAGCGTTTTGATGGCAACTCTCAAACTATACATATATCAAGAGTGTGGGAAGGGGGTACGGGGACAAGTGTCCAAACAGTTAAGGAAAATAGACAGTGCCAACAATTGGCATGGCAGGCAGTCATTTAATTACACAAGCTAACAAAGTAGAATTTCTGGCATGCCTTACCCCAGAGTCATTTAGATTTGGCTTAGAAAGCGGAATGGTTTTTATAACAGATTTTTTTTCTAATTATGTTTTGCTTATGTTAATATGAAGATTTTATTCCTCAAGTAAATACCACCTGATCACAAAGCAGCAGGGCCCAGGAGTACACTGAGCGCCAGGTGGAAGCCAGGCTGGGGGTTCACAGTTTGTGTTCCTTCTGTGGGAGCAGCTCTCTCCAGCTCATCCGCAAAGCGTGAGGGCAAGCTAGCTACGTGGCTCTTCTGGGCTTCTTCTGAATTCCTCAAAATAATGACCTTCAGCTGGCTGTGGTTGTACGGCAAGAATCCCAGCTGCTGGGAGGCTGAGGCAGGAGGATGCAAACTCAAAGTCTGCCCAGGCTACAGAGGAAGCTCAAAGAGAACTGGATAATTCAGCGAGACCTTGCCTCAAAAATAAAGTGTCTAAAGGGGGCCGAGGGTGTGGCTAAGTGATGTAACTCTTGCCTGGGCATGAGGCTCTGAGTTCAACCCCAGTGCCAAGAAAAGACCAGTCCCGCTTGGCTTTATATAAATTACCTGAAGGACCTATGTAAACGCAGGTTCCTAGGCCCTGGCAGGATGACTGACAGGTCTAGGTGGTGCCTGGGAAGCTGAATTTCAGCAACTATTCTAGATCTTCTAGGATACCTGGTCATGCCACTTCCGTTTGTTTAAAAAAAAAAAAAGCCTCTCAAGGGAGTGGATGCATGGTTATACTTGAGGTAAAGCAGGCTAGCAGCAAGCAGGCCAAGTGAGAAAATGAAAGAAGCCAGCCCAGGGCTCAGACTCCACCATGGCATTGGTGAGGTATGCTTCCTACTCTGACTGCCATTTCTGAGGAGGGTGATAAATCGATACACCTCAGAATCCTGTCTGAGAAGACTGGAGGGGAACAATCTCCAAATTAAAATATCAAAATACTAGAGAGTGGCTCTCTACCTGTCCAGAAGGTTCTAGAGCTTCTGTGATCCCTGCCTTTTTTAGGGTCAGCCCCTGGGAGAGCTAGCCTTATGTCCATGTGTCCTGTGATTCTGTGTTTCAGAGTTCAGAGTGTGCATCAGACTCGTGTGTGTGTGTGTGTGTGTGTGTGTGTGTGTGTGTGTGTGTGTGTACAATCACATATGTGTCTACCTGGGGAAGTAAGAGACCAACTTTAAATATCTTCTTTCTCTAATCTCAATCCACCAAATATGTAGAGACAAGGTCTCTGGCTGCATCTGAACCTCAGTGTTCCTGTTAGATTCAGCAGTCATCGAGTGCATGCATGGGACCTGCCCCCTCACTCTGAGTACTGGTGTTCCCAGCACGCGCTGTCACCCCCAGCTCTTCTATGAGTTCTGCAGATCCTAACTCAGGTTTTCATGCTTATGTTATAAGGACTTCTTGCACTGAACCATCACCTCCTTAGCCCAAAGCTCGGACCTTTCAGGCTCCTCAGCCTCCTGTTTCCACTCATGCCATTAGCATTCATCCCCCAGCATATGGACAGCAGGTTTTGCGCCTGCTCTCCCTTGCTGTTGGCGCTGCACCATTCAACAATATGGTGTTAACAAAAAATATTAAAACTAGCTGTCTTACGCTCTTGGTTCTTGTTCATAATGTTGCATAATGAAAAGGAAAATCTTTCCCACAGTCCCAGTGGCGCAGAAACATTTAGAGATGACTCTAAATATAGCCTCCCAGATGACAGAGAGGTTGTTTTATGTCATTCTGTGATTTCTTTTTCACAGTGTGTTCTATGTGCCGGAATAAAAAAAAAAAAAATTAACAAAATCAGAATGCTAAATTTAAAGGCACCTTTGCTCTTTACCGATTGCCATTTAATGTGCTGCGCAAGTTGGCATCAGACTCTGAGCAACAACAAAACGAAACAAAACAAAACAAAAAAAACCCCAGAAAGCAGTGACCCCCACCCCGAGTATGCCAGATCCTGGCCTCTGTCGTGTCTCTGCTAACCTGTGAGCTTTTGACTTCCGGCCATAGAAAGCGCAATAGAAAGAGTCACAGCGGTTCCCTCTATTGGACTTAGGTACATGGCAAGAGAAGACTGAAGGGATCCAGAATTTTATATGGCATAATTACTAATCCCAGGTGACATATGATAAGCTCCCAGATATCGTCAGAATACTGATTTAGTTAAGGAGAATAAACGGTAATGGCAAGCTGTTCCAGATAGGCTATTTAAAATACTTCTAACCTGGGTGGGAAATCTGTAGTAACCTATCAGTGGCTATAAAACTTCAGCCCTGGAGAACTGGAGAGATGGCTGTTCCAGAGGTCCTGAGTTCAAATCCCAGCAACCACATGGTGACTCGCAACCATCTGTAATGGGATTTTGTGCCCTCCTCTGGTGTGTCTGAAGATAGCAACATTATACTCACATACACACAATAAATAAATAAATAAATAAATAAATAAATAAATAAATCTTTTTTTGTGGGGGGGTGGGGAGGTTCGAGACAGGGTTTCTCTGTGTGGCCCTGGCTGTCCTGGAATTCACTCTGTAGACCAGGCCTCAAACTCAGAAATCCGCCTGCCTCTGCCTCCCAAGTGCTGGGATTAAAGGTGTGTGCCACCACTGCCCGTAAATAAATCTTTTTTAAAAACAATTTCAGCCCTACATCAGAGATAGTTGTAATATACTCAGAGCTTCTGTATATGGGTCAGGAAGGGATAGGATTCAATCCACAGGAAGTAACTTTGGTTATTTCTCAGGAAAGCAGCTTTGGTGAGATGCAAATAGACAGATTTCCTTAAATGAAAAGAGAATGAATTCATCCTAGAAAAAGAATTCATTTCCAACCTCTTTCTCGTTCAGGGTGAAGTAGGTGGTTCATCAGGAATCTGATGTGTCCCTTAGCTAGAGAGACTCAGGAGATGCTATGGCTGCTGCATTGAGTGGGTTCCATCGTGATTCAGGCCCAAACGTTTGCTGGAAGGTGAATGGATGTGAGTGCCCCCTGCACCGTGTGCTCATTTCTTCTGGAGGTGTGTTTAAAGACACCCAGGCCTCCCTGATGTTTTTAGGAAACAGCAGGCAAGTTTTGGCCTTGTGGCTGAAAATTTGGTCCTTGAAGGGGGTTTTTTATTAGAATTTTAATTAAAATTCTAGTTTTTTAATTAGAATTTTAATTAAAATTCTAGTTTTTTAATTAGAATTTTAATTAAAATTCTAGTTTTTTAATTAGAATTCTGTTTTTATTTTATGTACATCGGTGTTTTGCCTGCGTGTATGTCTATGAAGATGTGGCGTCCCCTGGAACTGGAGCTACAGACAGTTGTAAGCTGCCGTGCGGGTGCTGGGAATTGAACTTGGGTCTTCTGGAAGAGCAGCTAGGACTCTGAACTGCTGAGCTGTCGCCACCTCACCGACCAGCGGAAATAAGGAGGCAACCACGAACTCTTCAAGCAGTTTATTCAGGAACCCTGTACTACAGAATCATTCATTCATCTCTCCTCCCAACCCCCAGAACTCACGGGTTAAATACTTTCCCTGGTCCCAATCAGCATCGGCTACGCAGCAAAGCATAATAGGCCACGAGAAATCATACCAGCTTGCATCACAAACTGGAGGCACTCAACTTTTCTAAATAAGGACTTGTTTATCACGATGATCCAAATAAGGACTTGTTTATTGCGGTGCTCTCTGCTCTGGCCGGAGGCCAGGCACCATATTTAGGGTGGCAGTTGTGGCTCTCCACACTGAGCCATCATCTCTCCAGCCCCAGTCCTCGACTGTTAATACTGCCAGCTTGGCAGACTCTGTAATCACCTGAGGGGACAAGCCTCTGGGTAGAGCTGTGAGAAATTATCTAAATAGCTTAGCCTCTGGGCTCCCTTGTGAGGCATTCAGTTAACTGAGGTGGGAAGACCCACACTAAGTGTGGTCAATCCATCCTCTGGGCTGGGATCCTGGATCCAGAGAGGAGAAAACCGGCTGAACACCAGCATTTATGTCACCTTTCATATTGATTACGGATGCAACGTGACCAGCCACTCCAACATCCTGTCACTACTACTCTACTCTATAATGGACTTGAACTGTGACCCAAAAGACACTTCTTTCTTTGAGTTGCTTTGGCTAGAATAGTTTATCAAAACAATGAGAAATAACTAATGTAGTCTCCAGTGTGCGTTGATGTGAGAGAGATCATCCTGGGGCTGGCTGGGTGTTAGGCAGATATCCGCTCCACAGAACCACACATAAGGCCCAAGAAAGGGTTCATGGAGGTCAAAGTCTTTCTTCTAAAAGTTCATTCTCCTCCCCACCTTGTACTAGAACAATAAATGTGGACACTAATTTCTATAGATGTTGGCAAAGGAGATGACCAGACAGGGTCTTTTGCATGCCAAACAAGTATTCCACCACTGAAATATAGCAGCAATCAGACTGCATTGTTTTTTAAAACACAAGCTCTAAGGAGGCCACATGTCACCAACTGCTGATAATCTTGGCTTGTTTCTAGATAGGAAATCTGTAAGCCAAAGCGCTGCTGGCTACAGTGGGGCCACAAACCATGAGCCTCAGGTGGCAGCACATCAGTTACTCCCATCAGCCTGGTCTCCAGTTCCACCTCTCTCCACAGCGCACGGACTGCTCTGTTTTTCTGTCTTTCCCATCTCCCCATCACCATTGTAGTGGTGCCTGGGCACTGCCCTCTGCACAAGGTGGGGTGGCCTTTAATTTTTGTTTTTTTGGTTTTTTTTTTTTTTTTTTTTTTTTTTTTTTTTTTTTTTAGTTTTTTGATACTAGGTTTCTTTTTTTTTTTTAAAGATTTATTTTTATTTATTTTATGTGTATGAGTACACTGTAGCTGTACAGATAGCCCTGAGCTATCATGTGTGTGGCTGCTGTTGATCTCAGGACCTCTGCCAGCCCTGCTCTCTCTGCTCCAGCGTAATTTACTGCAGCTGTCTTCAGACGCACCAGAAGAGGGCATCCGATCTCATTACGGGTGGTTGTGAGCCACCATGTGGTTGCTGGGATCTGAACTCAGGACCTTCAGAAGAGCAGTCAATGCTCTTACCCGCTAAGCCATCTCGCCAGCCCAACGCTAGGTTTCTTTATGTAGCCCTGGCTGTCCTGGAACTTGCATTGAGGACCAAGCTGGTCTCAAAGTTAGAGATTCACCAGTCTCTGCCTCATTAAATGCTTGTGCCACCATGCCCCAGCTAAATTAAAGTTTTTTTAATTCGTCAGGACATAAAGTCTGCCTGGTGAAAGAATAGCCGTCATTGGCCTCATCCCCGCAGGAAGCTGTATGCCTGGACTTCTCCTTGTAGTTGAGTTTCATCAGATTTCATCCATGTGACAGACACCTGAAACCATTTAAGGAGGGCAAGCTTTATTGTTCAGCCAGTGATGTCACAGAGGTTGTAACAGAACTGTGACACTCACACCATAGGAACAGGTATCTAGTGTGCACTTGTGTTATCTCGCTTCCTCCTCCTGCAAAGTCCCACTTACTCCATCTAGGCCCCCAACTCACTGGATAGTGTCACCCACATTCAAGGCAGGTCTTTATCCTGTTTTATCTCTAGAAAGCCCTCATGGACACATTCAGAATTGTTCTCTGCAAATCTAGGCATCTCTCAATCCAGCCAAGCTGGCAATCAATTCTGGGGATGGAGGCAGGGGAATGTCATTAGTATTTGTGCACATGTGGTATAAGGTGCACATGTATATGTGGGCATACAAAGACTAGAGGTCAACCTTGGGTGTCTTTTATCATCCTGTAGCTTATCTTTTGTGACAGAAGCTATCAGTGAGCCTGGAGCTCACCTTATGGCAATACTAGTTGACCAATGAGCTTCAGGATCCATTTGTGTACTGGATCTTGTGTATATTGGATGTACACAGTATATCCAGTTTTTGTTGTTGTTGTTGTTGTTGTTTTTTGGTTTTGTTTTGTTTTGTTTTTTGCACAGTCTAGGGTTCCAAACTTTGATACCTCAGGCTTAAGTGTCAGCACTTTACTGAGTTATCTCTGCTGCCCAACAATCAAGAGTGACCACTGAATTGTGCATTCTGATTTGCAAAGCAACTCAACGAACCTCTGTCTCAACTCTGAGTCTTATTAAAGACAAATGTCAACTTCACAGCTAGGCAAAAAACATCTCATGGCATATATTTCAGTATTTGTTTGCTGAATCTTTTCCTGCTGCTGCACTTTCTGGTTCTGCCACACGAGAGTGCAGTGTTGGTGAGACACCCTGTGGAGCTATAAATATCTCATGACTCATTTGAACAGCCCGTTTTGAAATGGTGTCGCTTCATTTTCTGTTTAGGAAGAAAAGAAAAAAATAGCTTCAACATATGGCAACAACAGTATTTTCTAATATTCTAGGTTATTCTAATCTTTCTAATTATAACCTTCAGTTTACAATTTTTTAAGAAATCAGATCTCACCAGCAAATACTATCATTTAAAACAGAATTTGACTTACTCAAAATTCATGTGATCTCAGCTCCAGAAACTCCTGAGCTTTAGACAGGGATGGCTGCTTACACAGAGTCCCTAGAGAACAGAGCAGCGAGTCAATCTTGGTCATTACTTGCAAGTGGAAGAGCTGGCTTGCTGGCTGCCATGTTGTCTGCGTAGCCCTGCTCTTACCTGGTGTAATAGTGGTAGTGACAGGTAAGAAGAAAACCCCAACAAAATCCAGACCATGCAATGAAAAGTTTTTGCAGCACTTTGTACTATCAACCCAGAAAAAACAACAGCAAAGGCCTGGTTTCTCTGTCAAACCGGCTATCTCTGAGCTCTGCCACTTGCCAAGCACCACTCATGTCTGTCTTTGCGTCCATAAAAATGACATATTAATAGTTACTTGGACCACAATGTTGTGGCTAAAGAAACTGAGACACCCCCCCTCCGCCAAGGATCCCAGCTCCAGCTTGTTAGAAGTGCCATGTTAGAGGGGGCTGGAAAGATAGTTCACTGGTTAAAAGCACCTGCTGTTCTTGCAAAGGACCTGGACTCAGTCTCCAGCACCTTGATGGTAGCTCAGGACTATCTATAACTCCTGCTCCAGGGGATCCAGTGCAGTCCTGATCGCCAAGGGCACCAGGCGTGCACATGGTGCACATATATACATGCACAACCACTCATACACATCAAATAAGTAAATGTAAAAAATTAAAGCAGCAGCCAACATACAGAGGGGATCACAAGACCCCTCTAAGGAGGCCGCATGTCACCAACTGCTGATAATCTTGGCTTGTTTCTAGATAGGAAATCTGTAAGCCAAAGCGCTGGTATACATTTGTCATCCCAGCACTTGAAGTTGGATGCATGAGGAATAGAAGTCCTAGGCCAGCCTGAGCTACAGATTGAGACTTTGTTTCAACAGCAGCAACAAACAAGTATGCAGCCTGTTAACAGAAATTTGAACATGAGTTTCAGGACATGAGTTCTATGTGCAAGGATTCTTCACAACAAAAAAGTCTTGCTTTTTTCAGGCATCTGTGGAGTTAATAGTCCTAGAGACAATAAAAGCAAATAGGGAGTGAAGAGTCAAGTGATGAATGTCTGTAAGGGAGCCCCATTATTAACATGGGGATGTGTCTTGATGTGTCTAAAATTCTGTGTAAGTTGGTTTCTTGGCAAATAGGAGGTTGCTCTAACAGCTCCCAGAGGCAAGAAGTACACAACTACTACAATTCCCTTCGTTTGTTTCCATTTGGGGTGATATATTTTGAAGAAGAGTTGAAAAGAAATGAAAGTAGCGATGAAGAACTAGAAATATAGAGACTGTTAGGCATGGGGGTACAGACATTTATTTAATCCTGGCACTCCAGACGCAGAGGCAAGATTTCCGGGTTCGAGGTTAGACTAGTCTATATGGTGAGTTCCAGCCCAGCCAAGGGTATGTACTGAGACCTTGAGTCAAAGCAAACAAACGCAAGAACTGTTTTTTTAAAAAAGAATAAAAGCAAGAGGAAATAAAAGGGAACAGAAGAGAGTGGAAGCTCTGGGAACTTATTGCCATCATATGTTACATTCCATAAAAAATTTACAATCAGGTCTCCTTTAGACAGAGCTCCCGGAGGCCAGGACCCACACCTGGAGTGACTTTATCACCCTGGAGTTGCTCATCCCCAAGCTTGACCCACACTGGGAGTGAACTATTTTTATTTGCTGATGAAATGACAAGGGGAATTAAGACAACAGAAAGAGCAAGGAAAACAGCAACTAAGACTGCAGGCTGATCCGAAACTCTTCTAGGTTGGAGAGTAAGTGGCAGACTCCACAGGTAAGATGAGGCATCAGGGACATCACACTCCTAGCATGATAGTCATTACCATCTTTATCTGAAGCGACTATGGCTACTTGTGAGCATCCTTCAGAATGACATCTTTGGCATTCCCTCACCTAATGAGGGGGAGAGCAAAGTCTCTAGGCCTTCCCCAGAGCTCTCAGGCACTCCCTGGTGCAGTTTTCTGCCAGCTATGTTCAGTTCTTCCTCAGATGCACATGGACTTGGAGGTGACACACAAGTACATACAGTATGGAAGGGTAACTGGAGATCTTCAACTATGCAGCTCTGGGGGAGTCATCCTTATGGGGACTTCCCAGAAGTCATTGTTTCTGGTAATATAGCTGTTTTGGGTCCTTAATACTCCTGTACCTCCTCACCCATGCTCTGTAAGCAAGCCCAATAAACTCACTGGTTCACCAAGTTGGATTTCGGTGGAATCTTTACTGTGATCTGTCATTGGTACCCTATCTGGGGGAGTAGCCGTTTGTTAGTGTCTGCCTAGGGAAAGTCACACAACACACGCTTAGGATGAGAATCTCCTGGAAGTTCTCAGCAGTGGGAATGACGCCACTGAAAATCCATTATGCCAAAGCGGACAGTGCTTTGTCTTATTGAAAGCAGACTTTCCACAAAGTGCTTTAGTAAGTGACACTCCTTCTACTGCTGTGAGCAAATCTATGCTGATTATCATGTTGCTACAAGAGCTGGGAGATATTTCATATTCTGCTTATACCCATTATGGGCAGTCAGAATCCATTTCACACATGCTGCTTCCCAGCAAAGCATGCTGAATCCCGTAGACACTCGGTATTTACCAGAACAGAGAGAAATCTCTTCTGATCTGTTATGAGCTACCGGAAGATTCTGACAGCCTCACTTCCTGTTGCTTTCTGTTATTCATCTCTGGTTCATTTGTTTCCCTTAAAGTTTGCAAATGCACCAAGCCTCCCATCACGCCTGCTGCCTGTCAGGATGCCCTCTATACTAGCTAATCTGTAGATGAATTACAAATTACTTAAATTTGTTTTCTAGCCCTGAGTAAGTGGCACATTCCTTCAATCTCACCACTCAAAAGGCAGAAGCAGGCTGATCTCTGTAAATATAGGACCAGCTTGGTTAACATAGTGTTCTAGGACAGCCAAAACTACATAGTGAGACCCTGTCTGTAAAAACAAAAAATAAAATAACATTTGTTTGTTCTATGGGTCCCAGTCAAGATGAGCTTCAATGCCAGTTGGACAAGAGACCATGTGGGTGAGTAGTTATGGGCACAGTGCTGGCATCCAGCTGCCTATATTTGAACCCAGATCTAACCAGGCTTCTTCAGGAAAATACTTAACACATAAGCTCTATGGCATGTGCTCCTTTTTCTATGAGCAGCTGACAATGAATCTACAATAATTTAGCCAATCTCTTCAAGTTGGATAAAACACCTCTAACTTTACACTATTATAGCAATGCGATGACAAACATTTTTGCATGTGGTTATGCATCAAAGTATTGTCTGACATAATTTCAAGTGGATGCTAGCTAGGCAAATTAGCAAACACACCAATTATGTTTTAATTGTATTCCTGTCAGAAAATTATCTTTAGTTGTCAAGATTTGATGTCATGGTCTTTTGCAGTTGATGCAACTGTTACAGTTGAAGATATTTCTTTTAACTTTCAGGACCTGCTTCTTCATTTACTTTCCTGTAAGAGGAAATTACTTACATCTGATTCCTGGGGCTCCTTTTAATGCCTCCAGAACAACTATTGGGGTGTCCTTACTACAGGTCTACAACCTATTCTCTTCCTCTGTTCCATGTTTGTTCCAAGGATTTCTTAACTGTCTGTGAATGATCTCCTCCTCCTCCTCTTCCTCCTCCTCCTCCTCTTCCTCCTCCTCCTCCTCTTCCTCCTTCTCCTCCTCTTCCTCCTCTTTCTTCTCCTCCTCCTCCTCCTCTTCCTTCTTCTTCTTTTGTTTTTCTGAGACAAGATTTGTCTGTATTGCCCTGGCTGTCACTCTGTAGACCAGGCTGGCCTTGAACTCAGAAATCTGCCTACTTCTGCCTCCCAAGTGCTGGGATTAAAGGCATGTGCCACCACTGCCAGGTTATCTTCTTATTCTTCTTTAATCCTTTTTTATAGTTCAGTCTTTATCCCTCTTCTAGTCCATCCTCTGACTGTTCCTCATCCCATACCTTCTCTCCCCCACCCCCTGCCTTGTCTCCAAAAGAATGTCCCCATCCCCACTCCCCACTAGACCTCCGCACTCCCTGGGGCCTCAAGTCTCTGGAGGATTAGGTGCATATGAAGGATTTTGTTACTAGGAGATTCTCTGAATCCCATTCCCCTCCTGTGACCTCCTACTTTGTGCGGCTCCATCATTTTTTAATCAAATTTTATTTACTGTATGTGCACATGCATCTGTGTTGTGTATATGTGTGTACATGAGTGCCCCAGTGTGTATATATGTGTGGTTAGAAGAAAACTGGCAGGAGTCAAATATTTCCTTCTACTGTATGTGCCCTGGGTCTTGAACTCAGGTCATCAGGGGTGGCAACAATTGCCCTTACCTGCTGAGCCATTTCGTTGGCCCTTGTTACAATCTTACTAACCTGTTAAAAACAAAATACTCATGCCAGGCGGTGGTGGTGCACGCCTTTAATCCCAACACTTGGAAGGCAGAGACAGGTGATTTCTGAGTTCTGGGCCAGCCTGGTCTACAGAGTACCAGGACAGCCAGGACTACACAGAGAAACCCTGTCTCGGAAA
>NW_022196896.1:113272741-113274970 GCF_008632895.1 Mastomys coucha
AAAAAAAAAACAAAACAAAAAAAAAAACAAAACAAAAAGATACTCACTAATCTGTTAAAGGCAAGGATGTTCAGACAATTCTGACCCGTTTTCTGTTCGAGTGAGCTTATCAACCAAAGCCATCTGTCTTAGTCAGGGTTTCTATTCCTGCACAAACCATCATGACCAAAAATCAAGTTGGGGAGGAAAGAGTTTATTCAGCATATACTTCCACATTGCTGTTCATCACCAAAGGAAGTCAGGGCAGGAACTAACACAGGGTAGGGACTTGGAGACAGGAGTGGATGCAGAAGCCATGGAGGAGTGCTGCTTATTGGCTTCTTTCCCCTGTCTTGCTCAGCCTGATTTCTCATAGAACCCAGGACTACCAGCCCAGGGATGGCACCACCTACAATGGGCTACCCTGCCCCACCCCCAACCCCTTGATCACTAATTGAGAAAATGCCTTACAGTTGGATTTCATTGGAGACAGTTCCTCAAGGGAGGCTCCTTTCTCGGTGATAACGCCAGGTTGTGTCAAGTTGACACACAAAAGTAGCCCATATATCATCTTTCTAAGTGTCTGCGTGTCATCAGTTTCTCCTTCCTAACTTCTACTAATATTGGATTGCCTTCTGAGGCTCTTAGGAGTCTAATGAAGGACAGGTTCTCTGATTCATTGTTCATAGTTTTTATTCGCTCTTGTTTTGATCCATCTTGTTTGGTGGTAGTGCTGGGGCATTTCTAAAGTCAGTGGTTCTGGGAACAGAGGCACATGACTATATATAGTCTCAGCTACTCAGCTGCCCTCAGAGGGCAGATATGAGAATATTTGGTAGAATGCAACCTGTGTAGAGGATCTGCAAGAAGAGGGTTTCTAGAAGACAGCTTAAGCTCCTGCTCTTAACTTTGTACAACTTGAGAAGCTATTGTGAAACCATGGCCCAACATTCATAGCAAAACTTCAATTTTCTTAACAGAGATGCATGAGATCATTTCTGGGAGCTTGAACAGTCACTAAAAAGGAGCCAGTGATGAAACAGCTGTCTTAGGTTTTTGTTGTTGTTTGAGACAGGTTCTGGCTATCACAGAACTCACCATGTAAACCAGGTTTGCCTCAAATCACAAAAGAGCCACCTGTCTCTGCCTGCTGAGTGAGCCATCAAGCCCAGCTTAATTAAAAAAAAAAAAAAAAAAAAGATGCACTGCCTAGCCCACAGGCCAATCTTATGGAGGCATTTTCTTTTTAAAGATTTATTTATTTACTATTATATGTAAGAAGTACACTGTAGCTGTCTTCAGACACACCAGAAGAGGGCATCATATCTCATTACGGATGTTTCTGAGCCACCATGTAGTTGCTGGGATTTGAACTCAAGATCTTTGGAAGAGCAGTCAGTGCTCTTAACTGCTGAGCCATCTCTCCAGCCCCGTGGAGAGGTTTTCTTAGAGGAGGTTTCCTCTTCCCAGACTGTGTCAGGTTAAAAGAAAACAAACAAAAAACAGAACACGAAGCTAGTACAGCGTCAGGAAAGCTACCTGACATCTCTCCTAGCTAATAAAACAAAACAAACAAACAAAAAAAAAACAAAAAACAAAAAACCAAGGCTCCAGGGCATGTGTGTGTGTGTGTTCACGGTCTGCATTTCTCTTGCCTCTACCTGTGGGTTTTTCTGGAAAACCACAAGTACCCTAAAAGATTGAACCAGTCTTCCTTGACTTGAGAGGGGAAAGGCGTAGTTTTATTCCATGAATTATGCTACTCACCTCCTTTTCATTAAGAAAAAAAAAATCTTCAAAACCCCCCCGACAGAGATATCTTTTGAAAAAAATCTACTTCTCTCTTTGGTGTGTTTACTTTGCTAAACTTCTCTTTAAACTGTGTCTCTCAACTGATTCATGTCCTTTGATAGCGTAGTAACCAAAAGACCAAAAAGATGGTTTGAGTCTAGGACTTTTGAGAGCAGCCTTGAAGGCACACACACACAAACGCATGAGGAAAAATTCAGTTGGGGTAGGTCTTGGAGGTACACAGTTGTCTATGTAAAGACAGACTTAGCATGCAGCTGAGAGAAATTACATTTCATAGCTTTTCACATTCCGGTTAAGTACCATTACTATCCGACACCTCACAGGTTAGGCAACTAATGCTTAGGGAGGCTGTCACTCAACGACAACTCAACTCCACACAGGGGAGTGGCCCCCACTTCTGAGCTGAATTAAAGAAAAAGCAGGCCGAAAGAAAAGAAA
>NW_022196896.1:113274980-113290718 GCF_008632895.1 Mastomys coucha
AGGAAACAGACACCTCTGGACAAAAACACCCAGTTTCCTGTCTCCTTCCGCGAAGACAGGGTGCCTCCCAGCGGCTGCCTCTCATCGCCGCCGCTTCCGGCTTCAAGATTGCGTCATTTGAGAGCGTCCCGCGACGTCTCCGGTGAGCTTGCGCGCAGCCTACGACGTCAGACGACGAGGCGGACCTTCCGGCCTTCTCCCAAATCATTTCCGTCAGAGAGACCGGAAAGTCTTCCCGGATAGCCTCCGGGGTGGCCGGTGAGAGGAAGTGAGGTTCCGGCGGCCGGCTTCTGTTCGCTCGCGGCTCGCGGCACGCTGCAGCCTGCAGCCCCGGTGTCGGCGCGGATCGGCCGCCCTGAGGCGCCGGGGCAGCATTCGGCATGTCGTCGGGCCTCCGCGCCGCAGACTTTCCCCGCTGGAAGCGTCACATCGCGGAGGAACTGAGGCGCCGGGACCGACTGCAGAGGCAGGCGTTCGAGGAGATCATTCTGCAGTGTGAGCCGCACGCGCGGGCCCGGGGCGGGGAGTGGAACGCGGCGTGGCAGCGAGAAGCCCAGGCAGAACCCCCGGCTCCGCCCGCGCGCATGGCGGCCTCGGCGTGGACCTTGCGCCCCGCACGCCCCAAGCCCTTTCATTGCTTACCTTCCTTCTTTGACTTAAACCTTGGGCGGGATCATGGAGGGTTCCCCTTCCAAGGTCTTTCCACAGGCATCCTTTGTGGTTGTAAATCTCGACAACCCAGTCGGCGCCGATGCACTTAGGTCGTCAGGCTCCAAAAATATCTTGTTTAAGTGATCGAGTTCAAGACGGATATTGCCTTTGAGCATTAACTTGAGAGGTGGACGTTCTCTTTGGAGTGCTGTGGTTTTTGACTTCTCGGGCCTCTCCATATTGTTTGTACATATTTGAGTTTTATGATATGTCCATTGGATTACTTGCAATTATTGAAAGCCTTAGGTGAGAAAGTAGTGGTTTCTTCGCCGCTCTTTGGCGATTTTAAGGATCGAAAGTGTCTTTTGTATTCTTAAGGTTCTCATTAGCATTTTCGCACCTCGTATTTTGCCAGTCTGTTTGACAACTGAAGGAAAAAGTTGACACTCCTCGACCCTGAGGTCCCATCTGCTTCCTGAGATAACCTGGGCAAAGTCTTCCTAAGTTTTTGCGGATGATGGGACTCGAAATAGTAACACTGCTGTTTGCGTCTGACTGAGATAAATCAGTAGCTATTTGCACATTAGAATCATCTGGGGGTGTACTTGAAAATAAAAAACACCCCAGACTAATTAAGCCAGTATAAGTGGCAGAAGATAGTTCCACACCTTTTTTATCCTTCCTAAGTGGCTCGGCTTTGCACGCACATTTGAGCACTTTAAGTAATTGGCATGTATTATTTCATCTTAAATTTTATGAAGCACCAAGGCCAACAATGACTAAGTTGCAGTGTGGATTAACGTTGGGGCTGAAATTCGACTTTAGTTTTAAGACACTTGTGCATTCGCCCTTGTTGAATCTCCCGAGGAATGGTCCTTTTGCTGCACTTAGCCCTTGAAAAGGAGAGAGCAGAAAAGGGATGTTGTCTTTGGTGTGTTGCTCCCTTGTACTCAGAGAGCAATGGCTATTATTGTAGCCCAGGAATCTGCTTACATCTTTTAGGGGTTCCATTCTTGTTTCTCTTTAGAAGAAAATGTGGTTAAAAGTCAGATTGGGTCAGAGACCTCACTAGATCCTTACAGACCTTTTCACTTTTCTGGTTTGGCGCATCTTTCAAATGAGAGTGAAGATATGCCCTGTCTGCTTCATAAGAATTCAGTGTATATTCGGGCATTAAACACCATCTGCTTAATCATTTTTGTTTTGTTTTGATTTTTTTTTTTAATTTCAAAACTGGATAGGAGAGTGTCACACACCATCTGAACAACCAGAGCTGGGAAGTATTTTAAATAATGAAGATTCTTTCCAAGCAGTACTATTCTGGAGGGATGAGCTGAGGTGAATTTCAGGTGATCAGGTCTTTAAGTAATACTATCTACTCGGAGCAGGGGAGTCTGGGACATCCTACAGCAACCACAGAAGAAAGACGGTTCCATGTTTGTAGACTTTGGAGGGTGGGATCTCTGCACTTGCTAGGCTAAGGAAGGCACTAGATAGACTATAAAGCTGTAATTTAGGAAACTAATCCTACTGTCCACCCTACTTTAGGTTGTTATATGCTAGTGTTTGTCAGTTTAGGGAAGGTGCTGGATAGAATGTAAGGTCTGGCTGGTCTTCAGTCAGTCAAGTAATAACTGAGGAGTCAGGAGAAGAGAACACAATATGAGAGGCCCATGGAGCAGGTTGGACAGACAACCTTTGCTTCCTTATATCTTTCTTCCTAGGCCAGGGCATTGGTCATACGTTTTCTAGTTTGACTATGACCTAGTTCATTCTAGCCTTCTCAAGCTGGTCATTTCTGACCATCTCCCTTGTGTTCTTGTCTGAGTCTGAAGAGAAACATGAAAAGAGGCCTTGGGTAGGTGTAGGCTTCTTTGTTGATCCTTCTTTGTAGGAGAAAACCTGTATGAAGGAGCCCTCTTAAATGCTTGGTGTCCTTTAAAGGCCCTACCCACCCTTCTCCCAAGCTGTCCATCTGTGGTGAAACTGAATGATGCCCTCTTTTTGTCATGCTCTTCAAGAAACCACTCCTTCCTAAACTTCATCAAATGCAGGAAAAAGTTCCCTACACTTCCACTTTAAGGGGAAGTGGGACTATCCCCAGGCCCCGCTTTGTTTGCGTTTCAGGTGTGTGACCACCTTCAAAGCTGTACGAGGTTCCCCTGGTCAGTTTCTTGTTCTGCTTAGTGATGCTGGAACTCAGAATGTGGTGCTTTATTTTGTGAAGCTGGATCTCTTTGTAACCCGGACGGGCCTCCAACTCAGGCTCTCTTGAAGCCTACAGCATGCTGAGATTGAAGGCATTGCCCCTGATTCAGAACTGTCCTTTGACTCCCAGTTCTCCTTCAAGTATAAGAACTTTTACCAGCTGAAATTTTTTTTTCTTTTGGCAATACTGTACCCTCGAGCCCAAAGCATGCTAGACTATACTCTCCACTGAACTACACTTGTTCCACATTCTCCCCATAGTAATCTCATCAAATAACCGGGGAAAACTAGATACTGGGAAAGAGAATCTTAAACCTCACTGTCTCACCTCAGTTGTGTATTTTGCATGGCCCCACATGAGTAGACTGTCTCGTTTCCTCATTGTTAATTTGCTTTTTGTTATAGGGACTATAGGCTGTGACCTTTTGTTTAGGGATCTTCCCCATTTCTACCCCTTCATAGCCCCCTCAGTCAGACCTTATTGGACTGTGCATTTTGAATCTGACTACATCTTTCAAGCCCTGCCTGTTCTTTTGAATTCCTAAACTATTTACCATCTCATATGGGCACAAAGAACTGTTTTACTGCCAAAGTCTCTCCTATAGAGTTCAAACTTAACCCTCCATACAATTTCCTGAGCAAGCCTCACAATGGTCTTTGACATCTTTCTGATTCAACTTTTTCATGTAACTGCCTGCTTTTACAGTCTCTTATTTCACTCTTGCCAATAAAAAGTCTAAATATTTTACATTTACACCTTTAATCCAAGCACTTGAGAGGCAGAGGCTGGCGGATCTATGAGTTCGAGGACAGCCTGGTGGTGTACAAACAGGACAGACTGGACTACACAGGGAAACCCTGTCTCAAAATAATAATAATAATAATTATTATTATTATTAATAATAAAGGCTAAATATTTCATCCTTTTTCCTGTGTTGGCTCCAATGTTTATTTCCAGTCCCTTAGACTTTCTGCTTTTCTCAGTGCTCTGATCTAAAAAGTAGTTAAATTCATCAATAAAGTTTTATAATACTTAGCATTTTATTTTGCTGTGGTGCATGGTGTTTTGTTCCTACTCCAAAGGTGGAAAATAATAAAGTAAGCTGTTTTAATTTTCTCTATAGGGGTCCTTCTTCCAGGTGTGTGTCCATGGGTTTGTGTAGTTCGACTTCGCAAGCTCAGGCCAGAAGCATCTGAGCAGTTCCTAGATGGCTACAACATCTGGCAAAGCCTACCACAAACATAGTTTAACACCTAGTAATGATGACACATGCTCAGGACATCCTGTGTTTCTCTGGTTCCAAACTTTGTAAGATATGTGCATGATACAATAATAGCTTTTTTTTTTCTTTTTATATATACAGATACCAAGTTGCTGGAAAAGTCAGATCTTCATTCAGTATTGACCCAGAAACTACAAGCTGAAAAGCATGACATACCAAATAGGCATGAAATAAGGTATTCTGAAACAAATCTGTTGTACATTTTATTTGGAGCTTGTCTTATGTTCTCGTTCCCCCCACACACGCATATTTATTTAGGCAGGGCCCCACACTATAGCCTAGGCTAGTCTTGAACTTGTAGTGATCCTTCTTCAGCTTCCCTGATGCTGGGATTATAGGCGCACACCAGCATGCCCTGCTCAGTTACCACCAACAGATACTGTTTTCTAGCCCCGTTTGTCTCAGTTCCCTTCAAATCACAACTCCTAAAATCATGTAACTAAAATGGTTGTTCAGAACACACACACTCTTTTAGAAGCCTTGTCAGATAGTACAGTATTATCAGGTTGAGAAGGGTCTCAAGCTCTGTTCACATTTGGTACCTATGTCAGTGTCTCTTCAAATCCACTGGGTTTTTTTCCTTTTTGAATAACCAAGGAGCTATGTCTGGTGTTGCGCACCTGTAATTCCAGCACTTGGGAGATGGAGACAGGCAGATCTCTAAGTCTGAAGTTAATGATCTACATAGCAGGTTCCAAGCTAGCTAAGCAACATAGTGTGACCCTGTCTTTAAAGGGGGGGAAAAGTTGAATGATCAGAAACAGTTGAGTAGTCTTCCAGAGCCTTGATAAAACATGATTAACTGACAAATAAACAGATTGCCTTTATTATAGTTATTATAGTACTGGTCTGTTTGATCCTTTTAGCCTAGTGTTTTTCAGCTTTAGCTTGTGAAATCAAATTAGCAGGTTACAACAGGCTTTTTTTTTCTTTTAAGAGCTAGATTGGGAAACTAGCAGTATGCAATAATGGGAAAGGTAAGTCCTGACAAATACCCATGAATGTTTGATTTGTTTACTGGGCCTTACTGGAAAGTCATGCTCTAGTGCAAATGGAGTTCACGGTCTTTCTGTCCTCTCCCTGCTGTTGTGATGTTTGCATAGTTGGTAGTTTGTGTAGGAGCAGTGCCCATTCTTAATCAAAAATCTATATACTCTTTTTACATGTTGACACCTAGTGATAGTTAAGAACAAGGTAGGTAGCTTAAGGTTTTAAAAACAAAACCAGAAATGAGGCATGTGCCCTGCCATTTACTTGTGCCTATGAATGCATCTTCCACACACATAGCTTTTTGTCTAATCATAATTCAGGAGATCCTGCCTGTGTGGCCTGAGGAATCATGTTTAAGATATTATTTAACAATGATCTGCTTAGTCGTCATTACAGGAAATGCAGCTTTACCTTGTTCTCTAAATTCAGTCAGCGAAAAGATTAGATTTCTGTCTGGGTAAGCTCTTTGGTTTCTTTTGAGACAAGGTTTCTCTGTGTAACCCTGGTTGTCCTAGAATTCACTCTGTAGACCAGGCTGTCCTCGAACTCAGAGATCTGCATGCCTCTGCCTCCCAAGTTTGACAGCACTCTTGGACTGCCAGTAAGCTCTTGGCAACTGTCCCTAATTAGATTTCAGTTTCTATCGTAAAGATTATAATCAAAAGCAACTAGTGGAAGAAAGGGTTTGTTTGGCTAATACATCCTAATTACAGTACATCATCGAGGGAAACAAACATAGGTACCTGGGCAGGACAGGAACCTGCTGGCAGCAACTGCAGCAGAGGTCATTGAGGAACACCACTCCCCATGGCTCACTCAGCTTGTTTTCTTATATACACCAGGACTACCTGCCTAGGGTTGTCACCACTCATGGTGAGGCTAGGCCCTAAATCATTAATCAGAATGCCCACTATATTTCCTTACAGGGACCCTTTTTCAGTTGAGGTTTCCTCTTCTCAAATGACCCCAGCTTGTGTCCAGTTGCTGAAAGCAGTCAGCTCAGTGACTGTGTGCCTGTATCATCAACAAGTTGATTTGCTTGGGAGGGGGTAATTGTCTGGATTTTACTCAAGTGGTTGTTTTACTGGAAGTCTGTCTTTTCCCACAAACATCCATAATGAGCCGGTCCTCCTGAGTGCCTTATTTCCATTGCTGCTGTCCTTTCCACAAGTTGTCTGGAGTTCCTCTTCCCAGGGACTCTTTCCCTCCCATATCCACTCGCGCTCTTGAGTCTTTACCTCAGACTCCTGCTTCTGTCCAGTGGTTTACATTTATTTTGCCACTATCTTTCTTTTCATTCCTGAACGATGGCTAGAGTCTCACTTTAGACTTTTGATTATAGTATGGCCAGGCACTGGGGATGCAGAAGTGAGAGTTAATAAATCCACTTAGGGGGACAGAAGCCAAGCCAAGCTGGTACACAAAGAAATGTTTGCTTGGAAATGTGTTAAGAGTGCTCACAGAAGGTGAGCACTCTTGTGTTCTCATTGTGAGTGGAAGGAAGTCACTGGTCCCAAAGCAGGGGTGTGGCCTGTCCCTTCTTGCCTTGTCCCTAGCAATTATGGGTGCTGTTTCTATCTGCAAGTCTCCACAGCCTGTTGTTGTTGTCTGCAGTCCACCGTCCTAGAAGCCCTCCCTGTAACTCTTTCCAACCCCTCCTAACCACGTGTGAGGAATGACTTGATTTCCTTCTTTCATTTCATGAGACTGTGTTGAATGCTAGCCCATAGGCTAGAATACATTGGATGTTTTGTACATTCTATGCTGCTATGCATTTGGGGAAAGATTTGGTGAGATACTTTCTAATCACTCAGTCATTAAGGATGACTTTATACAGGGTAGTGAACTTTTTTGTCTGCTGGTTTCTACTTCTTGATCTACAATTAGGGACGTATCCAGTTGCCTAAAAGGGTGAGATAAATGAATACTTATGCTTAGATGTATGATAAAAATCCCAAGTATAAGTAGGTGTTTGAGTTATGTGATATTACTATGCTAGGCTGTCCTGGAACTCCCATCTGTAGAAAAGGCTGGCTTCGAACTCACAGAGCTCCTGCCTCCAGTTGAAATTACAGGCACCTCTCTCATTTTGCACTGTATCCTAAATCCCAAGGAGCGGCCCGGTCAGTGTGGGTTCTAATTACTGTCCGGCCTCCTTCCCTTTTTCCATCCCTTTTTCAGCTCAGAGGCACTACGAATGAAGATCTAGCTCCTGCCAAGAACCTTTCTTCAGTTGTAGTCAGCTAGAATTTTGCAGAATCTCTGAAATGAACAGAGAATGAAGAGCCAGATTCTGGGACCCTGGGCCTTCGGCTACTGGGAGCAGGTAGCATTTGTCAGGATATATGTGACCACACCAGAGCAGAGCTATTGTGTGGTTGGGCTTTTGTTCTCCGTTGAGCTTTGGAGACGAGATCTTTGGGGCTGGCAGTCATTCTTTGAGGAGAAATGGTCACTTCTGGATCTGTTTGGGCTTGAGTCCAGATATTTCTGTAATCAGGGTTAGTGGCCCTGGAGGTCTGTTGTTGTGGGGTTTAAGTCTGGGTTTCCACATAGTTTGTTTTGCTAGCAGTTGTTAACTGATTAACTTCTATCTCTGCCCATCCACCCTTCTACCTTTGTAATTTAGAGCCTCTCACTGGTTTTCATTATAGTCTTGTTTCTGAGATAATATCAAATATCTGACAAAGTTTCCCAAACAGAATCATTGTTGTGGTATCCTGTACTCCTGTAGCTTTCTGCACATCTGTGTGCTGGCCTTACCCGTGAGCTGTTCGTGTGGGTGGCCATAACAGAACCCTCCTGTTCAAGAGTAGACACTTTCCTTCTCCAAGGCTTGCCATGCAGTTCATCATACCTGGTTTGCTGGTTGCTCAGATTCCAAGCCCTGAGTTATCCCTGCTTCCTGCCAGCCTTTTGTTCCCCACATCCACATTTCAGAGTGGGTCTAGACTGTCTCTAGTGGCACTGCTGCAGTGTGAGCTACCTTCTGTAGTAGAGTTACCCAATGTCCTGCTAATTGGTCTCACTGTTTCTGCTCCTGCCCTATACTCCCCCTCCCAGACTGCTAAAACCCTTCATCGGTGAGTGAATGCCTCCCTACAGTCCAGGGGAGTGGGAGGCTCAGCATAATGTTTCTTACTAAGTCTTGATTCTTGTTCCCCTTCACTGACACTGTAGTGTCCAGGTCTGTAGTGTGCAGTCCCCTCTAGACCCGTCTCTAGTTAGGGGTGAGTACATGTGTTGCCCCCTGTTTCTTTCTGGTCACCTTAGTGAAACCCAGACTTTTCTACCCTGATTCTCTCCTCGCTTGTGTTTTCTTTGTAACATGTAGCTTCACACACTACTTGATTTTGCCCATCTGCTTTTCATTAATTGTCAGATACCTGAGAACAGAGTTCTGTGCCCCCTCCTTCCTTTCTTGACAAAACCAGCAGTACCTGGCACAGGGCTGGGATGCAATACGTGGAGTGAGTGGGCGTGTTGGCTGTTCACCTACATTTTATTCAGAAGCCCGGTCTTTGTTCCTGAGCTGACTGGGAGCTGTGCTTGTGTTTAGTTTACCACCACCAGTCTCCTTTCTACCCATAATGGCTCAAGATTTGCCACTGTTTCAGATACCAGAATGGTTTGGTAGATTGTGCAGGATTAATTCTGCAGTTAGTGATTTATTGCCTAGTCAGAAAGGTATGGAGTCTGATTCTTGATTTCACTGTCCTTTTTTGCATGTTGTCTTTGTGTGGCTGATGGTGATTTAGTCCTGGACATGATGGTGCATGGAATGATAGTCAGCTACAAGAAATGGCCCAGTTGAGGATCAAACACCAGGAAGAGCTGACTGAACTGCACAAGAAACGTGGGGAGGTAAAGAAAGCCCCTCTTTTCTTTGCAGGGCCCTCTGAGAAGAGGCAGGAAAACAACCACTGACGTGAAATTTTACAGTAATCTGGTCTAATTTGACATTACAAACTCTCCATGAGGCAGGGGGTAGGGTGGGAGATAGGTCAACAGGCAGCCTAGGGTAAGATACAACAGAGGAAACCACCAAGCAGCATGAGGCCTGTTTGCAGTGGTGAGCCAAAGAGCACTGCTCCTTAACAGCAGCAAAGGAAAATGGTAGGGAAGTCTTGAAGAGAAAAACTTTTACTATGTGGCCCCCTAAAAGTCTTCCTGATACATTGACTTTTAGTGTGAACCCCCAGATATCAGTCTGAGGGTGAGTGTTGTACTCTAGTTTCTGGTCTTAGATTAGAAAATGCCTTTACTGTGTTCAGCTGAGTCAGCCACAAGGTGGAAGCGTAGACGGCTTCCTCTGTACAGACCTCAAAGCCAACCAAGATGCTCGGTAAGAGGCAGCAGACGTAGCCTCACAGGCCTTCTGCCTGCTTTGCAACCATATCCCTTTTCTTTAAACTTTACCCAACTCACAGGCAGGCCTTCTCTCTTAAAAATGAAGGAAATAGTAACCCATTATGTGGTTGAGATTCAAAAGCCTCTTCTTTACAAGAATATTACTTATCTCCCAGTTAGCTCAGTTGGTGATTGACCTGAATAACCAAATGCAGCAGAAGGACAAGGAGATACAGCTGAATGAAGCAAAGTAAGTAGAGACCATGTGTCCTGGGGGGGTCTGGCTGTTGGGTCACACATCTCTGCCGTGCCGTGCCGTACCGCGCCGTGCTAGTCAGAGCAGGGCTGGTGGCAGCTGGGAGCCACCCTGCTCTCAGCAAGAATTGTATTCTAGTACTTGCAACCTGACGCTCTTTTCTAAGAAGAGCAAGGGTGATGCCTTTGGGCTCCTAGGTGCTGTACACCACCTACCCGATGGCATTCTCAGTTCTCTGTGAGCACTGTATGCAGTCACCAGGGTCTGCCACTAGAGGGAGGGCCACAGTGGTGAAGCACACGCCTGTTGGGTGCTGGAAGATACATTTGTAAGCACAAAGATTGTTTACTACCAAGAACTTTGGCAGACAAAAAAAAAAACCCACAGACTCAGATTTAGTGCTGTGGAGAGACCCTTGCAAGGCCCTTTGCCACTTGGGAAATGCCTAGAGTTTCCCCTTCCCCCGGGTTCTGTTTTTCCAAAAACTACTATTACTGGCCGTTTGTGGTCAGTAGGCGCTTCATCCTGGGTCTTTGTTATTGACCTGTTCCGCATACCAAGGAGCTAGATGGGCCAGGTGTGGTGGCCAATGTTGCCACTGCTGCTTGCTCAGCGGTGCTCGCCAGGTGCTCTGGCTGTGGTTGCAGCATTCTGATGAGGGAGAGCTCCTCTCAAATTGTGCTTTCAGGATTGCAGAGTACTTACAGACCATCTCTGACCTGGAGACAAACTGCCTGGACTTGCGCACCAAACTGCAGGACCTCGAGGTAGCCAACCAGACCCTGAAGGATGAGTATGATGCCCTGCAGATTACTTTTACTGCCCTAGAAGAGAAACTGAGGAAAACTACTGAGGAGAACCAGGAACTGGTCACCAGGTGGATGGCTGAGAAGGCCCAAGAAGCCAATCGCCTCAATGCAGAGAATGAGAAGGACTCCAGGTGGGACATCTAGCTGCAGTTAGTGGACTCTGGGGTTGGTAGAGAGGAACCTGGCTCTGAAAAGAAAAACCTGCCTGGTAGCTGTCAGGTGGTAGTGGTGGTAGAGGAGTCATGAGCTAGAAAACACTAAAGTAGAAATGTGGGAATCAGAAACTTGGCATTTGCAAGGCCATCTGCAGCTGATTGGGGGGTGCACTGTTAGGACCACACTGTTCTAGTGGCATGTCTCTGGTGCGTGTCCCTCCTACCTCTCAATTTCATGAAGCTGTTCAGACCTAGACAGAAATCCCAGTCTGCAAGTAAGAAGACCTAGAAGGTGACCTCTAGGACATAAGCTATAGCTTAATCTCAGGATTTTAAAAGTGAGACTCCTAAATTCATTGTTAGTGTTTTTAATATGGCAAAGTCTGTAGGACTTATGCAAGGAATTAAAAGATGGGCCACTGGGGTGTCAGTTGAATGCATTACATTGAAAAAGGAATTTTGAAACCATTCAGTTAATACTATTCTACTAAATCTTGATTAAAAACCTCATAAATCCAGAACAACAAAGCTTTTAAAAAGAACACCTGTCTGACCAGTATCCAACACTTGTTTTAATGGGGAAGCTTCCTATCCTACATGTTAGAAATTTGTATCTGTGTGACATGCAGGAATTTAGAACACACACAGGTGCTGACTATATATCATGATCAAGACTAACACATACTTCCATTCAAACAACAAGACCACATTAAATACATCTATCTGGAAAGGCTCCGCCTGTAGCTCAGTCAGAACAGAACTGTAATTCGTGCTGTTAGGGATACATTCTGAGGACTCGTGGTCAGGGCCTGCCCTGCCATGTCGCATACAGTAGTGGAAAGATTATGTCCTAGAGGTCATCTTAGAAAGCAAAAGAATGCTGATTATTTTAGGAAGGGTTCCTAAATAGGAATATTAAGGAACTTTCCAGCCATAAAATCAAAGAGTGACAGTAAAATTGTTAGATTTCTTAACATCAGAGAACAGCAAATTAAGAAATGCTCTTGAAGCCAGGCAGTGGTGGTGCACGCCTTTAATCCCAGCACTTGGGAGGCAGAGGTAGGCAGATTTCTGAGTTGGAGGCCAGCCTGGTCTACAGAGTGAGTTCCAGGCCAGGACAGCCAGGACTATACAGAGAAACCCTATCTCGAGAAAACAAAAAAGAAAAAAGAAAAAAAAGAAATGCTCTTTATTTCATCACTGTGAGTGAGTTCTTGTGTATGCACACACAAGTAGGGAAGGTAAAAGCACATACCACAGTGCATGTGTGGACATTGGAGAACACTGAAATCAGTTCTCCCCTTTATGTAGGTGTCAGGAAACCAAACTCAGAGAATCAAACTTACACAGCAATCAACTCCATCCACTAGGCTCGAAATGCTCTTTTAAAATAAAGTCTTCTGATGCAGTATTGGGAAGTGGCAGGAATGACAAGCAGCAGTGGCTGTGGCCTGTGAAGATGACAGAAAAGTTAGGAGACAAGTGTGTTCCAAGTGCTGGACGACTGCTTTGGATTAGCCACTTGTTGGCCTTCATCCCAAGGAAGTAGGAAAAATTCATTCACAAATGGTTAGTCAAGGTGGCACATGATTCACAGTGAAGAAAATTAGATCCTCATATTTAAGTTCTGACTTAGGCACACGAACAGTGGAATTTCATGAAGACATTAAGGGGTCTGGTTGGTTGGTTGGTTGGTTGGTTTGGTTTTTAAAAATACTTAGTTACCTATGTATTCTACGTGTATGCACTCAGTCTACGTGAATGCCTGCACACCAGAAATGCCATCTCTCCGGCCCAGGTAGTTTATTTTATTTTTTAAGAGATGGTCTTTCTGTGTAGTTCTCAGTGTCCTAGAACTAGCTTTATAGGCCAGGCCTGGCTGACTTCCAGGTGAAGTGTTCTTCTTTTATTTGGGGTTGATGAGATGCTGTTTTCTGTTTGCTTGCTTACATATTTGTTTCTTGTTTTTATCTTTTCTACCTTTCTGGAGTTTTCTTGTGTAACTAAGGGCTGAACCTATAGGCCTTACACATGATGGACAACTGCCATACTCTGAGCCCCTGAAACTTCTACTGAGGAAAAATGAGCCATCTTTGTATGTGGATTTATATAAGATGGTTTAGCTTATGCCTTAGCTTTCTTGGACAGAGTTAGGGTCATGAGAACCCCTGGGGATCTGGAAGAGGCATCATGTAACTGTAGGTATGCACCCTGGAAAGTGAGCTGGATAGACGTGCTCTCTTGCGCCCTTTCTGCTAGCCCAGCCTTGTTTGCTACTCTCTTCTTCTTGCTTCTAGTAGTGTTGGTTGGCTTGGGTTGTTCAGTCACACTGACTGGAGATGGTTGTTCCTGGTCTGCCTCCATGGTAGATTATCTTCCCCATAGCCCAGCACAATAGTTATGTAAAAAACGCATTCAGAGGACATCCAGACTAGCAGAGAAGCACTGAGGTGCCCTGTGCCCTCTCCCCTTCAGTGTTTTTTTCTCACCATACAGAATAGAATTTAGGCTGGAGAAAGGAGAAGGCCCTTCTAAGATAGTGCTACACCCAAATCCAGGTATAAGACTGTCTTGATAAATTGTAATACTTAATTTTCATTCTTTACAGTGGTAAAATATAAAAGACACCCCTAAGACAACAGCCTTCCTTGTTCCTTTCCAAGATTCTAATAAGCCATTTAGATAACTTTTCTACATTAGAGAATTTTCTACATTAGAGAATTAGGGGCTTTAATTTTTTTTTCCAACAGTTTTTTATTGTAGCTCAAAAGTAGTGCTAGGGGGCTAGCAAGACAGCTTACCACTCAGAGACACTGCTGCCAAGAATGATGACCTGTGTTTGATCCCTGGGACCCACACGGTGGAAGAAAACCCAACTCTTACAAGTTCTCTTTCCTCCACACATGAGCCCCTTGCAGTTCCCGTTTGCACACAAAATGTAACAAAGCCAGTACTAGAATTCCAGTGTGGGCTTGAAGTCCTTCACAGAGAAGTACAATTAATTGCCAAAGAAGGGAACAGGCAACCTTAGCTAAAAAGTAGGGAGCCATGATTCTGACCCCTTAGTGCTGCGTCCAAGCCACAACACTGCCTGGTCTTAGTTACAGTTCTGTACACTTCAGCTGTCCAAGGATTTTAGAGTACCTTACTTAGGAACAGGGATGCAGTTGTCCCTTGGTGTTAGTAGACCCCACATCTTTGGACTGTGTGTAGCTAAATAGATGATATTTGCTTTTCCTTAGGTAGCCCGGGTCACCTAGAGATAACATAAGACTTGGGCGTCCGTCCGCAGACTGAGAGTCACTGGGTTTCTTGTTTTTGTTTTGTGGCTGGGTTAATAAGATAGTTTACTTCAGGAAGCTAAGTCACCCATAACTAGCCCTGGGATCAACTTGAAGCACCTTTTTGTTGTAGGCAGCCTCGGTTCTCTGCAGGCCGGTTTTCTTTTGTGTGTGAGAGAGAGAGCACAGTTCACAAGTGGCTCCCACAAGGGATCTACCTTTGATCATTAGGCTTGGTGGCACAAACCTTTTAACTGGCCCTGGAGCCTTTTTATTGTGGGGACTCTCGTTAGTGTTTAGGGTGGAATTTGGGTGTCTTTGGCCATACTAGCTGTTGCTTGAAAAGGCTTAAACACTCCTTAGTGTGGGGAGGGGCATGAGTCCACGCAGGTGTACTGCGCTGTGACTTGCTCACTGAACCTGAAGTTAGGTGCACTGAACACAAGCAAGCCCCAGAGATCCTCCTGTCTGCACTCCCACAGGGGTTATAGGCATGCGTTGTGCTGGGCCTTTTATGTAGATGCTGGGATCTGAACTCAGATCCTCATGCTTGTGGCAGTGAGCACTCTTACCTACTGAGCCATCTGCAGTCCTAAACTAAATATTCAAATATACCTTCAGAACTAAAAGTTTTTTGAGAGTGAAAGAAGCATGGTGATTTCATAAGCAGGCAAAATTTTATGATTTGCTTGTTCATTTCATTTTTGCAAACAGGAGGCGTCAGGCACGGCTGCAGAAGGAGCTTGCAGAAGCAGCAAAGGAACCTCTACCTGTTGAACAGTAAGTATTAAAGAAATTAATCAAAACTATGCTCTTAATGTTTTTTTTTTGTGGTTTTATTTCTTTAAAAGCTAAAAAAAAAAGTGTTATTTTACTATGGGGAGGTATTAGGGATTGGAATTACAACTGCAGCCCAAAGTTAAAAATATTAAAGGCAGAAAATAAAAATATATTATCACCAGTGAAAAGGTAGCATGCACATGACCACTTCAGTTAATTTTACTCTGGTGGCTTCTTGTTGCACTTAGAAATAATGTACTGAAAATGGTCTTAGACGGTATTCAAAATCAGTTACTTGTGATGAAATTTTTAAAGTAATATGTGTTAACTTAGGACTTTTGGATATATCCCTAAATTACTTTCCAAGAACTTTTTCTTGTTGACATCAGTCAGCTGTTCATGACTAACTGCCTGCACACAGAGCTGCCTTACCGTTTCTTAGACACTTGGATCATTGGCCTTTCCTTCATCGGGCCCGTGGTCATGTAATCAGTGCAGTGCCTTCAGTCTCTTACTCTCCTGGCCTGTCACCTTAGTGGAAGTTTGTCCAGTTTTTTCAACATCAGTGAGGTCAGCAATCTCTGCAAAAAGAAATGAAATTGAATCGGCTCCCCTTAGTCCACCTGCTAGTGGAGATGGAGAGCCTGGTACTGGAAGGTCTGTGACATGATGGGTGTTTCAGTCCTCTGCTCTGATTCATGATGGGTTTTCTGCTGGAATATGTTAGCTTCAGCCCACTGTTACTTAAATGTGCATTGGCTCCTGGGGCTGAGAGGGCTCCGCAGTTAAAGCACTTGTTCTTGCTGAGCACCCGGGTTCAGTTCCCAGGACCCACATGGTGGCTCACAGCCATTTATCTCCAGCTACAGGATCTAGTGCCCTCTTCTGACCTCCTCAGACACCCAGCATCATGCCTACATACGTGCAGGCTAAACATACATAAATAAACTTACAAGTTTTTTCTTTCTTTCTTTC
>NW_022196896.1:113290728-113330379 GCF_008632895.1 Mastomys coucha
TTTTTTGTTTGTTTGTTTGTTTTTCAAGACAGGGTAGCCCTGGCTGTCCTGGAACTTACTCTGTAGACCAGGCTGGCCTCGAACTCAGAAATCCGCCTGCCTCTGCCTCCTGCATGCTGGGATTAAAGGCATGCACCACTATTACCCGGCTATAAACTTACACTTTTAAAAAGTAAAATTTTTATTGCTTTCTTTTAAGTGGATAGGAGTGGTTTAAACCCGAGCCATCTACCCTTACATCCTCCTCCTTGAAGAAATGAAAGTTGTGCTGATAAACCTTTGCTTTAGGAGAGAACATGAGTGTGTGTGTCTCCTGACCTTAATGGAGAAAGCTGGTCTTGGTGTATTTATTCAAACCTGAAAAGTAAATAAATAGGTCACCTAATTATGAGATTTGGTTACTTTAAAAAGAAAGCGAAACATAAAAAGAGGTGGTGTGATGTCTTTTCCTCTTGTTTGCCAGTGTAACCAGGTGACTGACGAAAAGGATCCTCCATCCTGCCTGAGATCTCACATGAAGAGCTTGTGCTAAAGTGAAAATCTAGAAGGGCTTGCTAGAGAGGCTTTTCTAACCTGTGTACTCCTTGGGAATAGGACAATGTGGGTTGGAGACATGTATGTTTTAGGGTGGAGATGGTGACTTGGCAGGACCTGGTATTTTCTGGGATGTGGGCCTTTAGAATCCTGAGACCCCATGAGAGCATTACTGTAGACTCGGCTCTTCTTGACATCTTTCTCCTGGGACTCTCTCAAACTCTAGAGCTAAGAAAAGCCAGCCAAGTAGAAAACCAGGCACAGCCTTGTTCCTTTATTCTCTTCTATACCCCAGCCAAGAGTGTGAGGCAGTTATGTGTAATCCTAGAGTAAATAAGGGAAAATAAATTTACTTAGCCTTGGTGTAACAGGTTCTTAAGTATATATATAGTCAAAATCCAGATAATCATTAAAAGGAAAAACAAATCTAGCTTTCAAATTCTTAAGACTCCAAACAGTAGGTGGTAAACTCTTAATTTATTAAGCTATTTTTCCCATAAAGATTGCAACATAGCAGATCATTAATACAAAATAATTACTTGCCTTCCCCACAGTCAGGAAAGAATTGACCTACAAGAATGTGTAGGAAGAGGAATTCCAGGGGTACTGGCATCTGCTGGAATAAACACCAAAAAGGAGCACAGGAAGCGTGCAGAGCCTCCAGCCATCAGAAGCCATGCATTTCGATTTTCCTTTTGGAAAGTTATTCTCACTTGGCACTGTTGGTTTTGAGTAGGGACAGTGGTTTATGTTTCTCACATAGTGGCGGTCCCTTTTCTTCTTCACCATCACTTTGCAACAAAGTCTCCAGAGAGAGTCCATCACTAGAATGTGGCCCTGGCCTTTGCAGACTTCCTGTTTGGGACTGTGACAGATTCTCTTTCATTTCTTACTAGGGATGATGACATTGAAGTCATTGTGGATGAGACCTCAGATCACACAGAAGAGACCTCTCCCGTGCGAGCCATCAGCAGAGCAGCTACGTGAGTGGTCTGGCTGGGTGGGAGGAAAAGCTAGCGCCAGCATCATTGTAACTGTTCATTTGTGGACATGACATGAGAACCTAGTCATATGTACTCAGTCTCCAGGCCCCTTCCACCACACAGGGAGGAGAGTGGGAGGGAGGCAGCGTACAAATGGCCTATCATTTCTAACACAAACAGGTACAACAACCTTCTGAGAGATGAGTGAAACATTAAACTTTATTATACATGTTGACCAGAGCCTAGGATACAAGGATAGATACTGTAGGGTTTTGTTAAAGTAGAGCTGAAAGAATGAGTTGGATTTACCATGAGCACCCAGAAGTTTTTAGGTGCGTTAGACAGATTCCTTGACCTTTGCAGGGAGATCAGCTTAATCCTGGGAGCCTTTGTTTCTTTAAGACTATAGGCTGGGTTTTCCTTCTCCCTCCTATTTCCTGGTGGTTCAAATGCTGTGTTGAGTTTATCTTGCCTGGGATTTGGGAGTGGAAAGTGTATTCTCAGGTACTTGTTTTTAGGGGCTGTTTTGATTTGCGGGCAAAATGTTTCTAAGGTTTAAACCTATCCTCCCCTCCTCTTTAGTAAGCGACTCTCGCAGCCTGCTGGAGGCCTTCTGGATTCTATCACTAATATCTTTGGGTAGGTTAGAAGACCTTCACCTTTCCTTTTTTACAATGTGTAAATATACCTAAGCATATGTATGTGATGTATTATTTTTAATGTACACCAGAATTTCAGTGGTGCCAAGAACATGGATGCCTTAATTCAGCTTGTCATTTAGCTTCTTCCTCTTTTCTGCGACTTCCTTTCTTTTTATCTTGCTGCGAGCTGATCTATGGCCTTTCCCTTTAGTCTGTCCGAATCTCCCCTTTTGGGACATCATTCTTCTGATGCTGCCAGGTGAAAATATTACCCTCTCAGCCCAGCATGTGAGTGTGGGTTATTGATAATCATGCTGATCACGCTGTGCTGCCCGCAATCATCAATGTCCACATGCTAACCAGGACGCTTTGCATGCTCCTAGGAGTGAGTGCTGGAGCCCTTGAGCTGGGCAGTCAGGTTGGGCTCCATGCAGTCATCTTGCTCTTGGTGCTCTTCCTCTTAGCATGCGTTTGACTTTGCCTTGACCACAAGTGTAAACGCTGAGGGTGGTTATGAATAGGCATGGAAATCAGTGTAAAACAGTGTTTCAAAGTGCCAGAGTTCGCCTCTAAGCTAGCTAGTGTGTTAGGTCTAGAAGGTTTTTCCACAGTTAACTGATAGGGCAAGCAGCTTTCGTTTGAGACTGCTTCACTGCTGGGTTTTGGAGCCATGAATTAGTGAACAAGAAGTAAGGTATGTCTAACTCTTTCTTGTCATTTGAGTGAGATGGTATGAATCCTGAGTTTTGGAGGGTCTAGAAAGGCAACAGCCATTAGCACAGGCACACTGCTTAAACAAGGTCATCATTGAGGCCTTTCTGGCAGTCTGGTGGATACTGATCCTGTGCAGTTTCATATAATGTCTGCCTTTGTGTTACTCCTTAGGAGACGCTCTGTCTCTTCCATCCCAGTCCCCCAGGATATTGTGGACCCTCATCCTGCTTCTGGTAAAGATGTGAGAGTCCCAACTACTGCCTCATATGTCTTTGTAAGTATGCTTTGTACCCAGTCCCCTCTGAGCCTGGGATGGTAGCAGGGTCTGGAACTAACTGGTCCTTTGAGAGCTTCAGCTAGGCTCTCCATTGATGACTTATTTGGACCTGCTAGGTTTGTGACCTGTAAGGAATTAGGTATGTTGTGCTTGGTTTTAGCACACAGAATTTGTTAGGGACATCCTCTGTAGCAGGCAGCTGGCTAAGGGGATTGGTGACTTGAGCAGCGGGGCAAGAGACAACTAGAGATGGAGCAGGAACTGTGATTTGTACAGTTGTTTTTACCCAGCTAGCTGCAGTTTAAGGTAAAGTTCCTGGTGGAGGCTTAAGTCTTTCAGAGGCACTGGAGAAATAGTTCATGTTAAAGTGGGAAGCTAGAGAGAAGACTCAATAGTTACGAGAACTAGCTGCTCTTCCAGAAGACCTGAGTTTGATTTTCAGCACAATATGGCAGCTTACTACTGTCTGTAAATTGGGTTTCAGGGGATCCAACACACTCTTCTGGTCTCAGGAGCACCAGGCATGAACATGGTGCACAAACATTTGTGCATTTAAAAATAATGACATCCACCAGAGCAGGTGTTGGTTTCATAAATCAAACTGTATCTGGGTGACTTCCAACCACTAAGCCTGTGATTGGAACCAGGACACAGCACTGAACAAAAACATTGTTTGTAGTACCTAGGAATCTAAGTTGTGTTCTGGCAGTAACCATTAACCTTAGTCCCAGAACAGGAATTGGTCCAGCCTAAGAAAATGGTCTACTCTGCTCAAAGCCTTGAAAACAGCGGAGAAGCAGAGGGGCATTATGACTTGCAATGCCTGGAGTTGATTAAGGCAGGTTTAGGGACTTGAGGGGGACATGCAGCGCGAGCCTGTTTTTAGTTAGTGGAATGGATCCTGGGTGGTGGAACTTTCAGTTCAGGTCATTGGAAGAGCTTCATTGGTAGTCAGTCGTTGCAGTGAGCTGACTGAGGCTCAGGTGTTGAATGAGTCCTGCTTTGGAGGAGGAGTTGGATAGGGCAGAGTCATACCTTACAGAGGTCAATGATGATTGGTAAAAGGTCTGATTGCACTAAGTGTCACAGCCCCTTTCTTGCCCTCCACTCCCAGCAGCCCATTTTTTTTGTCCTAGCACATTGAAGTTATGTGCATGGGGTAATGAGGCAGCTGATAATTTAGGATTCTGCCAGTGTGTGTTCCGAGAGTGAACGGTTCACAGCTGACTGCTATCCAACACAACCTGTGATGCAGGAGTCTTGATGAGTGGCAGATGGGTGTGACAGTGCATGATCTCAAGTTTTCAATCTGAGACCTCAGGACAGAGTGTTCTTACAAAGGAGAGCTGCATGAGGAGAAAAGTCAGGTCAGCTACCAGATTTCCAGCAGTTGGAAATGAGTGGGAAAGTAGACATCACATCACCAGAGTGTTAATATGTCTCAGTTATGGAGATGCTGCCCCACTGCGGTTTGCTAGACTTGGAGCAAAACCTAGACATCAACTTTGCAAGTAGGTCTATATCCGCTGTTGTGTTGAGGGAGTATAGTGATTCTTCCCCTTCACATGGGATGCTTTTACCTGGTCTCATCCTGAATGTGGGTATTCATCCATGCTAATCTTAGAAATTCCCCTGTGAAAGGGCTGGGCACAGTGGCACATGCTTTTAATCCCAGCACTAAGGAAGCAGAGATAAACAAATATGAGTTAAGGGTCAGCCTGCCCCAGAAATCAATTTCCAACCTATCACAAAAAAAATGTAATTCTCCTAAAATAGCACTTGTATTGATTTATTTTTTTTTTCAAACACAATGTGGGTCATAATTTTTTTTTCTGGTAAATAAACAAAATGAAGCTACAAGAAGTTAAATACTTGTTGAACATAACACTTTTAATACATTCTAGTGCCATGTTTCCAGAATGAACTACACAGACTCACAGTATTAGCACTGGCCAAGGGAAACTTTAGCTGGGGCTGCAGAGATGGCTTAGTGTGTAAAATTGCTTGCTGCAGTCTATGAGGACCTGAGTTTGTATCCTTAGAGTTCATCTAGAAAGCTGCAAGGCTTTGTGCCTATAACCCCAGCACAGAGGCGTGGAGAACAGAAAATTACAGGGTCTTGCTGACTGCCTGCGCAGCTTCAGCTTCAGTGAGGAGTCTTGTCTTATGGTACTAAGGCTGAGTGAGAAGCCTACCACACTTGCGCGCGCACACACACACACACACACACACACACACACACACACACACACGCGAGAGCTCTCCTTAGGGTGCTGTATGTTACCAGGTACATAGATATTAGTGATACCTAATACGAGTAAGTATTTGGCACAAAAGAGGCAATTCTGAGGCTAGAGAGATGTCTCCATAGTTAAGTATGCTTTGCTGCTCTTTTAAGGGGACCTGGATTAGGTTTCCAACTCTCACATCAGATAGCTCATAACCATCTATCACTCCACCTTCAAGGGATCTGATACAGGGATTCTTCTGGCCCGCATGTACAAAGCCAAAATTTAGGCAATATATATTAATTTTAAGTGTTTTTTTTAAATATGGGTATATTACTGTGTTTCCTGTCTGGCCTTAAACTTTTGGCAGTCTGTCTGCTTTCTGAGGGCTTGGGTTAGAGGGAAAAGTGTATGTCACCGTACCTGGCTGATTTTGAATGCATTTTGCTTAAGTAAATACAAACCAAACATGGTAGCCAACCCCTGTAACCCAAGTGCTTAGGAGACCAAGGGCAGAGGATTACCATTGAATTTAGGGTTAGCCTGGGCTACACAGTAAGATGATACCATATTCAAATGGATGAATTCATGCCACTGCAATTGTGGAAGAATAAAATGAAAATAGACTCTTAAGGACTTTGGAGGCAGTTCTGTTTGAGGTTGAGTGTTGAATAGAGGTTAAGCATTTGGAGTGTGTGTGTGTCTTAGGCTCCGGGGTGATGATGATCAGCTTGCAACAAGGCACTGTCTTGCAGGATGCACATGACGGAGAGGTCAATGCAGTGCAGTTCAGTCCAGGCTCCCGGTTACTGGCCACTGGAGGCATGGACCGCAGGGTTAAACTTTGGGAAGTATTCGGAGGTAAGAGCCTTGCTGTCCTTAGAGGGAAGCTCTGGTGACAGCTCAGTGACTTTTTTGCTTTATTATGAATTAATTTTACTTTGAATTATTTTTTGGGGGAGTGGGGTTTTTCGAGACAAGGTTTCTCTGTGTAGCCCTGGCTGTCCTAGAACTCACTCTGTAGACCAGGCTGGCCTTGAACTCAGAAACCTGCCTGCTTCTGCCTCCCACGTGCTGGGATTAAAGGCTTGTGCCACAACTGCCTGGCTTGAATTATGTTTTAATTTGTTTAATGTATGAGTATTGGAGTTGGGACTAGTTGAGATCACATGACTTGAAATTTATGCTCTTTAGTCTTTGGGACAGTCTCTCACTGTATGTAAGTGCAGCCTTCCCTGGAACTCAAGAGTTCTCCTGCTGTGTCTGCTCTAGGGCTGAGTCAGAATCCTGTGCTCTTAACCCTGACACCTTCTCCAGGCTGGAGCAAAGACGAGGTGTGGGTTACTGCACGGTTACTGCACTTGATGTTTGTTTGAGCACAAGCACTTTATTGGTGAAGCATTGTGCTTGTCTACTCTTTATTTGATTGGCAGGAAAGTGACTCAGTTAAACCCTAGTCTGTTGAAGCCTGTGAGAATGTCATGCTTTGCTCAGAACTTATGTTAGCACAGATGGAATGACTAAAGTAGTGGAAGATAAAGCTCAACCATAAGGAAATAAATCTTGGCAGATGTTCTTTATAAAAATTAATCAGTTGTGGGTGTAGCTTAGCAGTAGAGCGTTTGCCTAGCTATTAACTAAATAGCATAGTTTTGGGTTTTGAGGTCAGTAAATACCTCTGGGGAGATGAGAAGAGTGAATGGAGGGCTGGAAGAAAAGCACTGTTGGTGAGGGAAGGAGGGATTGACAGTTGGCGGTCTTGATTGATAGAATTATAGAGTCCCAACAATTTTTCAAGCCGTAAAGAAATGAACATTACCAAAACAGGCATTGGGAAAAGTTGGAGGTGGTTTTCAAAATTTTTAGTTTCCATTAGTAGTGATAGAAGCCCAAACATTGATGTAGCAAAATTCACTGAGAATGAATGTGAAGTCTACATGCGTCCCAAAGGACGACCTGGAAACGCGTGTAACATGCCTGAATCTGCAGTGTTTTAGAACTGCAATTGCAGCAGAGTGCCCCTGTTCTCTTCCATCTTGTCTGACTCTGCAGCGCTGCGGGAAAGCTCCTGTTCAGTGTTATGATTGGCTTGCACTGTCTTTAACTTGCCCCTTTTACTAACTTTAATTTTATTTCATGTAGATAAATGTGAATTCAAGGGCTCCTTGTCTGGCAGTAATGCGGGAATTACAAGCATTGAATTTGATAGTGCTGTAAGTACCTAAGATCATGATTTCAGGTTGTTGGGTTTTCATTGTCTTTTGAGACAGGCCCTGGCTGTCCTAGAACCAGGCTGGCCTGCCTCTGCATCCCAAGTGTGCTCTACTATGAGAGATTTAAAAAAAAATAATAATAATAGAAGATAGCTGATTCTTGAAATTAAAAACAAAACAATAGTAATAGAACCTCAAAACTTCTGTGTTCTTAGCAGTTTGAATCTAGTTCCTAGGAGTCAGGGTTGTATCTTCTCTTGAGGAATTTCCCTTTAAAAGAGCCAGACCAGCAGGGTGGTTCAGCAGGTATAGACAGTGGCTGCCAAGCCTGACAACCTGTGTTAGATCCCTGGGACCGATATTGTGGAAAGAGAGACCTGACTCCTGAAAGTTGTGCGTGTGTGTATGCACACACACACACACACACACACACACACACACAAATATATTTTAAAGAGAATACCAAAAAAACATTGAACTGCAGGTCGTGTTATTAAGGTTAGCATAGGGAACAGAGTAAGCCATTTGAGACAGAGCTCAAAGCCATATACAAAGGGTGGGCATCACAGGCAGAAGAGCAGAGAGAAGAACTGGAGCAGGGTAGGTTCAGAAGCTGCTCAAGAGTACTACTGGTTTGATGGCACCTTTTGTCTTCTGATAGTCCCCATGTTCTGCAACATTTTGTTGCCCTCCTTGGGAGAGGTACCATCCACATCTGCTTCTCAGGAAGCTGAGAACCTTATCTGAAGGGATGGCCACTGGCTAGGTGACAGTCATCTTTCTGCCTCAAGCAATGGTGCCTGGATACCAAGGAAACATAAGGAAATGAGGCTGATTAGTTGGAAGTATGTGGTGTCAAACGGTTTAGCCACTCATAAAGCCATTCCTTAAGTTTTGAGAGGGTCTTTGGCAATTCTGAGAGCAAACCCAAGTACTTGTGCATGCTACACAAGTGCCTTATCATTGGGCTACCTTAGTCCCTGTCAAAATAAAGCAGTCTGAAATGGCCCCTGAGAGCCCAGTAGGATTAAGTAGTGGGGCTCTAGAGGAAGGAGCAGATGAAGATGAACAGCCTAAAAGATAGGTAAGAGATGAGTTAGAAGGGTGGGGGCCTCCGTGCTGTCTGGGTTGCCCATCAGTATTATCAGGAAGTTGTGCCTGTTATTAAGGGGACGGTGGAGAAGGGAAAGGTGAGTGACTGAGGCTGAGTGCTGATGTGAGTTTGAAGTGTCTACTACACTCTTGTAGGATCAGGTGAATCCAGGAGGGAAGGACTCAGCTTCAAACACTGGGTTAGGGACTTATCAACACACTGGCAATATGCTGGAATGTTGTGTCTAGCTTAGAGGTATAGTTGAAAGCGTCTGAGTGCCTTTGTGGGCCTGATAACTGGAAGTTTGTACTTTGTCAACTGAATTTTGCTAAATGTTTTTCTTTTTATTCTTGTAGGGAGCTTACCTATTAGCAGCTTCAAATGATTTTGCAAGCCGAATCTGGACAGTGGATGATTATCGATTACGGGTAAGACACGATCGATAAAGCTAACATGGTACTCTGATTGCATGTGGTGATCAGTGTGCAGTTGTTTAATTAGGAGATTTGTGTACAAACTTGGAAATTATATTTAATTTATGGTTTTTTTTTTTTAGAAGATTTGTGTTTTTCCTTTGCACTCTTAATTTGCCAAAAATACATTGTCCCAACATATTTTCCACAATCTCTCAGGACTCTTTGAGTTCTTAAGAACCAGTTATGTTTAATAATCTGTTTTAGCTTAGCTTGTCAATTATGACAACGGTGTATGAATTATGGCTCTTAAAATTCATAAGTCCTAAAAGTTTCCTCGTAGTTGGGAATTAGGATTATAGAAGTGCATGGATGTACTTAGTGTATGAGCTTAGGTAGTAAAGCTGGAAACAGGACAGGTGCAGAAGAAAGGAGGAAGCGCATCAGCTGTTGAAGAGATCGCATTTGAGCCCAGTTTGGTGTCCAGGACAACGCTCAGAACTTGGTCCTAAGAGTTCCGTATCTGATGGAAAGAAGTTTTCACAGAATCCGGAAAGGTAAACCTTGTGTTATGGCGTTTCAAGTTTGACACAGTGCTTTTGGGTCTGCCCCACAAAGATGGCATGGTGTTAAAAGTGAGTTTGTGAGCTCTGCAGAGGGAGCCAGTTGCAGTAGAGGGGTCCTTACAGTTAGCTTTGGTGGTCTGATTGAATGGAACAGGGATGAAGCAGAAGACTTCAATAGCATATTAACTTACCACGTTAGCTTTTCATTTTCCTGGAGGGACTGTGAGGTAATAATCCATGATTCTCACTTGAAAGAAAATTCAGTTCTAAGCCTACAAAACATGAGCCCAGAGAAAATGGCAGATGCACGCATGCTGTGATGGTGAAAAGTCAGCCTGTGTTTTCTGAAGCGAAGACTTCAGCGGGCCTACTGCAGCTTATGTCTGAATGCACCACACAGTCTTAGTTCTCAGTTTTGCACTTAAACATGGAGAAGGTGCTGGCCTGTGCTGTGGGCTACATAGTAATCCACCCCGTGCTCAGCTGTGCTGTTGAACCATTCTTCTGGTTTGGTTTTTGGTACGATTTACTTTTATTTTTAATTGTATGCATGTGTCTGTGTGAGTATGCACATGCGTACAGGTGCTGTGAGGCCTGGAGGTATCACTGTACCGCACGCACACACGCGTCTTTCTTATGTTTTGAACCAGAGTTTTCCTGCGTTATCTTGGCTGGCGTGGAACTCATACAAGCCAGGTTGGCTTCTACTTTGCAGCAATCCTCCTGCCTCTTCCTCCTTGGTGCTATGATATGACACCATGCCTAGCTCTGTTCAGCTTTTATTGGACATTTAAGATTGAGTTAAATCAAGGAGTTAGTTTGCTTAAAGAGAATGCATTTTTTGTGTTGGACATGGTGTCAAGCTATGACTGTTTTATAGATTTCTTTTCATTTTCCTGGAACTCAGATGAGGAAGGTAGATAAGATAGGCTCAGATGGGGTGAGGAGTGGTAGGGTCACGCAGTTAAGTAATGAGTTTAAAACTGAACTGAGGTGGGACAGTGCTGACCAACTGTGGAAGAGGGGCCTGCAGATTCCTTTCTACTGGGCCCTGGAGGAAAAGAGAGGAAGCACTGAAGTGATGTGAAGTGGCGGTGGGGGTGGGGGGTGCTTTATTCATTGGTAAAGAAAATTATAGCTAGGTGAGGATCACAGCCCTGAAGGCTAGACAACTGGAGAGAAGTAGACCTAGAAGATGGAGGTCAGAGCTGGAGCACTGACACCCAGCTGCTGGGGGCTGATGACGTCACATCCTTTGATGGATAGCTTTGAAGGCTGTGGTCTGCTTGCAGCGTGCCTTGTCCTTTGGTAAAGAGAAGATGCAGAGGCCTTTTAAATGACTTTTCTGTACCTGAAGAATTCAGGCAACTCCTACTAGGTTCAAGGAATGAAGTGGGTTCTCCTGTTGGAAGAAACCCTGGCTTCTGCGTGCACACTGATTCACAGATAATTTGAGAACACAGTGGACCATCCAGTCATGATCTAGCTGGAAACTTGTTATTCAAACCCTAGTTAGTGTTCTCTTGGCTTTCCATAAGGGAATGTGTTAGGAGAGACTAGAGTCTGAGAAGCAGCTGGTTGAGTGCCGCCTTGTAAATGCATCCTAGAAATGTGTTAGCTAGCATTGGCTGTTTCCCTCGAAAGTCTTGTCACTACAACTTCTTAATGCTCGGTACGGTTTCCATGAGGCAGCTGACCTTCAGAGTATCCTGTCTGCTCGCCTCTCCAGGGCCGTGAAGGAGCAGGTATGAGGATTAGTTGGTTACTAGACTATGATTCCATATCAGGAGATTTCATGTCCTTTTCTGCCCTCTGTGCATGGTGCACGTACATAGTCATATATACAAAAGTATAGTTTTAAAAAATAATAGTGAGGGGCGGGAGAGAGTAATGAGTTCTGATGCCCTCTTCTGGTGTGTTTGAAGACAGCTACAGTGTACTCACATACATAAATAAATAAATCATTTTTAAAAAAAAGAATAGTGATCTGCACAGTCTGCCTTGAAGCCCACAGAGGACTCACACCAGGCCTGGAGAAAAGGCTCCTCAGGCCTCATTTTGAAGCGTCAGCTGTGGTAGTGTCTACATCTCCTCACTCCTATCCCTGGCTGATGCTTGTTTAAAGAAGCTGAAATTTGAAGGTAGTGTTCAAATTAAATATTAAAAATAAACTGCAAAAATATCTAATGGGTTGGGTTGTGGTGGCTCATCCTTGTACTCTCAGTCCTTGGGAAGTTGAGGCAGGAGGATTGCACTTGAAGAAGTCAGAACAACATGCAGGAGTCTTGTTTTCTCCTCCACTACATCAGTTCCAGGGATCAAACTCAGGTTGTCAGGCTTGGTGGGGAGGGCCCACTGAGCCATCTCCCTGCTCAGGTCTGCTGCTCGGTGTAGCCTTCAGGCTTGGTGGGGAGGGCCCACTGAGCCATCTCCCTGCCCAGGTCTGCTGCTCCGTGTAGCCTTCAGGCTTGGTGGGGAGGGCCCACTGAGCCATCTCCCTGCTCAGGTCTGCTGCTCTGTGTAGCCTTCAGGCTTGGTGGGGAGGGCCCACTGAGCCATCTCCCTGCCCCGGGCTGCTGCTCGGTGTAGCCTTCAGGATATGGATGTAAAAGCTTGAGTCCTTGGGCCCCAGGAACTTGTAAAGGCATTCTTGTCTCTTAAAGGGGAAAATGGCACACACCTGTGATCCTTGCACTTGGAACCCAGAAGCAGTAATATCTTAAATATCTGTGTTTAAGGATGGCTGAACCTACACAGTGAGTTACAGGACTAGATAGATGCTGCCTCAAAAAAAAAAGAAAGAGAGAAAAAAATATTTGCATTTATGTGGAGGAGGGTGGTGCATGTGCCATGGCACTTGTGTGGAGGTGTCACAGTTTGGAGAAGGCTCCTCTCCATGTGTGTCCTCACTAAGTCATCTCACTAGTCCAGGGCATTCTTTTCTTAATTAAAAACGAAACATTAATAAACCCTTCAAACTCTGGGAGGTATATACTTACAAAAATAATTCTAGTCAGATGTAGTTGTACATACCTTTAGCCCAGTCTGATCATAGTGAGCTCTAGGACAGCCAAGCTTACATAGTGAGACCTTCCCTGTCTTTAAAAGAAAAAAGAAAAGGGGGAAAAATGGCTCCTAGGAAGCCAAAGGCAGCTCGGCAAATAATTGCTTGCAATGCAAGCAGATGATTTAAGTTTGATCCTTAGACACCATGTAAATGAGGAGAGAACTGTCTACACTTGGCATATACACAGTAATTAATAGTGGTAGCTGTTGTTCTACATAAAAATCAAAGAGCTGAAGAGTTAAATGCCAAAGTGGAATGCCAAACTGCTCTTGTGAAGGACTAGAGTTTTGTTTACAACTACCATAGCATCAGCTCTGGGTGACCCAGCATCTCTCAGCCCCCTAGCAACTGCAGTGGTGTGTACAAGTGAGTCTTTAAAAATATGTAAAAATAAAAAGCCAGGCATGTTAGCGCATGCCTTTAATCCCAGCCCTCAGAAGGAGGCTGCCTCCTTCCACATAGTGAGATCTTTTCTTTAAAAAAAAAAAAAAATAAGAAAGGAAAAAAGTCTACCTTGAAAAGAGGTCAGTGATGAATAGTAAAAGGTCTGACTTCCGAGGTCGCCTCCCAGCAGCCTACATCCCCAGCTGCTTACCTTTCCCATCATGCTCTAGTAGTGCTATCATGGGAAAACACAGTAGCTGACATGCAGTGATGTCTCCATTTTGTCTTCCCTGACAAGAGCCCAGAGAAGACACTGGTTAGCATCCGACAGCTCAGTCACAAGGGATTTGATTGTTGGGAATGCTGGCGGCCTTGGCTATGATCTGACATTTTAAGCTGAGACCTCTTATTTTAAACACCCCATAGCCTCTAATTATGTATATGGAATTCTGATGTTTCATTTTGTAAATTATGCTTGCAGTAGCCCTGTCTATTCTCACTTTAAGTACAGACCGACTTTTAGTGGCATGAATAAAATAAAGTCCTGTTTTTGTTAGACTTAGTGCGGTGCACCTGTTAATCCCAGCACTGGAGAGCTGGAGGCAAGAGCTTTTAAAAGCATCCTCCTCTTGCTTCCTCTCTTCTGTTTTTTGGATTTCAAGGAGTTTATGGAATTTGATGCTGTTTTGAAGGTTGAGTTTGGATTTCTCTTTAGTAGGAGATTCCCCTAACCCCCTCCAGTGCTGGGGCCTGGAGCCTCATATGTACTAGACAGCGCTCCACCACTGAGCTATATCCCAGAGTCTTACTGTGGTGCCCAGGCTGGTTTTGAGTTTACAGATTCCAAGAATCTAAGTACTGGAATTGTGTATGCAGTCCAGCTTTCTGTCACTGTTGTGAGAGACCTAAGTAAGACAGAACAAAGTAGCTGACATCGGCAGCTCAGCTCAGGTTTCAGAAGCTTAGCTTGTGGTTGCTTTGGTCTTTGATGGCACAGTACATCGTGTGGCTGAGGAACATGTTTGCCTCATGGTGAGAGCCAAAGAGCAAAATAGGAAGAGTCCAGAGCCCCAATCTTGGGGTGAAGAGAGGTATATATATTCAGTGTGTTATCTTCCCACAGGGCCACAAACTATAGAGGCCAAGCCTCAACACATCAGTTCTTGGACACCATTCACAATTAAGTTAAAACAATACCTCATCTCTTGGCAGCACGAAGAAGTAGCTTCTAGAAGATTCTGAAGCTCCTCCTCCAGTCAGAAATGTGACTTCTTTGATCGAGGCTGAGTCAGTGAAAGTGTGTTCCATGTGCCATACCTCTTTTCTCTGACCTTCTGTGAAGATTTCAGGGCCCTCTGAGACTGGCTCTGGAGCTCCTCTGGGAAGGCAGTGTGCTATCCCAAGTCTCACCCTGGGTGTCCTCTCTTGTAGCACACACTCACAGGCCACAGCGGGAAAGTCCTCTCTGCCAAGTTCCTGCTGGACAATGCACGGATTGTCTCAGGAAGTCACGACCGGACCCTCAAACTCTGGGATCTCCGCAGCAAAGTCTGTGAGGAAATGCAGTCTCTCTGTGTGTTTATGTAGATATTAGTGGTGAGGTGATGTTCCCACATCAGTCAGAGCTCTGGTTCATTTCAGTCTGAGGGTCTTGGGGGCGTTGGGAGTTGTTTTCTGCTTGAGGTCTCATTTCTTTTTGTGATTTTTGGGGGCTCAGTGGTCAAGAGCATAGTAGTTATATTTTATGTGTGCCAGCCATGTAGTGACATGTAGCTGACATGTGGCTATATTTGTAGTATATATGTAGTGACATAGTAGCTATATTTTATGTGTACCAGCCATGTAGCCTTTGATTGATGGTGTTTGGTTTTCTTTCAGGTATAAAAACAGTGTTTGCAGGATCCAGCTGCAATGACATTGTTTGCACTGAGCAATGTGTAATGAGTGGACATTTCGACAAGAAAATTCGTTTCTGGGATATCCGGTATGATGCTTTAAGAGCTTGGTGGGAGACTGATGAGAGAACATATAAAGAGCTTTGAGCATGCTTTGTGTGGGGGTGTGTTCTCATACTTGAGGACTGGCAGAACTCCAGGACAGCTGGGTCTGGGCTGTGCTATTCTTTATACAAAGCAGTCTTTTGGGTCCAGCCGTCATTTACTGGGTACCAGATGCTCTGCCAGCTGTAAGATAAGCAGAGATAAGAAGATGCCCATTCCTACCTTTAGGCAAATTAAGATGAAACGGGGAAGACGGAGTACAGACAGTGAGCACCGTGGGGTGTTCCTGTAGTAGAGGCAGGCCTTTTCCCTTGCTGATGGGAATAGGAATTAGTCTGGAGAAGCCAATGGAAAGACAGACCCACCCAGAACAGCTTGAGGCAGCTGACAATAAGTGAGGTGCATGTGCTAATGAGATGGGGAGAGTGGGGATCAGATGTCCACCCACTTTATAAGCAACTTGGGATGCTTTGATGTTTGAGCTGTGTGTGGTGAGAGAAGCAAGCGATGGCTTCATGTAATCTGCTCAGTGACTTTTGTCCTGTCTTTAGAGAGCAGGTTAAGGCACACTGAAAGCAAAGTATTGATGAGGACCTGAGTTGACAGAAGAGCAAAGATAGGGACATGCTAGGAGATTCCTATAGGAGGAGGAGAGCTGTTAGGACCAAAAGAGGTCCAGTGAAATGAAGCCCTGAGCTGCTAGCTGGGGAGGAAGACGGAGGTGGCTGGTAATTGGATTGAATACAGAGGCCATAGTCCATGTAGCAGCTCCTGACGTGGAGAGGGGGATAAGAATGCATGGCTCTGGATGCACTTGGGAAGCTTGCTCCTATATTCTTAATCCTTTTTTTTTCCCTAAACTTGAAGTTTGAATTTAAAATATGGAAGTTTAGAAATTCACTGGATGTTACAAGTTTCCAAGCCAATCCCTTAACTTGATAGGTGGCCACATACCAAAGATTTGGAGTAGGAGTCTGGGGCTGTATATATAATAACAAGATAAACTCCTGCTCAGTTAAGACAGCAAATAAGTTCATTGAAAACTTCAGCTAAACCAATTGTTGAGTGTTGCCATTAGGTCCCATCTCCTAGGGGCCTATTAGCTGACCTCTGTGCGCTTGAGCATGTAAGAGTTGGAGAGGCGGCAGCAGAGGGTGCACAGTGACAACTGCCATGGTATCATCCAGTCCCAGGTCTGAAGCAGCCTTAGTTAAGCTACCTAGTCACAAGGCCTGTGGGCTCCCTAGACACACCACAGCAGCTTCTACGCCACAGCCTTGAGCTTGTGGAAAAGCTAAAGGTCACACCATTGAAATAGTACTGCTCTGGGGCTGGAGGACATACGCTTACCATACACGTGAGGCCTCAGAGTCCGTCCATAGGGCCCACAAAAGAAAGGAAGAATGAGCTGTACCAGCTGTGTAATTAGTTGCTCTAGTTCACGCTTGCTTATTAGGAGTTCTGGTTGGTAATTGTCCTATTATTCTAAAAATGGACAAGAAAAGCCCTAACCAGTTCTAGTCTCATCATTCTAGGGACATACTTACTTGCCCCTTGAAGACTTGGATGTAACTGGGTGACCAGCATTTTCTCCTCAGTGACATGACATCCTAGTCAGGTTGGAGGTGGCCCACTTGGATCAGGTCTCAGACTGCTGTTTCCCTTAGATCAGAGAGTGTGGTCCGAGAGATGGAACTGTTAGGGAAGATCACTGCTCTGGACTTAAACCCTGAGAGAACTGAGCTCCTGAGCTGCTCCCGTGATGACCTGCTAAAAGTCATTGACCTCCGGACAAACGCAGTCAAGCAGACATTCAGGTACTGGGCCCTGGGCCTAGCCTTGCCTACTTCTGTCCTGCTGGGTGAGTGCACTCACTGTAGGCGGCAGCTAACCTGTCTGTTGCTCGTTTCAGTGCGCCTGGATTCAAATGTGGCTCTGACTGGACCCGGGTTGTCTTCAGGTTAGTAGCCATGTCCTACCTGGTGTTTGGTTTATCTCAGAGGTTAAAGCTGGACATTTTCCTTTGAAGGGAGGTAAAACATAACCTTTCTGCTACCTCTGGAGCTTGCAGGAGTGAGTCTGAGGGTCATCTGGGGTCCTGCTGGAATCTTTTTGGTTTTTTTTAATGGTGTTCCTTCTTTTATTGTGCACATGGTTGGCTGATGCTTGGCTCTGAGTTACTGCATTCTCCTTTTCACCCACTCACTTACCAAGACTTGGCACTGACACTGGAAAGGCTTGGCGTTCCTAGGGTAGAATGGTACAGTCTGTTTGGAGGTGACACTGGAAGGTGAAACAGTGAATCTCCTTGTTCTGCCTTCTGGATACCATACTTTTCTCAGGTGTATTCTAGGATTGGTTGTCATAGTAGGGAAAAGTGTCTGTTTGATGTGTGTGCGCATGTGGCCTCCTGAGCTTACATATACATGCAGGGACAAGAGAAGAACATCAAATGTTCTGCTCCACCACTCCCCCTATTCCCTTGAAACAGTCTTTCACTGAACCTAGAGCTATGCTGACAGCCTGCAAGCCTGTCTCTTTCCCAGCAGGCCTGGATTGCAGGTTCTTATACACACACGCAGTTTTTAACATTGGTTTTGGAGATTAGAGCTTGGATACTTATGCTGCAGAAAACAGTCTTGACACATTAGGCCATCTCCCCAGCCTGTGCCTCAGCATTTTATGGTTTCTCTGACTACAGTGGCTGAACCACACAACAGCCTTTCACAAGCAGAGACTTTGAGCTTTTCAGAGATTGGCTTTGGCTCCCTTGTGTGTGCTTGAGTCTGATAAGTAGAGACATAGAGCTTCAAGCAAGAGCTTGGCACTGCTCTTTGGTAGGCAGGTGGCTGAAAGAGCAGGGCTGCTCACAACTAGCATGTGACCTGCATCTATGCACAAGAGTGGTCATGTGAAGTCAGAAGTCTGTAGCTTTTGCCCTCTTACTGTCTCCTCCAGCCCTGATGGCAGTTACGTGGCAGCAGGCTCAGCCGAGGGTTCTCTCTATGTCTGGAGTGTGCTGACTGGGAACGTGGAGAAGGTTCTTTCAAAACAGCATAGGTAAGATGAACCCCAGCAGTGCATGGACTCAGGTCTACATCTAAAGCAGAACCTGTGATTCCATCCCAAAGCTTATGCCATCTTGGAACCTCAGTGGGCTCCTGGAAAGCAGTCCCCCTCCCTATTTCCAGGGCTGATTGACCAGGGTTAGTGGGGCCAGGTTTCACCACTCAGCAGTATACATAGCAGACCACAGTAACTGGTGCCACAGGTAGAGCCATCCATTGGTGGCCACTGGGGAAAGCCTCAGAGCAGCTCCTTCCTCATCCTCCTCCCTTTCTTCCTTGACTCTTGTGTTTGTCAGTAACTCCCAGGTTCATACCATTCTTCTGGTGGACTCCTTATTGTCCACCAGATAGAATGGATAGCTCTTGGGCTTCTTGTTACCAATTCTATGCCCAAAACACGGGCCCTGGCTTCCTGTGGATCGGCGCACTCCGCTCCTGACATAGCAGTTGTGCTGCTTTATGGAGCTGAGTGTTCTCTCTTCCTGCTTCCATAGGGCTACTCTTGGGGTGAGCCAGATAAGGTCTGCTTGCTAAAGGAGACAGCATCTCCTATCTAGTCCAGTGCTGTTGCTGGACAGTGCAGCTTTCTTAGCATAAGCCCCTGCTGTGGTTGGGTGTTCCTGTATTTGGCAGGTGCCTGGGCCTGATGTCTTGCTGACTGAAGTCTCTTCTTGGTCCTTAAGCTCTTCTATCAATGCGGTGGCGTGGGCCCCCTCCGGCTTACATGTTGTCAGTGTGGACAAAGGAAGCAGAGCTGTGCTGTGGGCACAGCCTTGACACCATACCCTGAAGAGCATCGTGGGACCCTACAGCCCATCTTGGAGAGTGATGTGTCCTCCCAGGGAAGAGCTGAAGCCATGTGGTACCGTAGCTTTCCTGAGAACTTTGACTTAAGGTCTCTACTGGCTGAGAAGAATGGACACTGAACCAAACTGACTCTGCAAGTTCCCAGCAGAGGTTCAGATTCTTGTCTGCATTTGGGTGGGAAACACTACTAACTCTGACCTTCCATACCTCATGGGGAGCACAGGGTCCCTGCTGGGTCTCCCCACTGGACACAGTGCCAAGGATAACCCCACACATCGGGTATTGGGTCCCCTGTGCTTTTCCTGTCTTTCCAAAGTCTGTTGTCGCCTGATGCATGCCCCCCTTTCTGTGGGGTCACTTACCCAGGGGGCTCACTGTAGGCATTGGGTCAGTGGAAACCAAATCAGGGCCTGTCCTCCTGTGACAAAGGGCGGGTGGAGCTGTTTTCAGGGCTGGTGGTGTGTCTGGTCTCACTGCTGAACCCTGCATCTTCAGCTGGCCTTCAGAACTCTGAGCTCCCTTCCTGCCAACACTTCACATAGCTTTGTGTGTGTGAGGAAAGGACCGTGCCAACCTTTCCTCATCTGGTAGAATTCTCAGCAGAGGTGAGAAGTTCATCTTTACCTTGTATCACTGCCTGTGCATGCAGTGTAGTGTTGGTAAGAGAAGGCTGCCTAGGAGCTGGTTATGATGAAGGCGGCTGGGAAAGCAATCTCTGTCCTGCTCACCCATGCACGTGGTCTGAGCGTGGAGTCTGCGTGTCTGAAGCGCCACATTTGTCTGTCACATTTACTTTGCACTTTATTTTTTGCTTCCACACTGTTCTCTGGGCAGCAGAGACAGCATGAGTGCTAGAGCCAGGGAACAGGGAAGCAGCCCTTCCCTGCTGCAACTCTCCTGTTGCTTTGCTGCCAGAGAGCTGCTGGTGTTGGAAGTTGAGATTCGCTGGCCAGGGCACATCTTTTATTTATTTAATTATGTGTCCCAACAGAACTTGATTGTAAATAAAGAAGAAATTCTGTTATATACTTTTCAAACTCCTTGTGTCTTGATTGTCTTTTCTGTCACATCCTTAAGTAAAAGGGAAGGGAACTGGTTTTTCTGATTCTTACTCCTTTTTTGGAGGTAAGGTCTTGCTTTGTGTGTAGCTTGGACCAGCTTACCCTCAATCCTGTTACTACCCAATGGATGGGATAACAAGGGTACACAACCTTGTCCAGAAGGTATTCTGTGTTCCTCCTTAGTGTTTTGGGCCATTTTCAGCATGTCACCTGTCCCCATAAATTATTATTCCTATAAACACTGTTCCTGTTTTATGTCTTACACAAGTCTGAACACTAGGAAAAGTGTCCACAGTTTCCTTCCACAACCTCCTCTCTGGGTGTTGCTACAGACTAGTATCCTGTCTCCACTGAAGAAGTGTGAGTTGCTGAAGGTTTAAGTTGGAGCACAGAAACTGCTTGGCTGTTCACCAATCTTGGGAAACTCAACTGGACATCAGCTATCCTTGTAAGGGAGAAAAGGGGCATCGGGTGAGACCCTGACCATTCAGGTCACTAGTTGTGAAGCAGGGCTACTCTTGACTTAGTTCGTCCCCTGACTGCCAGCACTGAGCACTGGGGCATGTGTGGTGTTCACCCCAGGTCTGTGCCTCCCTGCCTGCAGGTGGAACGCTCACGTCATTGTGGGTTTCTAGTCTACTCTGCTGTGGTTTGGTTTTCTGGTAGCTCATGTGCAGCCACCAGGGAGAGCAGACTGCCTACCTCCTAGTAATTCACTGCTCAGCCTGCATAATGTTACTTGGATGTAATGAAGGCTATTTTTTAATTAACAGTTTTATATTCACTAGGTCATTTCCCAATGCAGGATAATAATTCATGTTAGAGGTTTGATTTCTAAGGTACATTCTGTGAGAACACTGCCCACCCCACTACACAAATACACACCACCTAAGATAGGGTTATGAAGCCTTAACTGGCCTGTAACTCTGCGATCCTCCTGCCTCTGGAGTGTTGGTATTAAAGGGATGTATCATCATGCCTGACTGCTTTTTATCATATATCCTAGACACTAGGGCACAGGGAGTTTTGTGGTCATTGCAGTAAATGTATGGGTAGAGGAGAGGGCAGGGGCAGCCCAGTTCCCAGGTATTCTTTGGCTGGGAAATGGGATTGCCACGATTCAAGGCGTACAGAACACACCCCATTATGTCTGTTTCCCTAACTGGGGTTTTGTGAATCTCATATTCTGAAGCATGGAGTGTACAATCTGCCTGTGTGAAGCACACTAAGGTGAGTAGCAATGACATGCTACATTGTACTCCAACTTAGCCTTGTTTTTATGGAAACCACCGTTTTAGCTTTTGTAAGATAACCTGAATAATAATACTTGGATTTTAGGAGGTCTCAAACTAGGTCATCTGTATTTTAGTTTATTTTAGAAATGGGAGGAAGTTTCACAGCTGAGTTCTGACCAGCTTCATGACTCAGATGGGAACATTTATGCTAACCCTGTCCCTTGACACTCTGCCACTCCGGGTCCATATGGGGGCACACAAAGTGAGTCAGCCATGATGTTATCTGTATCCTATTTCAGTGAGTGTCAAACAGCATGTCTCAATTTTCATTCAACTTAAATCTCAACGAAATAAAGGATCCACACTTGAATGGGTTGCTGTGGAAGCGCCTGGGTGTGTGCCAGCGAGAGATCACACCAATCCATTCTTTCCTGGCTCCCTCGTCTGAGCAGACTGCTGCTCTGATCTCAGCTCTGGCTTTCATCGCATTCTTTGCTGGTGTCTGTCTCTTCCTCTGAGCCACTACAGCGCTGTCCATTACAAAGGCTTTCCCAGTTTACTACTTGGTCCGCCCATGCACCTCTACTGGCATCCTCGGCTGTTTGTTTAATGATCAGGATCTGTTTAGCTTTTGCTACATAAGAAACTACCTTAAGGGCCGGAGCAAGCAGGGCCGGCAGAGGTCCTGAGTTCAATTCCCAGCAGCCACATACATGATGGCTCACTGCCACCTGTATAGCTACAATGAGTGTACAGTGTAGTTCCAGCCAAAGGACTCCTAGGGACTCCCAGGGACTGCAGAGACACTTCATGTTTATCACCATTCTTCACAATAGTGAAGATGTAGAAACAGCCTAGATGTCCATCAAGACAGAAACGGATGATGTCTGGTATACACAGATAGACACACGGTGGGATTTTTTTTTTTTTTACCATGAATATGAAATTTGCAGGGGAAATGGATGGAGTTGGAAAGCAAGGTAACCCAGGATAAAAAGTGGATCTGAGCTCCTACTTGTTAAGTGTATGTCAGTGGAAGTAAGTCTAGGCGAAAAGGCTGGGATGTTTAAAGGAATGGGTTGGAAAGACGACAGAACACATGGGGCTAAGGTGGAAGGTTGACTACTAGGGATTGAAGGGGGAAGGGAGGGAGCAACTAAAATAAGATAAGGACACCTGTAAGCTGATTTTAAGAACATGGTAAAATTACATTCCTGGACTGTTGTCTGTAGGACATCTGCGCTACACCACGTGTGTGGAGGTCAGAGAAAAACTTGTAGGAATTGGTTCTACCATGTGGGTCCTGGGATCAGAGTCAGGTCGTCAGGCCTGAAAGGAAGCAGTTTACCCACTAAGCCGTCTTGATTACCTAAAACTTTCAAACATTGTACCCGAGCCACTTGGGGATAAATGGTTAGAGGGCAGCCTCCAAGTCCTCAATTGGTCTGTTAATGTGAGGTTCACTAAGGGATTGATTGGGGATGGGATAGCAAGAAAGCATCAGTGTGTGAGCATTTGTCACCATTTGAGTTGCCCATTGATGTGTTGAATTGTAGCAGGTGACGTGGGCAGGTTTGGTGATCTAAATCCAGCCCTGGAGAAATTGAGTTCTGGGGAAGAAGGGAGTCACACTGCCATCTTGCAGTCAGCCCAGCCTGCTCTCCCTTCACTTCTGAAACAGTATCACCTGCAAATGTTTCAATGCCACATAAGAGTTTGGCTGGTTTTCCTTTGAAAACGTTAAGACTCTATCTCAAGGACAGACATCAGCCTTGCACATTACAGTATGCTGGGCTTCCTCACAGGTTTGCTCTTACCCCAGGACACAGCTAGGCAGGGGAAGCAGGTGAATTTGTATCTGGGTTTCCATTTTACTTCAAAGATAACTAGATAATCAGGGCCAGAGGGATGCTTGTGATTCTCACATGCTGGGTTTTTAGGTGGGGAGCCAGAAGGCCTGATAGTTGCAGGAGAATATCAAATGGTTCTGAGAGTCTGAGTCAGGAGTCATGCTTAGTACCTAGCTTAGTACCTAGCTCTACAGAGTGGATGGCACACAGCAGAGACTCCCTAACGGTTTGGTTTTGAGATAGTGTGTTATTCCAGATTAGCCTCAAACTTGCTGAGCATGAGCTTGAAGTTCTGATCCTCCGGCCTGTACAAGCTTAAGTGCTGGGCTTATAGGGATGTGCCATCCACACCAAACCCTACTTCCGCAATGCTGGGGGTTGAACTCAGAGTTTTGTAGGTAGTTTACTGGCCTGTGATTCCCATACCATGCTATTTATGGTTGCTCTTTCATTTATGAGGGGCAGGGAATGTTTGCTATGGTGCATGTCTAGAGCTCAGAGGACAACTTGTGGGAGTTCTCTCCCACTGTGTGGCCTTGATGAATCAAACTACGAGTCTTGATGGTGAGCACAGTCACCTCCCCAGTCATCTCTCTGGGCCTCACATACCATTTCACAGTGAAGAGTTTTGTTGTATTTTATAGGTTTACGATGTATAGTCACCAGCTCAACACTAGCCAACAAAGACTTTGGTTGTCTTTCAAGTTAAGATCTATAAAGCAGCAGATTGATTCAAAGAAAAGTGGACACTTCTTAAGGGAAGACCACTATAGAAAATCACAGTCAGGGTGGCCGAGATGGCTCAGTGGATAAGAGCACTGACTGCTCTTCCGAAGGTCCTGATTTTGGATCCCAGCAACCACATGGTGGCTCACAACCATCTGTAATGAGATCTGATGCCCTCTCTTGGTGCATCTAAAGACAGCTACAGTGTATTACGCCGGAGGGAGCGGGCCAGAGCAAGGAGAGGTCCTAAGTTCAATTCCCAGCAGCCACATAATGGCTCATGGCCATCTGTACAGCTACAGTGTACTCATACACATAAAATAAATAAACTAAATCTTATTAGAAAAAAAAAAAAACACAGCCAGTCAAAATGCAGAGCTATGGACCCCATACCTTAAAGCTTGGGGAACATGGCTGAAGAGGGGCAGAAAGACTAAGAACCAGAGGAGTTTGCTGTGAGGCTGTTGCCTAGCAACATCAGAAGCTATACCTACAAAATCTCAGCAGTTTGACCCCTTAAATGTGAGCTGAGCAGGAAGGACACCAACAGACACCCCAAGTAACAACCTCACAAGGCCTCAGAGCTATACAACTATAGGCAACTGAGTAAAGCTGTGGATAGGAGAGATGGTCCTCCCTAGGCAAGAGCGAATCAGTTGGTTGCCTAGTGCCAAATGGTCAGCCCCAAAAACATATATATGGGTAACATGTGGACTCAACATGTTATATTTAAGAATATATATATGTATGTATATATATATATATATATATATACACACACACATATATGTACATATCTATATGCACACACACACAAATACATATATGCATATAATAACAATTCATGGAAAAAAGAGGCCCTGAATTTGGAGGAGAGCAGGGAGGAGTTGATGGAATGTCTGGAGAGAGGAAAGGGAAGGGAGAAATTTTATAATAATATCAAAAGTAAAAACTACTTTTAAAAAACAATAAAAAGGCATGCTACTGGAGCTGGTGAGGTGACTCGGAAGCTAAGGATGCTAATTGTACCCAAGCCTGACGGCCTGAGTTCTGCCCCCAGAACTGTCATGGTAAAAGACAGCCAGCTCCTGCAGCTTTTCCTCGCACCTCCACGTGCATGTTGTAGCTTGTGTGCCTGCATGGGTTCACATACTAAATAAATGCAGTTTTTAGATGTTTGAAAGCATATTCACATAACTTTGCACAGATGTCAGGTTCTCTGATGCTAGAATCCACCCATGAGTAGGCGAAGGACACTGAGTTCTTTAGAAATGTATTCACTGTTATGGAGATCGCATTGGCATTGGGGTGCAGTGGGCAATACAGAGCCTAAAGAAGCACGCAGGCATACAGCAGCCATCAGTGGAGGAGGAAAAGAGGAAGCCGGATGAAGCCCTTCCATTTCTAACCCTACCCCGATCATGTTTTCGAGGAATTTCTCTACACATTTTATGGGTTTCTTCACCTCCACAAAATGGCCTGTTTTTTATGTTGCCTTGTAGAAATGAAAAGGAAATTTGCAGGAGGCTGAGCAGCTTTCTCAGCCAGGGCTCCCATCTGGAGCTACCCAGATCCCACTCCACAAACCTGGAGCATCAGTAACATTGGGTGGCAGAGTGGTGAAGGACTCCAGTGCCCTTGGGGACTAAGAACCCTTATGCTCATCACAGATAAATTTGCATGAGGGAAAAGATGAACTTGGAGCAATGGGGAGAAGTAGAGGAAAAGCCAGTTTCATACCAACAGTCCTCCCGAGACCAAACTGAAATGGCACATGTCTGTAAGCCCAGCATTTGTGAGGCTGAGGCAGGAGAGTCCAGAGTTCAAGACCAGTCAAAGCTGAGTGGTGAGACTGAAATTAAGTGTGCTACAAGTTAGTGATTTCCCAATCTTGGAAGCATTCAATAGTGTGTTGAGAATGTTGCACAAGAGATGAAAGGAAAAAAAAAAAAAAAAGCTGAAGCCAGGCGTGGTGGCGCACACCTTTAATCCCAGCACTTGGGAGGCAGAGGCAGGCGGATTTCTGAGTTTGAGGCCAGCCTGGTCTACAGAGTGAGCTCCAGGACAGGGCTATACAAAGAAACCCTGTCTCGAAAAACCAAAAAAAAAAAAAAGCTGGAATGTGGACTTCATTTTGTTTGGAAAGGTTTTACTACTTTGAGAATTTGTGGACAACAGTTATGTTTTCATAGTATTATCCAGCCTCACCCCAAACAGCCCTCTGTTCTATAGAGGATTAACTAAGAGATACAAGTAGGGATTGCAGTGATAGTTTTCATTTTTCTTAGTATTGTATTTTCTATTTGAACATTTCGTCTGTATGCATCTCTGTACACTGCTTGCATGCCTGATGCTTTCGGAGGGATCACATCCCTGGAATTGGAGTTACATATAGCTGTGAGCCTTGTGTAGCCACTGTGCACTGGGGATCTAACCCAGGTCCTCTGGAAGAACCACCTTTGCTCTTACTGCTGAGTCATCTCTCCAGCCCCAGGTGATGGCTTTTAAAGGCCTCTGTTCCCTGACCCTCCAGAAATGGCAGCCACTTCAGACTTCCTGGTGTTTGCTCCAGAAAGCTCTGCCAGAGGATACGCCATCTTTATTTGCAGTTGACATTTAGCTCAGTACCTGCTTTCCTCCACCGTGTGGCCCTGAGATGAGTGACAGGCCCATAGCACCACCCCTCCCCCACGAGCCCTGACCTTAGTGTTTAGGGTTGAAACGCAGGGCTTGGAGCGGCTGCCCCCTGTGGGTGACTCCAGAGAAAGGTCCCGTGTGGTCAAGATGCTTGGAATGGGGATTCAGGCCATTCAGCTTCAACAAGAAATCTAAAAGAAAGATGAAAGACTTTATGTGTCTCTGGAGTTATAGGTGCCTCTCTGTGTGTGTATGTGTGTATGTGTGTGTGTGTAGTTGCAGGTAGTTGCAAGCTACCCAGTGTGGGTACTGGGAACTGAATTCAGGTCTTCTGATAGAGCAGCAAGAATTCAACTTTGAGCCATCTCTCCAGCACTTTCTTGTTTTCTTTTTCTCATATGTAGTCCACACTGACCTTGCACTTAAGATCTTCCCGCTTCAAGCTCCAGAATGCAGGGATTAAAAACATGAGGCATCGTGCCCAATTTTGGAGTCACCTATTTTGCAAAGTAAAGGCTTTTCCCAGGGGACTGCTACTCTGTCCTTATTTTATAGAGTGGATCTTCCTGTCCTTGCTCAGGAACTGTCTTCTGAAATGTTTAAGGGTTAAGTGTTGCACACAGACACAGCAAACATTGCTGGTCTTGCCAACTGGGTGCAAGTTCATTGTGTGTCTCCCAACTGTTCCCTGGGCCCTGCAATTTCACTGTGCAGTTCTGTAACGCACAGCTATAGACTGGTAGATGTGCCCTTGCCCAGGGTTGTGGAAGGCTTGCTAGAAGTGACTGTTAGATCTCACCAGGCCTTATACTGAGGGTGGGCAAGTCATATTGGTTCTAAAGGCTGTGTTTGTAAAGATGGGAAGAGTCACACCAAAACACTGAGAACCTCACCGTTATGTCTGGTATCTGGAAGACGTTTGGCTTTTAGGAGCAAGAATGCCCTCCTGCCCCCCATTTCTCCACCAAGAAGAGGGAAGTAAGTCATCCTAGATCACAGGCTAAAAATGATGCTTCCTTCCTCATGGAAGTGTTTGGATCCTCAGTTCCCACACATGCGTGCGCACACACTTATGGCAGCTCACTGACTTATCTGCACCCTTCTTGTGGCCTGGCACCCCTGAATCAATGAGAGGATGCAGGATTCCAGGAGCATACAGGCAGGGCCAAGGCCCATTGCCACAGGAGCCCTTTCAATAGGAGTATTAGAGAGCTCTGGTCTTTTTTTTTCCCCTTTCTTTTTTGAGTTTGTGAATCTTTTTGCTTTTTTTTTTTTCTTTAAAGATCTATTTATTATTATACATAAGTACACTGCAGCTGTCTTCAGACCAGAAGAGGGTGTCAGATCTCATTACGGATGGTTATGAGCCACCATGTGGTTGCTGGGATTTAAACTCAGGACCTTCAGGAGAGCAGTCTGTGTTCTTACCCGCTGTCATCTCACCAGCCCCCTGCTTTTTTTTTTTTTTTGGTTTTTCAAGACAGGGTTTCTCTGTGTAGCCCTGGCTGTCCTGGAACTCACTCTGTAGACTAGGCTGCCCTCGAACTCAGAAATCCACCTGCCTCTGCCTCCCAAGTGCTGGGATTAAAGGCGTGCGCCACCACTGCCCGGCCAGCCCCCTGCTTTTTATATTTTTAGCTTTTAATTGTTATCCTATGAGTATGTGATGTGTATGTATGGGTGTGCACAAGTGATAACTTGTATGGAGGTCAGAGGACAATTTTGGACTCAGCTTTCTCTCCTCAAATTTCCATGTGGATTCCAGGGATTGAACTTGTGTCATTAAAATTTTGTGGCAAGTATCTACCACTGACGCCCCCTGTTGGCCCTAGCTTTGGGGGTGCTGGGTTGGGGAGGGTGGGGGATGTCAGAGGAGGTTAGTGTAGGCCAAGCTGGTTTTGAACTTGCAGAAATCCTCTGGTTACAGGCATGCACCATCATGCCTGAAATCATTATTTTTATATTTGAAAAAAATATTTTAGAGGTTTTTTAAAATTTTTGTGTGTATGAGAAAGTGTGTATTATGTAACTGGTGCCTGCAGAGCTCAGAAAAGGGGAAGCTCTCTTAGATCCGGAGTTATATAGATGGTTGTCAGCAACCTTGTGGGTATTGGGAACTAAACCCGACCCTCTGCAAGTCCCCCCCTCCAGTCCCTATTTTTATATTTCACAGGGAGAAGTTAGTCTCTTGGATTTATAACCCAGTTTTTATTTGTTTTGTTTTTGAGACAGCATCTCACTGTGTAGCCCTGGCTGGCCTGGAACTCACTGTATAGACCAGACTGCCTCAGATCCACCTGCCTCTGCCTCCTGAGCAATTGAAATTGAAAAGCATGTGCCACCATGCTCAGCCTATAACCTGTTTTAATGCTTATCTTTATTTTAGTTTTTAATTTTTCTTTTAAATTTTATTTTATAATGTGTGAATGTTATGTGTGTCTGCATGTATATATGTGTACCATGTGTGCCCATGGTGCTATTTGGAGTCAGAAGAAAGTATCGGGTCACCTGAAATTACAGGGGGCTGTGAGCCACCATGTGGAGGCTGTGAATTAAACTCAGGTCCTCTGAAGAGTACTCAATGCTATTAACCAGTGAGCTATCTCTCCAGCCCCTTATTTTGGTTTTTGGTACGTGTTCTCCTGCATGTGCACTCATGTAGAGATGGGCGCCCAGCTTCCATGTAGAGATGGGCGCCCAGCTTCCGTGAGTAGATTCTCACCCTCCAACATGGGATGCAGGGATTGAACTTGGGTCATCGTCCGGTTTGCACAGCAAGCTCCTCTACCTACTGAGGTATCTGCTGGCCTCTATCCAGTAAATCTTATCTCAACCATTTTCACATTTTCCCAGTTTATCCAAAACGTTTTGTGTTTATCCAGTACCCCACTTATCCAATTGAGTATCTATTTAGGTGCCACAAATTACACAAGGATGTTGAATCCCTAACGCATCCCCTTTCTTGGTCAGAAGCAGGATCTAAAGATTTCCTGGATTCAAGCTAATCCTAGACAATACCACACATGCAGTTGGCACGGTGATCCATATGTGTCACTTTGTACTAGAGGGACCTTGTCCATATATCACCTTGTTCCTTGGTGGCTTAAGGACCAAGTAAATAGTCCTAGAGTTTGAAGATGTAAGTTTTGCTATTATTCAGGTATGGTGAAACTAAAAGACCAGGAGGTAACTGTACCAGAATGAGATTTGTCACTCACAGTTCCCCACAAGAGGGGGCTTGCTGTGCAACACAGAACCACACCGGGAAACACTAGGGTTGACCCAGGACTAAGGGTAAACACTGGCAATAGCCTGTTTGCTGTTTCTATGGAAATGATAGAGACAAGACAGGCCATGTACGATCTAGGGAGCATGGGGGCGGGGATCTCTAGCTGTGATTATGGTCTGGAGTATAACAGCCTTGATGAAAAGGATTTGGGTCTGAGGGAAGCATGAAGGTGTGAGGCCTCTACTACTAGATCTCCAGAAGGGGAGGCAGGAGGATCATGAGTTCAAGGCAAGCCTGAGTTAGAGGAGAGACCCCAAAGGAGGAGGGCAATTGGGAATATGGACTCTGGGTCGGGGGCACTAGGATGCCAGGGGTTTTAATGTCTCTCTCAAGGAGAAGAACAATCTCTCAAGAGCCCACAGTGTCCCAGCTGCAGAAACTAGCCAGTTTGGTGGCTGAGGCAGGAGAATTGCCATGAGTTCCAGGCAAGGGGGTGGAGGGAACACACTAAACAAACAAACTTAAAAAGCTTAGATTAATATAACTGCAGTTCATTGGACAATGTTTTCCTTTATCATTCCTTTTATACTGAGCTGGGATTTCTCTGTTTTAAAAAAAAAAAATGTTGGGGTTGGAGAGATGGCTCAGTGATCAGAAATACTGGCTGCTCTTGTAGAGGATCTGGGTCTCCATGCAAGAGAGACAGGACCTCCCCATCAGGGTAATCATCAGGTCAGGGTTAAGGTCTGTGCTGGGTATGGAGAAGGGCCTGGGATGTAGAGATGGTTGCCCATCATGTGGTGGAGTTATTACTGCCCGGGGAAGCCCAGCTGGCGTGTAGACCCATACTGAATGTGTAAAGATAAGGAAAGATACAGAGGGCTCAACAGGACTCTTGGTGTGTAGGGTGAAGGTGAGGGACACGTGTAACCCAGCCCTAGGTTGACCTTTCTCCTTGACCTTTTTCTTTATATAATACCCTAATGCTGTTGAGCTTAATTAGGCCTGTCAGTCGAACATCCCCCTTCCTGATGATGGTGAAGAGTGAAGGGATAAGCCATCTATTTCCAGAACCTAAAGAGGTTTAGGATTTAAAAAAAAAAAAAAAATCTTTCAATTAGCTATTCCTCTCATTGCACCTTGCCCAGGCCAGCTGGATGGCTCGTACATCTGTGGAACCCTCTGAGAAGATTGGAGCGCCTAACTAATGCTTAGAACTGCTGAAGTGGCCAATCTGCCATCTCACTAATCCAGTCAGCTCCCTGCTCCTCAAATCTGATTTGGTTTTTAGACACTGAGACCTCAGAGCTGGGCATCTCCACAGATCCCTACAAATTCCCTCACGTGTCATCCAGGGGCCTCACCCTTGCCCTGTGGGGTTATCTGATAGGATTTCACCGGTTTCCTCAGAGCACGGGCTGGCTGCTCACCATCTGAAAGCACAGGTACCCTCTCCTGACTTTCCTGGCCATCTCAACTGGTTGGTGACAAATTACAAGGTAAGTGAGCGCCAAACCCAAGCATTCCCAGAAACCAAGGGTGGATATGGGGTGGAGGGCAGGGGCAGGGGCGGGGCAACAAGGACAGACATGCTTCTGCAAGGCAGTGTGCTGGGGTTTGCTACCCCTGACTTCCACAGGATTTTGCTTGGAAAGGAAACTTGGAGAGCATTTAATCCCAAATCATAAGAAGGCATTGACTATCTGCCAGGCCGAGGAGAGGAAACAGATACGCCGAAAGAAAGGGTTCTCGTGTGCCCCTCACAGCTGCACTTGGGGAGCAGTCATGTGGCATATTTCAGGGATATTTTCTGTATGCTTACCATAAGGCACAGGAAAGCCAGGTGTGGTGGTACATACCTGTAAACCCAGCACTAGACAGGAGGATTGCCGGATTGAGGCTAACCTGGGCTACATAATGAGACAGGAAGAAGAAAAGGAGAAGAGGAAGAAGAGGAGGAAGAAGAAGAGGGAGAAAGTCTAGTTATGATAGAATTGTTTGATTTTGTTTGAGACAGAGTTTAGTAAATACCCCTGGCTGCCCTGGAACTCACTATGTAGTCCAGGCTGGCCTCAAATTTTCTGCAATCCGAACTCTGCCTCTTGAGTGCTGAGATTATAGGTAGGAGTCACCACACCTGGCATGGCAGAATTTTAGATGCAGCCTTACAAGTACAAAACACCAACGTTTAATCAAAAAAGGACAAAACTTCATTAGAATCTACCTGGTAAGGTTTATTGAAATGTCTGAAGCTTACCAAGAAAAACAGAATACACCAAAATAGATAATGGGCCAGGCATGGTGATACACACCTTTGATCCCAGTCTTGGGAGGCAGACTTAGATAGATCTCTAAGAGTTTTGAGGCCAGCCTGGTCTACATAGTGAGTTTCAGGCCAGCCAGTGAGACCCCATTTGGGTGGAGGGGGTCACTGGGGCTGGGGAAATGGTTCAGCAGTTATAAGTGCTTGCTGTTCTTCCAAAAGACATAAGTTCGGTTCCCCACACCAGGTCAGGTTATAACTCCAGCTTCAAGAGATCCAACACCTCTTCTGGCCTTTACAGGCATCTGTATACATGTGGTACACATACACATAAAAAAAACTGAATAATTTTTAGACGCTCACTACAGTAAAGTGCAACTGCCCATAGCTGATTTCATCAAGGATGGATACTGGAGCACGTGGGAGGACATGTCCAAAGAAGGAAGTCACAGAAGTGGGCTTTATGTCCAGAGTGTCTATAACTTTATGTTTGGGATCATTGTACTTTCCTAGCCTTCCAACCTCTGACGTACATCCCAGGGGACAGACAACATGGCGGCCTGTGTGAAGACCAATAAATCCCACGTCATCTTCAAGAAAGTCTCTCGGGACAAGTCGGTAAGTGGCACAGAAGAGAGGCTTCTTGGAAATTATTGTAAGAATAATAGGAAGCAGACATTTGTCGAGTATAACCGTGATCAACGTCCATCTACCATGAGGCCTAGGGAAGCCCTGTGTCCATGGGATGGACAGTCATTGAGAGAGAACTGAGGAACAGCAGTGGGCTCTGCAACCCACCATCTCTCAGTCCCCTTGTCCTACCCCAACCTCATTATTCTTCCTTGCTAAGTTGTGGAAATGTGTGTTACAGCACTGGCCACACTAGCATACCTACTAGCACACTAGGGCTGGTGTATCTGGTGGTATATGTAGCTGGTATACTTAATGGATGGTGCAGATCTGCCTCATTCTTCTGGCTGGTTTCCTTATGATGCCTCACAGTGGAATCAGCCGTTTCACTTGTCCCCTCCTCCTGCCTGCTCCTCTGTCGGCTGGAAGTGTCATTTTCATCAAGCCCTTGGGTGCTTTGAGGTTATAGCTTTGGGGTCCTACATCTCTTCTCTAGCTCTTCCTCCCACTGTCTGCCAGCCCTTTTTATCTCCCCTTCCCACTTTGTGCTGACTTTCCCAGATCACTTACCATTCTCCCCTTCATCCCTCTGACCTTCCACCCTCACCCCTTCCCCACGAATACCTAACAGGCATCCATTGTCTATGGCCATGCCTCCTTGAAATGCACCTGGTCTTTAAACAGATATTATTTGAAACAAGAAATGCATTTCCTTCTTTCCTCCCTCCTTGCCTCCCTTCCTTCATCTATGGTACCAGGAAATTAAACTTGGGGCCTCATATATGCTAGCCTAGCCCCCCCCACAACTGATGCACACACACACACACACATACACACACATACATATACATATGTATATATATACATATGTATATGTATATATACTCAGCTCTAATTTTACTTCTATTTTGAGTCAGAATCTCATGAAGTTTCACAGGCTGGCCTTGAACTTGGACTCCTCCAGCTTTAGCCTCCTGAGAAACTAGGGTTCCAGGCATGGTGCTGCCAAGCCCTACTTAGGGTCCCCCCACCCCCATGCAAGGGTCCAAGTGGTGGAGAATGCATCAATTCATGTTTTGTGTACTGGGAGTTTTCAATGGCAACCCTTGTGTGCCCTAGTCATGGGTGACTGGCCTCTGCAGCCATTCTGCTGTGTCCCTCTTTCCTGTGAGAGCCTCAGGCTGGTGGTGAGCAGCCCAGCTCATTACGGTTCATGGTTTGAGGATCCAGTCCAGCACAATGGGGCCTGGGGGCAGGAGCATGAGGCTGTTGATCTTTAGATGGGAAGCAGACAAGATGAGTGCACCTTATGGTCTCTTAAATGTCAGGAGCCTTTTCCGGGGAGCTGTCCAGGAGACTAGGACACTGGTTGGGCCTGAGGTACCTGCCTACACTATGCCAATAGTGTAGGCAAGCCAAAGGAATTAGATGCTCAGAGCTGGATCAGACCAATCAGGAAACATTCCCTGAGCTGGAAGTGGCAGCACAGATCTCTAATCCCAGTACTCGTGAGGATCCTAAGTTCAAGGCCAGCCAGAGCTACACAAGAAAGCACTTGTCAAAGGAAGGCATGCAGGCTGGCTGGCTGGCTGGCTTGCTAGAGAGAAGGTTTAACAGTTAAAGAGCATTTGTTGCTTGTTCAGATGTCCTGGGTTCAGTTCCCAGCACCTACATGGTAACTCACAACCATTCATAGAACTCCAGTTCCAGGGCATCAGATGGGCTCTTCTGGCTTCTGCAGGTGCCAGGCAAATGCATAATATACATACATACATGCAGGCAAAAGATTCATACACACCTAAATAAAATGAATACATCCTTAAAGAAATGTTAAAGTAAAAGGTAAATGGGTAGGGGGAGAGAGAATCACCCATTAGGGCTGGCCTCCTCTTAGCATGTGACCTCATGATTGATGACTGATCTTGTGCATAACTACTTATTTTATCCAAGAAGGTATGCTTGGCTATGGTGAGTTGCTAGAAGTCTATCTGTCAGTTTCACACGGCCACCCTTTTTATCTGTTCCTGTCCTTCCCACTCCTCTCCAGGGTAGTAGAAGGGTGGTCTTGCTCCCAGTTGAATTCAAAGTTGCTTGCTCCTGGTTAAGGCTCATGATGTGCCACCCCTGGGGAACTTAGTCCCATCCAGTCTGGACTGGATCTGCAGCCTTTCTTTCTCTGCCAGAGTGTGAGGACAGGCCTTAGCCAGGCTCGCTAGCACACACCTTTAATCCCTGTAGTCAGGACAGAGGCAAGTGAATCTCTCTGAGTTTGAGGCCAGCCTGGTCTGCATGACACGTTCCAGGACAGCCAGGGCTACATAATTAGAGCCGTTCCTGTTTTAAGCACTTACCTCAAACCAAGGTAGCAAACTGGAGAGGTTTTATCTCCATTGACCAACAGTGCAGGGGAGGCCTCCATAGCCCTGGAAGTCAGGAAAGTAGACTATGTGCTGGGAGAGGGAGAGGGGCAGACCCTGAGTGCTCCTGTGGCACCAGGTTTGAAGGCAGCCCAGGCTACACTGTGTGTTCTAGAGCTTGTGCCACAGAGTGAGAGATGCTTAGCTCAGAATAACACAGGGGCAGCCAGAGCATTCTGGGATTGAGGGTTGGGGGGGTGGAACCTATAGTGCCAAAAGGTTCTCTTGAAGCACGAGGAGGGCTTCCTCAGCTAGAGGTGTCACTGAAGAGCCTTGTTTGCCATGGGCATCAGGAGCAGAGAGGGTCAGTTGTGATAGTGCTATGGCAGAGCTGCCACAGCCAGGGCCAAGATGAGGACAGAGGGGCCTGGAGCCCAGAGGTAAGGCTCGATTCTATTGGCCACCCCCAAGAAACGAGATGCTATTCCATAGGACAGAGGGAACAGCCGCATCTATGAATTGGGAGGTAGCCATGTTTCTGCAAGAACAGAGATAGGAGAATCTGAGGAGAGTTTATGCCCCTGCCTAAGACTCATGGTCTGTCACCACTGGGGAACATTAGTCCCATTCAGTCTGGCTGGATTGGGCCTGTAGCACTGGGTATAGGTGCTTCTCTGGGCTGAAGGGATGGGGTATCCAACAGACAGCAGAACTCAGAAGCCAACAGGGCCTCCTCCCAGGAACATGCATGCCTAGAAGGATGTGCCAGCCCTAGGATAAGCCAGCAAGCAGGGGACAAACAACAGCTCCCCCTCTTCTCTCCTTCTACTCTTGGGTCCATCCTGCACAAAAAGCATGGGCCCAGGGAGTTCACTGGGCAAGTGAGCTGGGTCAGCCTCAGGTGAGAGGCTGACTTAGAGGGCGGAGCTTGACGCCTGCTGCAGTGCCCTTTGCAGTGTGGGTCCCTTGTCCCTCTCTCATGCCCAGCTCCCACACTTCCCAGGCCTCTGAGGCCTGAAATGTTGTGCACAGACTTGCAAGGTTTCTCACAGGTTCCTCTCTGTTAACAGGGGTGTAGAAAGAAGCATTTGCTTGATACCACCTCCAACATCCATTTGCCAGTCATGCAAATGGACCCACCTGGGGAGAAATGATTCCCTGTGGAAGACTGAGTATAAGACACGATTTAATGTCAAGAGTCATTTAGATTGACTGGTGAAATAAGAAAAATGTGATCTTGAGAGGCCTAGAGAAGCAGAGACTAGCCAGGGTGCATGCTCTTGCTCACTGATATCCTTAGCAAGCACTGACTGAATCCTTCTGTGTACCAAAGGCTGTAGTAAATACTGAGAAGGCTGGAAGGTATATAGAACACTCTAGATGAGTGTCTCTCAACCTGTGGGTTGTGACCCCCTGGAGGTTGAAGGACCCTTTCTCGGGGGTCACTTAAGGCCATCGGAAAACACAGATATTTACATTATGATTCATAACCATCTCAGAATTACAGTTATGAAGTAGCAACAAGAATGATTTTATGGTTGGGAGGGAGGGTCACTATGACATGAGGAACCATATTAAAGGGACGCAGCATCAGGAAGGTTGAGACCCACTGCCCTAGGTCCTCACCTCAAGGCATTTGGGGTCCTCTGGTAAAGAAGCGAGCAGTGGGCAGCCCCCTGCTCTCCCACCAAATAGCTGAGGAGATTGGCTGCTGAGAACATGGGTGGCGTCCCCACCAACTTGCTCCACGTCCTCCTTCCTCAGTGCGTGGTTGCCGATTTACTTGGGCGGGGCTCACCCCATCACTTCTCTAGATCTCCTACTCCTTTGCCTACTCCAGAAAGACTCTGGACACAGAGACCAGAACTTTCAGTGAGTAGCTAGAAGCAGAAGGCTGGCTGACTGTGGGCACGACCTTCCACTAACGTGTGGGTTAGCGTCAGATTTACCTGGTTACTTACAGACCTGGGCTTGAGATGAGGAGGAGAGAACAGAGTGGGAAGAATTCCCAACATCCATATGGATTGAAAGGATTCCTTGGAGCCCACGTAGGGATGGAAGGCAGGACACCCCACTTGAACTATCTTCACCCACAGCGGGGAGAGAAGGACACCCACAGAGCATCTGTGGAGCCAAGCGACTCTTCTTCTGAAGATGAATGGAAAGGGCCGAGGCTCCAGGGTAGAGTGCTTGCCTTGCATGCATGAGGCTCCAGGTTCGATTCCTAGCACTGGATAAGAGGAAGAGAGAAATACTACTGGTTAGACTTCAAGGTAGTTGGCCTCTGAGTAAATGCCTTGTTCTTTCTGCAGGTGACCATCTACCTGGGGAAGAGAGACTATGTAGACCACGTCAGCCAAGTAGAGCCTGTAGGTAAGTTGAGTTTGGAGGAAAATTTAAGGTTGGTTTTCCTCTCAGTCATCAGACTGCTAGTTTCTCATTTTTTTTTTCTTGTTTTTTTGAGATTGGGACAGCCCTAGCTGTCCTGGAACTCACTTTTTAGACCAGGCTGGCCTTGAACTCAAAAATCCACCTGCCTCTGCGTCCCAAGTGCTGGGATTAAAGGTGTGCGCCACCACCGCCCGGCATTTTTTTTTTTTAAGATTTATTTATTTATTATATGAAAGCACACTGCAGCTGTCTTCAGACACACCAGAGAGCATCAGATCTCATTACGGATGGTTGCTGGGATTTGAACTTAGGACCTTCAGAAGAGCAGTCAGGGCACTGAGCCATCTCTCCAGCCCCTAGTTTTTCATTTAAAAAAAAAAAAAAAAGATACCAGTAGGGGATAGTGGTCCTCGCGTTTAATCCCAGCACTCAGGTGGCAGCATCAGATGGGTCTCTGAATTTGAAGTCAGCCTGGTCTGCATAGTGAGTTCCAGGACAGCCAGGGCTACACAGAGAAATCTTGTCTCAAAACAGACAAACAAACAAACAAACAATAAAATATCACTAATAATCTAATCTAATAAATACAAATTAAAATGTCAGTGAGTGGCCCACTGGTTGGTCAGAAACAATTTATTTTTACATTTATTTATTTACTTGGGGTCAGAGGAAATTTTGCGAAGTCAGTTCTCTTACATTTTTGTGTGGTTCTGGGGGATTGAACTCAGGTTGCCAGGATTGTGCAGCAAGCATCTTTACCCACTAAGCCACCTTGCTGGCCCCTCAAAATAAAATAAAATAAAATAAAATAAAATAAAATAAAATAAAATAAAATAAAATAATAAACAGGCTGGTGTGTAGCTCAGCGCCACTTGCCCAGTGCAAGGCCCTGGGCTCAAATCTTCAGTACTATAGGAAACAAAATGAAATAGCCCATCTCTGCTTCCTGACTGCATGCAGTATGGCCAGCTGCTTCAAACTCCTGTTTCCACATTACCCCATCAGGATAGATGTACCCTCAAACAGTATGTGGCACCAGGTAAGCACCTGGCTGCATCAGCCGTTTCTTCTATCTCCAGAACCACCCAGACTCTAGGAAACACCCAGGCATCTAATTACATGTAGAAAAAGAAACTGTTACTATGTGTTTTTCTCGACATCAAGTCAATATGCTTCCAATTTTCAAATGCAAAAAAAAAAAAAAAAAAAAAAAAAAAAAAGGTTAAAAGAACCGCCTGTGGCAATGCCAGGGATCCTGATGTCTCCTGGCCTCTGCAGACCACTGAGGGGAGCGCACAGTGCTGCGGCAGTCACTGGGAAAGCAGTTCAGCAGTTTCTTTAAGAACTAAGCATGCCCTTCCCATATGAGCCAATAATAGCACCCCTGAGTATTCATTGAGAAGTGAAGACGGCATACAAAAGCTTTCTTAGATGTGGTTGTTTACAGCAGCCCCAAACTGAAAAGACTAAAGTCTCTCTTCAGTAGATGAGGAACGTTAAACAAACCGTGGTTTATCCATACCGTGGACTACTATCTAATCATAGAAAAGGACAAGCAGCCAGCTGTTGGCGCACGCACGCCTGTGATCCCAGCACTTGGGAGCTGAGGCAGGAGGAATGAGAATCTAAGCGTAGCTTGAGCTACCTCTCAAGGGAGAGGGCAGGTGGAGTAAGAACTGTGAGCTGTTGATGCCTGTAACATGCTGAGTAAAAAGAGCAACCTCAAGGGAGTGCAGATTTCCTAATGCCACTTATGTAACATTCTCAAGATGACAAAAGTCTACAGGCAGTGCCTGCCAGGGGCTGAGGATGGAGGGAGCAGAGATGGGTGGTGCGATACAGCCCAGAGGAGAGCTTTTACGATGCCAGGACAATTCCACATCTGGAGTGTGGTGCTCACACAGATCTCCATCTATGAGAAAACAACACGGAGCCATGCACACCCATTGTGTGCACACCCTGGCCTCATCTAACTCTAAGCATGAGAGGCAACAGAGGCAACCGGGTGAAGGGTGCCCGAGCTCTCTTTGCTATCTCTACAGCTTTCTCTGGCTTGCTAAGCGTTCTGCTAGCAACCGTTTGAAAGATGTATGGGGGGAAATTGGGGGTTTTAAACAGAGGATAAAACTGTCCTCGGTGGGTAAGGATGCTTGCTGCCAAGACTGACAACCGGAATTTGATCTCCAGAACCACATTTTAAAAATGACTATTCTTATCTGGGCAGTGGTGGCACACGCCTTTAATCCCAGCACTTGGAAGGCAGAGGCAGGCGGATTTCTGAGTT
>NW_022196896.1:113330441-113344339 GCF_008632895.1 Mastomys coucha
AAAAAAAAAAAAAAAAAAAAAGACTATTCTTATTATTTTATTTTATGTCTAAGCACATAGGCCTGAGTGCTTGTACGTGCATAATATGCACGCAGGGGTCATCAGAAGACAGAAGAGCTGTTGGATTCCCTGAAACTGGACAGATGTGTGTTGCCACGTGGGTGCCAGGAACCCAAACCCAAGGTCCCACGGAAGAGCAGCTAGTTCTGTTAACTGCCGAGCCGTCTCTCCAAAGCTCTAAAAAACCATAAGAGGCAAGCTGGTTGGTGAATTAGGCCTGAAGGCAGGAGGATTACTTGTTTTATGGTCATCCTTAGCTACATAGCAAGCCCAAGGCTAGACTGGGCTACATGATATCCTGTCTCAGCTTCCTACCTCCAAACTCAAAACAGAAGATGCCAGGAGTCCCGAAGTTAGATGCCTTGTTTTCCTAATCTCACTCTCTTGGTTTTCTCTCTTTTGTTTTAGATGGTGTCGTATTGGTGGATCCTGAGCTTGTGAAAGGGAAGAAAGGTGAGCTAAGCCCTTGCCCATCCTCCTGGCATAGAAGGCTATCTGTGGGTAGTAGGAAAGCATGCTTGTTGAAAGGCAAGGGAATAAAACCCAGAGTTTACTTTTGTGCTTCCTTGCAAAGTTCTGTGCCACAGTGTCACAGTGCCCTTGAGATCTCTGGCAGTCATGTGTGGCAAGCCATTTGTTTCTAATGACAGTTGCAAAAACTGAATTAGAACAGATTCAAGCTTTGCTTATGATCATGTCGCTGACTCAGTGCCATTCTAAATATGCCTTTGGAGTGGTTGCTCCTGGCAACGGCAAGGCATTGTTCTAAATTTTGGATGTACCCACTGGAATGTGTCAGGTGTGGGCTGGTAACAGGGTCTGGGTGAGAGGGGAACAAAGCAGGAAAGACAGAAAATTGCTCTCTTCTGTTTCCCCACCTTCCTGGGGGGGCTCTACAGCTCTCTGGCTTGAACCCAACCAGGCTTTTACCACACAGGGATTCAGCTATCAGGGAAAACCACAGCTTAGTGGTGCAGGCAGAAATCCAGGCCCGCCGTGGGCACTTTTCTCAGGTCCTCACCTGTAAGGAAGGGTGTAAGGAGTGACACAGAAGGATACTCAGCCAAAGCTAAGGGACTCAAGGTGCCACGTTCAACAAGCCGTACGATGGAGGACTGTGCATTTCCTGTCTTCAAAGAAACTTGAACTTTCATACACTGGGCACCAGCTCCCTTTAATCGGACAGGATTTTGGGAAGTGGTGATAAATCACCTAGTATGCCTCTGAGCAATGCCCAAAGACTATATAAATGAAACTTCTCACGTTCGATTTTGTCTCCCTGCTTGGCCCAGGCCTATGGCTGTTCCCTCAGCCTCCATATGGCTCAGGCACATGTCTGTTTTGCTTCCAACCCTGTTTGTCTCTCCAGACATCCTGCCCTCCATAACCCAGGCAGACAAGTTAGTTCCGTTTCAGACATCCGCATCCAGAGCGTCAAGCTGGTGGACCGGGGGGAGGAAGGAGGGAGGAGGCAGTAAGACCAGGTGGACTTCGCGTATCTGTCCACACAGTTTTAGATGTATTACGTTTTTATTCGTGGAGTACGTATGTGTGTCCATGTGTCTCTGCATAGGTACAAATGCATGTGGGTGGTACACAAGTACTAAGGTTCACATGTGGAGGTCGGGGTGGGGAGGCGTGACTTGTGGAGAGTTGGTTCCTTCCTGTTACAAGGCGGATCCTGGAAATTGAATTTTCATTGTCAGGCTTGGAAGCAGGCGCTTTTACTCAATTAGCCACCTTGCCAGCCCTGTCTGTAGATTTCTACCATCTTAGCAAAATAATATGGTTGCCAAGGAGATGGCTCCCAATCTGTGAGAGTCCTGGTTTTGCATAATGAACTCTAACCCTCGGAACGTACTGGTCCTCCCAAAATGTGCCAACCAGCTGCATAGTATTACTCTCCACCATCACCATCCTCCCACCCCTTCCTCCTCCCAGTTCCTTCCAGGCAGCAGAGCCTGGCACCCTGGGGCAGACAGCATGGTGTGGTCATCCTGTTGCTAGCTCCGCCCAGTGGAAGTGGTGGAGGTAGATAGGTCAGTGCAGTGGACCAAGACTAACCTGTCGCCTCTCCTTCCCCAGTGTATGTCACCCTGACCTGCGCCTTCCGCTATGGCCAGGAGGACATTGATGTGATTGGCCTGACCTTCCGCAGGGACCTGTATTTTTCTCGGGTCCAGGTATACCCTCCTGTTGGGGCCGTGAGTGCCCTTACCCAGCTCCAGGAGAGCCTGCTCAAGAAACTGGGAGACAACACATACCCATTTCTGCTCACGGTGAGCTTTCCTTACCCTGCCTGCTCCCCTGGCTTGCCTCCTTCATCCGTGGTACCTTATGATAGGAACAGGGCAGAGAGAAGGGGGCAGAGGCCCACATCTGTTGGCCTGTAAATTGCACCCTTGAAAGAAATTCTAGATTGCATGGTCTGCGACTGTCTCTTTTTAAGTCTCTGCAAATAGCCTCCCTGCCTCAGAAGGCACCATTTCAACCTGCCCTTTGGGTATTTTCCTTCATCTGAGCACCTAATTAGATGAGTATGTTCTGTCTTTTCTCATTCACTATAAAAAGAAACTGGTAGACGTGACCCTCAGCTGGCCCCGTGGAGTTCTAAGCAAGCAAGAGTCTGCTATGGGATGGGAGGCCTTGGTAGATCGAGTACCATCTTTTACCCCTAGGCCCCTACCCCTGCCTCCCTTACATGGTCCTGGGCATTGAATCAGTGCTTTACTCTATCCACTTACTTCTTCTGAGGCCCATGTGTCACCCAGTGAAACCCAAGCCCTAGCCAAGCCTCTGTGGCCCTTTCTGCTTGCAATACTATGTTATTGACACATGCTCCTCCAAAGTGATGTGGTTCAGCCTTAAAACAATCAAGAAGTAGGTGGGTGGTAGTGGCGCATGCCTTTAATCTCAACACTCACACAGAAGGCAGGGGTGGGCAGATCTCTGTGAGTTCAGACCAGCCTAGTCTAGAGTAAGTTCCAGGACAGCCAGGACTACACAGAAACTCTGTTCTGATAAAACAAACAAAAAGTCAAGAAACACTGTCTAAGTCAGAACATAGATAAACACCCCCAGACATGATGCTATGTAAAACAAGACAGACACAAAAGGAAAAAGAGCATCATACAGTCCCACTTCCAGGAAGCAATGGGTGGAGCACTATTAACTTAGACAGAAAGGAGACCCAGTCTAATGCCAGCTGGGGAGGAGGACCTGGATTTCAGTTTCCAGGGATAGAGCTTCTCTTTGGAATGATAGGAAGGTTCTGGAGACAGGTGCTTGTGATTATTCTGGAGCAGTATGAACAGATTTAACCACAATGAAACGTTCATTTAAATGAGCTAAAATGGTAATTTTTTTTCTTCCGAAAAAGGGTTTCTCTGTGAAGCCCTGGCTGTCCTGGAACTCACTCTGTAGACCAGGCTGACCTCAAACTCAGAAATCCGCCTGCCTCTGCCTCTGCCTCCCAAGTGCTGGAATTTTTTACATGTGCACCACTGCCCAGCTAAAATGGTAAAATTTTATGTTATCCTATTACATTATAGTTATTATATAAAATTTCTCTTTAAAATATTATTTTGTGGGGCTGGAGAGATGGCTTAGCAGTTAAGAGCGCTGACTGTTCTTCCAGAGGTTCTGAGTTCAATTCCCAGCAACCACATGGTGGCTCACAACCATCTGAAATGATTATCCGATGGTGTCTTCTGCTGTGTTTGAAGACAGAGACAGTATAACCACATATATGAAATAAATAAATCTTTAAAAAATATTATTTTGTCTGGTATGGTGGTGCATGCCTTCAATCTAAGCACCTGGGAGCTCGAGACAGGTATATCTCTGAGTTCAAGGCCACTTGGTTTGCAGAGCTCGATCTTTAGCCAGGACTATACAAAGAAACCTTGTCTCAAAAAAAAAAAAAAAAAAAAAAAAAAAAAAGCCAATATAGAAGAAGGTGTGCACACCTATGCTGAGAACCTGAAGTGATAAAATTTCTTTGCAATCTGTATCAAAAACCTTTAGAGGAATGTAGGTACATGGCTTTAATCCCAGCATTCAGAAGGTGGAAGCAGGATGATCTCTGTGAGTTCAAAGCTAGCCTGGTCTACATAATGAGTACTAGGGCTACACCCAACCCTCCCCTCCCCCCCAAAAAAACCCTATCTCAACCCTGGCCCCAAAAATACAAAAAATAAAAACAAAAAAAATTGTTACAAATGGAATTTTTTTTCTGGCTATCCTGAAGCTTGCTGTATAGACCAGACTAGTTTCAAACTCAGATTCTCCTGCCTCTGCCTCTTAAAGCCATGGGCCAACATGACTGGCTAGAAATGGGGTGCTGGAGGTGTAGCTTGGTGCTGGAGCACTTGTGTGGTGTGCTCGAATTTAGCCCCCTGCACAGAAAGATTTTTTTTTTTAAAGCAACAACAGAGGGCTGGAGAAAACTGGGATGGGATAGAGGGCATAGAAGAGAATTAAACTAAATGGAATGGGACCATTCATTGTGAAGACCATACATTTTGCATACATTACATACCAACCACACATTGCAAAGGCCAACTAATGTCATGAAAGGGGTTTCACACACACACACACACACACACACACACGTGTCTGATTTCTAGGCCACACTATACATATTCCTTTTAAACATTTGAATGCCATGGTCCAGGAAAGCTGAGGATCATGGAAAATGAGGATCACTCGAGATAAGGAGTGGCTCAGAGGTTAGCTGCTAGCTGCCTTTACAGAGAACCAAGATTCAGCTTTCAGCATCTGAATGGCAGTTTACACCTATCTGTAACTCCAGGTTCAGAGGATCTGTCACTCTCTTTGGGCCTCCATGAACACCAGGCACACATGCAGTGCAGAGGTATATGCAGGCAAAACACTCAGACACGTAATATTTAGAAATGAATAAATCTTTGTAAAATGTGATTTTTTTTTCAGTCACAAATCTCAGCAATATATAAGCAGAGGTAGGAGAATTGAAAATTCAAGGCTAGCATAAACTAAGCAAAGAAAGACCCTGTTCCCATCCCCCCAAAACATGCACACACGCACGTGCGCACATATACATACACACACACACACACACAATTGATTTTGACCTGATAGTTCGCATAGCATTAACTGGCTAAAACTGGACTAAACAGTGTAAAGATGTATATTTACTGTTGCATTATTTATAATGGCAAAACAGTTAGACACCATGTTGGTATTCAACAAAGGGGAAGGGCTGCATGAAGTGCACTGTAGAAGCTCTAAGCACCATAGAGAGAAATTGTAGTACATTGTGTGTAAAAATGGTCAGAGGGATGTCTGATTAGGATAAGGGATACTGAGGTGAGTGAACTAGATAATCAGACACCTTTGGCCCCAGTGGGCACACCCGAGCCAGGTGATAAACACATGCCCTGGGTACAACCCAGGTGTATCTCTGTACATACTGGAGGGTTTTGTTGTTGTTGTTGTTTGGTTTTTTGGTTTTTTGAGACAGAGTTTCTCTGTATAGCCCTGGCTGTCTTGGAACTCACTCTGTAGACCAGGCTGGCCTCAAGCTCAGAAATCCGCCTGCCTCTGCCTCCCAAGTGCTGAGATTAAAAGTGTGCGCCACCACTGCCTGGCTGAGAATTCTGTATTTTTTTTTTTGTGTCATCTTGTATGATGGTTTTATACTGCATATAGAATAACTCCTCTGAATGAAATGGTTGTGTGTTTGTGTCTTTCCAGTTTCCTGACTACCTACCCTGTTCAGTGATGTTGCAGCCAGCTCCACAAGATGTAGGGAAGGTAAGTTAAAGAAGAAACGCCAAAGGCTCTCCTCCTTCAGTAGGCTTTTGATTATTTTGAAGCGGGCTCTTGTAAGACTGAAACTGACCTTGAAATCCTGATCATCTTGCCTCCACCTCCCAAGTGCTGGGGTGACAGTCACGAGCCACCATGCCAAGCTTTCGATAGCCATTTAAAGTAGCTTTTTATCATTGAAATTATCAAATATGCTCAAAGGGCCCAGCATAAAGACTCTCCAACCATGAATAGCCTTGTGAACAAGAGATTGAACCCCCTGGCTCTCACATGCTAACAGAAAGCAACAGGCAACAGTAAGAACACAGAACTGTAAGAACACATTAGATATGGCCACAGGCACTGTGGAAAGCCTCAGGCTTGTGTGAGGGAGTGACAACAGGCGACATTTAAAGTCAGAGTCCTTAGTCTAAGAAAAGGGGAAAGCCAGATTCTCTGGGGAGAGAGGCCCTGCTACTTGCAGCTGAGGGGACATGCTTAAGCTGTTTTCTGCTACATGCTAAATGAGGGGAGAAGGAGCAAAGGGTGGGAGCGGGGTCAGGGTGGAAGGAAGGCGTAGGGCAGTCAGATCTTGACAACATGGGTGTCTTAGTCCTGCACATACATCATGACCAAGAAGCAACTTCAGGAGGAAAGGGTTTATTCAGCTTACTTCCACCTTGCCGTTCATCACCAAAGGAAGTCGGGACTGGAACTCAAGCAGGTCAGGAAGCAGGATCTAATGCAGAGGCCATGGAGGGATGTTCCTTACTGGCTTGCTTCCCCTGGCTTGCTCTGCTTGCTTTCTTTTTGGGTTTTTCGAGACAGGGTTTCTCTGTATAGCCTTGGCTGTATGTAGACCTGGTCACTCTGTAGACCAGGCTGGCCTCAAACTCAGAAATCCACCTGCCTCTGCCTCCCAAGTGCTGGGATTAAAGGCATGTGCCACCACTGCTGGGCTATTTTCTTAGTTAGTGACTGATGGAGGAAGATTCAGCCCATTGTGGCTGGTACCATCCTTGGGTTGGTGGTCCTAGATTCTATAAGACAGCAAGCTGAGCAAGCCATGGGGAGCAAGCCAGAAAGCAGCATTCTTCCGTGGCCTCTGCATCAGCTCCTGGCTCCAGGTTCCTGCCCTGTTTGAGTTCCTGTTCTGACTTCCTTTGATGAGGAAGAGTGATATAGAAGCATAAGTCAAGTAAACCCTTTCCTTCCCTGCTTGCTTTTTCAGTTACAGTGTTTCATCACAGCAAGAGTAACCCTAACTAGAATACAGATGTCAGCATTGGATTAACAGCACACTTTTCCAGTAGTCTTCATGGGACAGCTCCAAGAAAGACACAGTTTAGGAGAAAAGCTAGGGACATATATCTCCCTACAGGCGTGACCTCTGTTCTGTTAGGGAGGTGCTGATTGCTGCCCTGTCTGTTTTCTTGTCTCCAATAGAGCTGTGGGGTTGACTTTGAGGTTAAAGCATTTGCCACAGACATCACAGATCCTGAAGAGGACAAGATCCCCAAGAAGTAAGAGTACTCTTGAGGGACTTGGGGTGGATCGTGTGGTATAGAGGTGGGGATAAGAAATGCTCCCACTTTATCCCTGTGTGACAGACTCTTCATGTCGGTTCCTGGTAGCTGGGGCCATGGAATCTCCCAAGATCCTGGCTGATAAGGCCTGAACTATCACGGGGCTTGGGGGGCAATGACTACTCATATGGGGTGGGGAACATAAAAGGGAATGACAACGGTCTTAACAACCTCAGAGACCCACATGCCCTTCCAGGTCCCAAACCTTCCAGGTCCTCTCATTTTCTTCCTATTTATTTATCTTCTCTTCTTAGTTTTTATTTTATTTTATTTTATTTTATTTTATTTTATTTTATTCTATCTATTTTATTTCAAAACAGTCTCTCTCTGTAGTCAAGACTGCCCTAGAATGGGTGTTCCTTCTGCCTCGGCTTTCCAAACACTGGAATGCCAGGCATAAGGTACCATATCTATTTTTTTAAAAACATTTTTGAACTTACGATAAGATCCATACACTATGAAGTCTGTGATTCTAACCACTTTGAAATATGTGACTCCCTAACACTAAGTAGATTCACAATGTCTCACCACAATCAGAAGCTAACTCAAAGCTTTTGTGCCATTCCAAACAGAATCTCTATCACCAATAGACATTCCTCCCACCAAGTGCTCATTTCTTTAAAGTTCTTTGAGCATTTCATACTTCTATACCATGCAATAGGATGATATACAGCCCCAATTCTCTTTCCTCCTCTCGCTCCCCCATATCCTCCCAGTACCTCCCCCTCTTAGCTGTGCCTTCTTTTTATTTGATAACTCACCATCTCCACCCGTCCCCACCCTTCCTGCATTCTCCTCACGTTTTCCGCTTCTCCCCATGCTGTGCGTTTTGCTGTAGATCTGACCCGTCCTATGTACCATGACCTGGTACCTGCCAGACAAGAACCCTTTTCCCACGTTGTGTAATTTTTGATGCTTATGACAGTGACAGTGACAGTGTGCTACCGTTACATGGAGCTCTAAAGCCTGGTCACATAAGGCATCTGAAACCATGACACAAGCTCTCCTGCGAGGAGGCTAACCAGAGTCTGACAGGATGCAGGGGACCTTACGGACATTGCTGGTTCAGTATTCAGATCCCTGGAATCATAGAGACTGGGCGATTTGGAGCATTTGGGGTTGGCATGGGCACCAACTGTGAACCCTGGACCTTTTCTCCTCAGGAGCTCTGTGCGGTTACTGATCCGGAAAGTGCAGCATGCCCCACTTGAGATGGGTCCCCAGCCCTCTGCCGAAGCCTCCTGGCAGTTCTTCATGTCTGACAAGCCCCTGAACCTCTCAGTCTCCCTCAGTAAAGAGGTACTCACACCCTTGGGATTTCGACCACAGCCCGATGCACAGAGGTCACCTTGGGTCTGCCACAGTGAAAGCACAGATGTTCTCTTTCCATCAATTTGGAGCTAGTCTCCATGAGCCACAGCAGCTTTACCATCGCACTTGTTGGCTCTCCCCATAGTCTGGGGACCGTAGAGATTGTAAGTCTACATCCTCTTCCAGCCGCCTTGGCCATTCCTGGACCTTCATTCTCTGAGACAGCATTGCTCACTGTACCACTTTTAGTTGCTCACTTTCTTGGAAAAATTCAGCTTTCATAGAAAACTCACAGGGCAGCCATGTTAAGAGTGATGTCATTGGTGAAGGGAGTTATGGTTGTAGAAGGTGAAGGCCAAGGCTCTTGTGGTCCAGAATCAACGATGCACAGGTTAGCCAGAGCCTCACGTTCTGTGTACACATGTGTGGGTGTGGGTGGCATGGGGTGTTGCTGGGTAAAGTTCTGTCAGCCAGCAATCCTAGTGCCTTCAGTTCATTTCATACATCCCACCTCACCCCCCAAACAATGAAGTCAAGGCAGGAACTTCCAAGAGCCCCTGCCTAGGGAATGGCGCCACTCACAGTGGTGCTGGTTCTGGCCATGTCAATTAACCATCAGGACAACTCCTCACAGACATGCACACAGACTAACCCGAGGTAGATGATCCTTCTCAAGGCTCCCTTCCCAAGTGATTCTCAGTCGGGTCAAGTTGACAATTAAAGCTGACCCCGGATACCCCTTAACCTCCTTGGCCTTCTTCCTGCAGATGAGGCTGAACATATCCATAGCCTCCTCCCGAGGAAATGTTGCTATCGTTTTAGATTTTCTAACACTGGGGTCATTTAGCCTTATCTGTTGGAAAGGGACTGAGAAAATCTTGGTCTAGGGAACGCTCAGCTCACAGACACCATCTGCCATGCTCCGTTCTTCTCTTTGACTTCTCTCTTACTTTTTAGATATATTTCCATGGGGAACCCATCCCCGTGACCGTGACTGTGACCAATAACACAGAGAAGGTTGTGAAGAAGATTAAAGTATCAGGTGGGACCTTCACCTCTATATTGGAAAGCAGGGCTTTCTAGAATTCCTCCGCCTCATGCTATTTCCTAGGGCCCACTCTGGCCTGATAAGCCCCCACCCCACCTATGTCCTTGGATCTGCCAGTTGCTGTTATCATTGATAGCAGGATTTTTTTCCTTTTTTTGAGACAGGGTTTCTCTATGGACTCTTAGCTGTCCTGGAATTCACTCTATAAACGAGGCTGGCCTCAAACTCAAAGATGTCTGCCCCTGTCTCACAAGTTCTGGGGTTAAAGGCATGTGCCACCGCCACTTGGCTGATAGCAGGATCTTAAAAAGAGAAGGACATTAGAAGTTACCACATTCAGGCTCTACCTCAGTTGGTGGAGCATTCAGGAAGCTCTAGGTTCAATTCACAGCACCACATAAACTAAATGCTGCGTGCATAGAATTTCAGCACTCGGGAGGCAGAAACAGGAAGATCAAGGTTGTCCTTGGCTATAAGTCCGTGTTGAGGCCAGCCTGGCAATTGGAGACCCTACCTCAAAACAAGAAGTCATTGCATTCACCGCCATTGCCTTTTGTCTTGGAACTTGGTCTTTAGTAGATGTCCTTCCTGTCTTCCCATGATCATGCCTTTCCAGAAACACCCCTCCGGGCCAGGTGTCACTTGGGGAATCCAGGGAGAAGTTCCCCTCTTTTTCTTTTGTTTGCTTGGTTAATTATTTAATGTGTATGGGTGTGTGTGCATTGTGGTTGTTAGCTGTGCTGTGGGTTTGGGGACTTAAACTTTAACCACTGAACCATTCTCCAGCCCCACTTCCCTTTTTGGAAGTTGATAGGTATTTTTTGTTTTGTTTTGGTTTTTTGTTTTTATTTTTTAAGAAAATTTTATTTATTTTATGTGTATGAGTACACTGCAGCTGTACAGATAGCCATGAACTATCATGTGTGTGGCTCTTGGGAATTGAACTCGGGACCTCTGCTCCGGCCTGCTCGCCCCCGGTGTAGTTCACTGTAGCTGTCTTCAGACGCACCAGAAGAGGGCATCCAATCTCATTATGGGTGGTTGTGAGCCATCATGTGGTTGCTGGGATGCGAACTCAGGACCTTCGGAAGAGCAGTCAGTGCTCTTACCTGCTGAGCCATCTCACCAGCCCGGAAGTTGATAGTTTTTGTTGACCAATACAGCAAGTGAGTGAGCAAGCCACCGGATTTGAAAACACTGGGCTTAATCTGTGGGCTCCAGCTATGTCACCCTTGAATCCCAAGTTGGCTTGCTGTCCACCTTCTCAGGCCTATAGGCCCTAAGTACAGGTCCCACATAGAAGTGCTTCATGAGTAGTGATGTGTGATATCTCGCCTTGAACGAACATCTAGAGAAGATCAGCTCTGCTGTGTACTGCAGTGGAGCCCCCTTACTGTTCTCTATATTTCCTCAGCCCTTTGTGGCACACACCTATAATCCATGCACTCAGAACACAGGAGGTTGTAAGTTTGAGGCCAGTCTGGGTAACATACCTAGCTTTTCTCTCAAGACATTAAAAGTGTAGAACAAAACCAAAATGTGTAGGTCCTCTGTGGGCAAAACAAAGGAAGAAACAAAAAAGCAAAATGAGCCGATCTGGGTGAGTAAATTCAGACTTCAACTTTCAGCTAAAACATTTGATGGCCAAGCTAAGGTAGATTTACAACAGCAAAGTAAGTAGTCATACCAGGACAAAGGATATCCTGGACAAAGAATATGGAAATTTCAATGTTATTATTAGTCTTTATACCTGGGCTGGGCAAGTAAAAGGATCAGGAGTTCAAGGCTAGCCACAACAACATGTAGAGGCCAGTCTAGGCTACATGAAATCCTAGTTTGTTTGTTTTTTTAAATATTTATTTATTATTATAATTAAGTCCACTATAGCTGTCTTCAGATGCACCAGAAGAGGTCAGTCAGACCTCATTACGGGTGGTTGTGAGCCACCATGTTGTTGCTGGGATTTGAACTTAGGACCTTTGGAAGAGCAGTCAGTGCTCTTACCTGCTGAACCATCTCACCAGCCCATGAAATCCTAGTTTTAAAAAAAGCTAGAGATGTTGCTCAGTTTGTAGTATGCTTGCTGGGTTCAATCTTCAGTGTATACATAGGCACATACTTGCATGTGCACATACATACAAAATAGGGTTTATCCCATGCAGACCAAATGGTTGTATAGCCCAGTTATCTGCTGTGGTTTGAATGTGCCCACTGTAAGCTCAAGTGTTTGAAACTTGATCTTCCCATTCACTTGTTAATGATATTTTCAGGGGAGACTTTGGGAAGTAGCTAGGGTCAGATGAGGTTCTGAGGAAGGACCCGGAATGACATTAGAGGCTTTGCATGATGTAAAGAGACTTAAATTAGCATACCTGGCCTGCCTGTGCCATTTGAGGTCCTCAACTATTATGATCAAACAGGAAGGCCCTTATCAGAGACCAGCACCGCTTGGGAGTTTCAGCTTCCAGAGCCAGAGGCTAATTAAACCGTTGTGTATTATTCAGCTATAGCAACAGAAAATGGGCCGACACAGGGGTCAGATATATGTTTCACTTTCCCTGTACGTCCACCGAAGATGAAGGTCAGGAATTGTGTGCTTGAATAGGAGAGAATCTATGTTTTTTTTTTTTGCCTTTTGCTAATGTGAATATTAATCCAGCCTTGTTTTATGTTGGTTAAGTTCTCTGTAGGACTGAGCTCTTCAGCATATTGTATACAGTGCCAATGGCTACCTTGGTCTGTATAGTAGAGTCTATCTGCCCCTTCAGGCTGCTATAGCAAAGACACCACAAACTAGGTGGCTCACACACACTGAGATGTGAGCCTCAAACATTTGCTCCTCCTACTGCAGCCTCCCTAGTACTGGTATTTGTAGGTGTGTGCCGTTATAGTCAGCTAACAACTCTTAGGGAAGTTCAAGATCAAGGTATTGGCAGATTCATCTGTTGAGCTCATCCTCCAAAAAGCTTCTGGACCCTCCTTGTTAAGGCCATGAATTCCACTCGTGAGGGTGCTCTCGTCACAGCTCCATCACTTTCCAGAGAGCCCTCCTCTTCACAATGAATGCCCACTTGGGCTAGTGGGATGAGCTGGCAAAAGCTCCAGCTTGCCAGCCTGGCACCATGAGTTTGATTTCTGGACCTCACATGGTGGAAGGAGAGAATGACTTTCCCACAAGTTGTACTCTGACCTCCCAAAAAGTCCTTGACATGTTCATGACCCCCTCCAGTGATGCAAATTTTAAAAATAACGTCACCCTGGGGCTGTAATTTCAATTTTGAAAGGAAAGAAGCAAACTTTGAGAAACAGCTGGTAAACGGATCATGCACTTGTATTTAAAATTACTTCACAGCAAAGTGTGGTGGTGCATGCTTGTAACGCTAACCCTTCGGAACCTGAGGCAGAATTGTGAGTTCTAGGCCAGCCTGGGTTACACAGGAAAACCTGTTTTAAATTAAAAAATATTTCTCAAAGTTTATCGGATAATAATACCAATGACCTTGAAAGAAACTGAACATTTCTGAAACAAAATATTAATAGTTTTCTATGAGTTTGGTACTGTGATGGTTACTTTAAATTGTTTCTTTTAATCCTCAAGCTTGATTTTAAGAGATTATAGGCTTGGAGGAGAGGAGGGGGCTTCCTGGAGCCGAATCTCAGAGCTTGGTGTTTTGGTGGGAATTAATGCAGAGCAAGTCACTGGTGTATAGAAATAGCCTGAAATCAGACCTTGAAAAATTGCAGCTTTAAGCTTACAGCTGAGAAAGCCAACAGTCCCGTGTGTCTCCTGGAAGGCACGAGGGGCTGCACTGACCACCCCACTCCTGTCTTCCCTTTGCAGTGGAACAAATAGCCAATGTGGTTCTCTACTCAAGTGATTATTACGTCAAGCCTGTGGCCTCAGAGGAAACACAGTAAGTAGCAGATGCCTTTCCACTTCCTGGGCGGCAGCCCACTTGGTTAACTTCCTCTTCTGAAGAGGGAACTAGAAAACCCTGCCAGGCCAGAGCCTTTGCTTTCTTCCCCTTTTCTTACATCAAGGGCTACAAAGCAAGGCAGGCTAAGCTCTGCGTTTATTTTGCCTCTGGCCCATCTCTTAGGCT
>NW_022196896.1:113344466-113359887 GCF_008632895.1 Mastomys coucha
GGGGGGGGGGGGGTGGTTCTCTGTGTGTACTTAGAAGGTGTTGACAGGAATGAGATGCTCTTTCTGTTCCCAGAAGATGCCTAAATGAGCTATTAGCCCAGGCTAGGGCTGTAATATGTATGTGTGTGTGCGCTTGCGCACGTGTGCGTCTGTGGGTGCGTGCGTGTGTGTGTGTGTGTGTGTGTGTGTGTGTGTGTGTGTGTGTGTATCTGGCATAGTCTTTCTGCAGATTCTACTACAGTAAAGGCTATCATCCTAACCAGAGGGCCACCTTCCATGACAACTAAGCTAGAGAGAGAGAGAGAGAGAGACAGAGAGACAGAGAGAGAGAGAGGGGGGAGGGAGGGAGGGAGAGAAGGAGGGAGGGAAGGAGAAAGGGAGAGTTAGTTTTGTTTTTTGTTGTTTTACAGAGGACCTAAGTTTGTTCCTAGTACCCATGATAGGTGGCTCATTTATAACTACAACTCCAGGATAGCTGATACCCCTGACTTTGATGGGCATCCAACATATGCACATTCACTCATTCACACAGTAAATAAAATAAATATTTTTAAAAGACATTTTAATCCAAGCCTAAATATGAAGGTCAAAAAAAAAAAAAAAAAAGGGAGAGGTGCTTAGCTTACGACCACAACAAGCAGCTAGGACCTAAGAGCTTCTCGCAGAAGAATCACAGACAGTGAGACCTATCCAAATGTGGGTAGGGGCTTCTTTTAATCATCTTAACTTGAAAATCTTGTAGCAATGACAACTGGACTAGAAAACTGGATCCACTCTGAGCTTTTTGTGAATGGCTGTCTCTTTTTGGTGGACTCAAAATACTCCCAGAATCTCTGTACAGGTTCTTTGTGCCCATCAGGTATTCTGCACTGTGCTGGGGGGTGGGGGTAGTCAATTTAATACATAGGCTGGGTGGAGGCTTGGATAGGCATCTCCATTTTTCTAGCTATCATGTTCTATACAGAAAACATTACCATGGTGACAGGAAGGTTGGGGTGGAAGGGAGGGGTATGTGGTGAGGAAAGAAAACCTGATTCACCGAGATCATATTACATATTTAAAATCCAACTTCAGAGTAAGCTACTACTGAAAAAAACAAATACAGCCTTGCATTTAAGTGTAAGTATATAGTTTTGAGAAAGAGAAGAGCACCTCATGGTGACTTCCAGCAAGCTGCCTCTGTTCCACATCTTGTTCTAGGAGTGGGGAGCCTTTTGGCAGGTGCTCCATAACTCTGTGTGTGTGTGTGTGTGTGTGTGTGTGTGTGTGTGTGTGTGTGCATCTCTATCAAATTTCCTGTTTCTCATTCAAAACTCTGTGTGCTTTTTGGACCCTATGATCCTCAGGAGAGTTGACACCATTCTAGGATTTCCCTGAGGGGGCCAGAGGAGTCTAGAAACAGAGCCAGATCATGTTAGCTTTTTCACCGTTTAGACACATATCTGAGAAAACAAACTGTCATGGGGAATACCTGTTTCCATCCACTGTTTCTGTCACTCACAGCAAGGTGAGTGTGGCAGAGCAGAGCAGCTCTGGGGAACAGGGAATGCAGACCTTAGCAGAACACCCCTACTCCCCCTTTGATGACAGCCAGGCTTCTAGCCTCTGCGATGGTGACTCTCGTATCCAGGACAGTCTTCCCCTTGGGCTAATCTCTGGAAATGTTCTCACAGATCCATCCTGAGTTGTGCTTCTCTCATCTCCAAGGCACTTCTCAAGACCCCCCCATTACAATTAACTCTCACAGTGGTCTCAATGTAGAAGCCACTCAGAAGGTTGCAAGAGCCCAAGCCACTGTTCCAGACACATCCAGCTCCTGGGGCTCTAACATCAAACATCAGTTCTAAGCTGCTGTTGGCTGTGCAGTGTGAGATCCTAATGGCCCTGGGCACAGCTGTGGGTCTGGCTTCTGAAAATTCTACCATAGTACAGGGTAGCCCAAGGGCCCCCTTCTGCTAGAGGGGAGATGTTGGGGGGGGAGGGGAGCCACAACCCAGGTGGTAGGATGTGGCCACCCCTAGCTCAAGCAAAACTTTGCAGAGGGTTTCCTGTACTCACTAGAGGCTGAAGCTGTATTAAACTCCTGGGGGGTGGGGGGGGTGGGGTGCAAACAGGGAAGTCCTTCCCGTGGGAGGCAGTTCACATTTCCAGATGTCTGGGAACTCATTCAGGAAGTGGTCCTGATGCTGGCTCCCAGCCAGCGTTGGCAGGCCACACTCCACCTTCTATCCTCAGCCCAGGCCTGGTTGCTAGGATGTATATGTACTGCAGAGTGAGTTGTCTAGCCCAGATCTCTGGAACCCCAGGAATGCTGTGTCTCTAGCCAAGTCCCAGAATTGCTCCTCAGTGCGAGGTTCCTTGTCTTTTCACTCATAAGGAAACCCACAGCCCGCTGAAGAAGCCCCAGTAAAGAAAGAGGTGAGCCAAGCTGGGCAGTGACATTGAACGCCTTTAATCCCAGCAGAGGCAGGCAGATCTCTGTGAGTTCAAGGCCAGCTTGGTCTACAGAGTAAGAAACGCTGTCTCAAAGAACAATCAGAGAGAGAGAGAGAGAGAAAGAGAGAGAGAGAGAGAGAGAGAGAGAGAGAGAGAGAGAGAGAGAGCTCTTTGAACAAAAAGCAAACGGATCAGACTGATCTGGGTTATAAGCCATTACAGACCCATCAGTCACACACTGCCTGACCTTCACAGTATAGACAGTTTTGGCTACAGTGGTTCTGCATGAGCTTTTTTTTTGCTGACACTGCCCACAATGGGGTTCAGGAAGTCTCTGGAGGAAAGTGGACATTTGAGGTAGCTGACCTTGTTTGTTTTGTGTTTTTGAGACAGGTTCTGTGGCTGTCCTGGAGCTTGCTATGTAGACCAGGATGGCCTTGAACACACCGAGATTCTCCTGTCTCTGCCTCTCAAGGGTTGGCATTAAAGGGCAATGCCACTACACTCAGCTAGTTTAAGTGTGTTTCATTTGCTTCTGGCCCTGTTTAGTTTTGTTTTTATAAGACCGACTTTCACTGTGTAGTCCAGGCTGGTCTAGAACTCATGATCTTCCTGTCCCAATCTTCTGAGCCCTGGGATTATGGCTATGTACCGCCACTGCTGATTATTGGTCTTACTTAACCTCATGGAATCTTTCAGAGGTTTTAGTAATTCAGGACAGGTCAAGAAGCTTGAGGGAATGTCCCAACCTTGTGAGTGTGTGCTGTTTGTAAGTTATGTGTTGTGTGTGTGTGTGTGTGTGTGTGTGTGTGTGTGTGCGCCCTGTTTGTGCCTGGTGCCTCTGGAGGCCAGGAGGGGGCATTGGAATCCCCTGGAACTTAAGTTATGGGTGGCTGTGATTTAACACACGGGTGCAGGGAACTGAATTCTGGTCCTCTGCAAGAGAGTCAAGAACTCTCAACTACTGAGCCATCTCTACACCTTACTTTTATGAGACAAAGTCTCTCACTAAATTTGGATCTCAGTGACTGAGTGAGACTGGCAGGCCTATGAGTTCCTGGGATCTGTTTTCTAGCTCTCCACTGGTAGTTTACAGACACACTGCACCTGGTAGCATCGGGCTTCCTTCATGGCACATGTTTTACTAACTGAGCCATCTCTCCAGCCCTGAAATGTCCCAATCTTGCTGCCTCCAGGCTCAGGACTAACAAGATATCCCTTTGGTGAGGGGACTTTGACGCTGAAAAGGCTCAGTGCAGGTAGGGTCTTGAGGTGTTAGTGGTGGCCAGGGCATGATGTTGATTGTGACTGTAACAGCCATAAAACTCTCTGTGGTTCTTCCTCAAGAGAAAAAGTGCAGCCAAATAGCACTCTGACCAAGACGCTGGTGCTTGTGCCCCTGCTGGCTAACAACCGAGAAAGAAGAGGCATCGCGCTGGATGGGAAGATCAAGCATGAGGACACAAACCTGGCCTCCAGCACCATGTGAGTCCCGGATGCTCCGTGAATGGGTCATCAGCGCAGAGCTGGTACTAAGCTTCCCCAGGGGCTCACAGGCGGGCATATCAGTAATGCTCCCACTTCCACTGTGGCATGGATGATGTGGTGGTTGCCCTAGGTGGCTCTGGGCAGAGCCTTATACCAACCACAGTGTCACTGCCTGCCCTGTGGGTGGCCATGGCCAAATTCCTTGAGCTCTCTGAGAACCTTGGTTTCCAGTCTGTAAAGTGGGAATAAACACAAGTTCCAATGTCACATGCCAGTGATGAAGACTAATTGAGACAATGAACGTAAAGTGTGGTGCCTAAACACATACACTGAGCTGTTGTATTTGGCTATTTTTTTTTAAAGATTTATTTATTTATTATATGTAAGTATACTGTAGCTGTCTTCAGACACTCCAGAAGAGGGCATTAGATCTCATTACTGGTGGTTGTGAGCCACCATGTGGTTGCTGGGATTTGAACTCATGACCTTCCGAAGAGCAGTCGGTACTCTTCCCCGCTGAGCCATCTCACCAGCCCAGGCTATTTTCATTCATTCATTTCCACCTGGAAAGACTGGAAGACCCACTGGCTACTGACCTGCACCAGATTTTGTTGAAAAGGGGAGCTGACTTACCTGTTCTGTCTTGGAGAACTGCAAAAGATGGAGTTAGGCAAAGGATCTAGGGGAAAACCCCCACAGTGAAACCAGCTGCTAGCTACCCTTTTAGGCCTCATTTGATGAGAGACTGTAAGCTACTAACCGCTGATGGTTCGAGGCAGGAGCCAAGACCCAGGCTTGCGGCCTACATACTTCCCTTTCCCATAGGATGTGCGGAGGGCTCCCTCCTGGCCCCAGTAGGCTCCCCTCAGAAGTGATTCCCAACACCAGAGGAGGGGGAGTGTCCTGACCCAGACAGACCTGTAGTTTATGTTCTGTGAGGCTAGTAGTGGGCACAGTGAATATTTGGCAGAATGAAGGTTGGAATCAATGGATTTTCTACTATCTATGTTATTTGGTCTGTGTTAGATTCTAAAACATGTTCGTGAAATTCCAGGGAACGAAAATTGATGCCCTTAGATCAATTTAAAGGGGGCAAATGAACTGATGCCAACGTCACACCCTTCTGCCAAGAGTTAATTGTTGAGCAAGTCCACTCTACCCTGGCTCTCCTGCTCAGGAAAATGGTGGTGGGAACCCTGACAGGTTCTGTTCCCTGTGTTTGAGTCCTCCCTATAGCGCAAGTTTACAGGCCGATCCCAGCAAGAGTGTGGCCTCAGGTCGTGCCTCCATCCTTCCACCAGATGATGATGCTCTTCGGGGATTGCAGTAGTCTTAGAGCACATGATCTGGCAGAAGACCTCAGGCTGGACACAGTTCTCCCTGCCTGGCCTAGCCCCAGAGCCCAGGACTGCCAACATAAGTTCCCTATGCCTCCTGCCTTCAGGGCTCTCCATTGAGATTTTGTTGTGGTTCACAGTAGCTTATAGATTTCAGTCATTTTCCGTCCCATAATTTCTGTTGTGAGACATTATAGGATACTTGAGTCTTCCACACTGGGTCATAGGGGATAGTACTCTGTGACAAAATGTCCACTGAGGACCTTGATTGAGGTTAGGAGTCCCAAACATGATCATGTTCACAGTGTTAACCCTTCACTCCGATTGGTCACATGTCACACTCCTTGTTCATCCGCTTGAGCAGACTTTCCCTTGATGTCAGGGGCCATGCTGGCTGCTGGGCACACAGAGCTTTTGGGTGCAATCCAGAACAGCTATGATCCTGTGATCAAGTTAGAGGAGAGTGCCTCTGTGGCTTTCTCATGAGCAAAGAGAGTGAGGTCCTGGGCTACCTGGCTGCGTCCAGGAAGGCTTTACAGCTGGAGGTGTCAGGGTGTAGAGAAGAGAAGGGCCTTCTGGGAGGGTTTGGAGTTGGCAAGGTTGGTGCTTTCAGGCCTCGGGGCCTAGCTGGGTAGGATATGGCAAAGGCATATCAAAGACAGTTTGCTGAAGTTGGAACCTGCATGGATTGAACTCTCTGGCTTTAGGATTTGAGGACTCAGCAGTTGCAGAATGGTGGGCAGGGCAGTGGGGGAGAGGGTGGAGGAAGGAAACAGGAGAGTGAAACAGGTCAGATGCTGTGCCCTGTGTTAGCACCCTAGGGAGAGATACAGAAAACCCATTCCCCAGCCCCACTACTGGATGAAGTTCTAAGGCCTGAGGGCAGGCTGTGGAATTCTCCAGGTCTGAGACACCATCTTCAGAATGGCGGCCCTGGCAGGAGAGGGATGGTCCCCACCCTGGCTCTGCTCTCAACTCTTCTCCTTCTTGATTGGGTAGCATCAAGGAAGGCATCGACCGGACCGTCATGGGCATCCTGGTGTCCTATCATATCAAGGTGAAGCTCACTGTGTCGGGGTAAGTGTTGGGTGCGCCCATCTCTGCGCGGTCTGTTCCTCTCCTCAGTGACTGGCAGGTGGATGGCAAAGTAAGCCCGAGGTGCCTACTGATGCCTACGTAGAGTTTGGCATGGTTCCAGTTGTCAGCTTCTGCAGTTTTGTTGGAGGTAATGTGTAAGTGGAAGAGCAAGGGGAAAGACATGCCCCGTGAGAACCACTGAGCACAACTGGGTGTACATCTGCACACACAGTGGCGGCTGACAGGCAGGAATGGCAGCCAGACCCCTTTGTAAAAGTAAATTGCCTTGCTGGGTTAAAAAAAGAAGAAGAATGACATCCGTTTAGTTTTCAAATTTCAGAAAGATCAGTAGCTGCCTAATGAACTCTCTGTAAATCTTCCTTTGTTTGGGTTCAGTGTGGGGGCATGAACCACCTTGGGAGGCTGAGGTAGGATTAAGGAGCAGTGTGATACCTGGTAACTGGCTTCGGTTTTGCTTTTTTAAATTGGGGCTCAGTTGATAGAATGCTTGCCTAACAGGCAAAAAGCCCTACCTTTGATCCTTAACACCACAAAAACCAGACATGGTATGTGCTCAGCATTGCAAACTAGAGACAGGAATTCAGAAGTTCAAAGTCATCCTTGGCTATGTAGAAAGTTTAAGGCCAGGTTGGGATAGATACATGAGACCCTGTCTTAAAAAACAAAAAAACTCAAGTACTGTTTGCTGATGTACACTTGTAATCCCACTTCTTGGGAAGTTTAGGTAAGAGGATTGCTCTAAATTCTGGTATATTGAGGACTTAAAAAAAAAAGTTTATTTCTATCTTAGACTTTTCTCTTCCCTCCTTCCTGTCTTCCTTCCTTCCAATCCCTAACATGTAATCAGAGAATTAGGGGGTCTTCTTTTCATACAAAATTACTGCTATTAAGAGTTCTAAAGAAGCTGGGCAGTGGTGGCACGTACCTTTAATAACACCACTTGGGAAGCAGAGGCAGGAGGATTTCTGAGTTCGAGGCCAGCCTGGTCTACAGAGTGAATTCCAGGATAGCCAGGGCTATATACAGAGAAACCTTGTCTTGGAAAAAAAATATATTTATTTATTTATGTATATGCATACACCATTGCTCTCTTTAGACACACCAGAAGAAGGCATTAGATCCCATTACAGATGGTTGTGAGCCACCCTGTGGTTACTGGGAATTGAACTCAGGACCTCTGGAAGAGCAGTCAGTGCTCATAACCACTGAGAGCCATCTCTCCAGCCCCATGTGTCCCTAATTTTAAGTAGAGAGAGAGTTGCCCAATTTTGCTTGGGTCTGATTTGGATATCTGGTTAATGTGGTATTTATATTTCTTGTCTCTTTCTTTTTCTTTCTTTCTTTTTATTTTTTTATTTTTCGAGACAGGGTTTCTCTGTATAGCCCTGGCTGTCCATCACTCTGTAGACCAAGCTGGCCTTGAACTCAGAAATCCACCTGCCTCTGCCTCCCAAGTGCTAGGATTAAAGGCATGTGCCAACACTGCCTGGCTTTTTCTTTTTCTTTCTTTTTTTTTTACACACAGTCTCACTATATAGTTCTGACTGTCCTGGATATTCCTGGTGTTTTCAAATCAAATGTTTTTTCTCCTCTATGATCTAAAAACAGGGTGAAGCTTCATCTTACAGTAAGCATAATAAATAAATAAATAAATAAATAAGTGCAATACAGTTGATTCTCCATATCTTTGAATACTCTATCAACTTCAACAAATGACAAAAATACTTGGGGAAAAAATAGTTTCTAGTCCAAGGCCAGCCAGAGCTACATTAAGAGATCCTGTCTCAAAACCAAGAAACGTTAACAAAGTGTTTCTAAACTGGATGTGTGCAGGCTGTTCATCTTGTATATTCCTTAAACAATACAGGCCACTATCCCTAAGGCATGGTAAATAAAGTAGGGATAGCTCAGAGTCTAGGGAAAGGTGTATGCGGGTCATATGCAAATTCAGTACCCTCTGCAGAAGACACTGCCACTGGGAACAACCCCACCAGGCACTCTGACACCAGTGTCCCACAGAGTAAGAGAGACAGGGACAGCTGTAATGGTACATCCCCATGGCCTCTGTGGCTGGGAGTCTCTCTCCCTCTCCCCCTCCCTCTCCCTCTCCCTCGCCCCCTTCCCCCATACCCTCCCTTTTTTTCCCTCCCCCTCCCTCTCCCCCTCCCTCTCTCAAGATTTAAAATGTATTTTGAGAGAGATTCCCACTGCCTCTGCTTCTTCAGAGGACTGAGGCCTTAGGCATGCTCCACCACCATAAGGTGGCTGAAAACGTCTGGTTCTGTGACTTAAGTTCCCTTCTAAGTCAGTCTACTTTTTAAGAAATCCTTTGGAGAAAGAGGAGAAAGCCACAGCAGGTAGCTGTGAAACTGAGCATCGAGGGACCCTGTGATGCAGACGAATTTGGGGATTCACGTTAGCTAGTGAGAGCTACGCCTACCAGGCTGGGTCGGGGACTGTCCTACCTTTGAACCTTGGGCTTGAGGTTGTATGGCCCCCAGGGACTTATCATGACTATCTGCTTTGTGCTTTGCAGCTTTCTAGGAGAGCTCACCTCCAGGTAAGCCTCCCTTCTTCACTCAGTTCCCTGCAAGCTGAGGGCGAGGAGCCTGTGGCCAAACAGAAACTGGTAAAAACCAGTTTCTGGGCAGCAGTGCTCAAAGATAACGGAATGATGCGTGCTGACTCAGATGTGTGGTCAGAGCTGTCACTAGCAGCCGAGAGAGGCTGGAGACCACAGGCAGCCCGTGCACGGGGCAAGGACACACACACACACATATACATATACACACACATATATACACATACACACATACACACACATATACACACATACATACACACATACACACACATAAACATATACACACACATACACACACATATACACACACATACACACACACACACACATACACATATACACACACACCCCTCAGAAAACTAGCATACTCTATCCAGCTGTCATTTGTGTGTGTAGAACAAGCTACATAAGATGTTTTACTGTTTTAATCATTTTTAAAGATACACCATAGAATTAAAAGTACATTTACAATGTCATACAACTATCACCCTACCTAATTTTTTTTTTTCTAAAACCATTTTTAATGTTTGAAAAGGAAACCTAGTGTTTGCTAAGCAATCACTCCTTCTCTCTCCCCACAGATCCTGGCAACTGCTGGTTGCCTTTTATCTCTATAGATCCCCCTCTGCTGGAGCTGCCAATGTGGCTCAGCTGGTGAAGCGTATGCCTAGCACTCACAAAGCCCTGGGTTCAATTCCCAGCACTTCATAAAACTGAGATTATGGCCAGGCGGTGGTGGCGCACGCCTTTGATCCCAGCATTTGGGAGGCAGAGGCAGGTGGATTTCTGAGTTTGAGGCCAGCCTGCTCTACAGAGTGAGTTCCAGGACAACCATGGCTACACAGGGAAACCCTGTCTCAAAACCACACCCCCCATCCCTCCCCCAAAATGAGATTACACACATATAATCCCAGCTCGGGAGAAGTAGAGGCAGGTATTAGTTCTTGGTTGTCTTCAACTATATAGAAATTTCTAGGTCAGCCTGGCTGGTTCCATGAGTCCCTCTCAAAAAAAAAAAGAAAATTGATCTGGGCATGGTAGGTCACACTTTCAATTGCAGCACTCAGGAGGCAGAGGCAGGCAGATCTAACAGAGTTCAATGCCAGCCTCTTCTACATAGAGAGACTGTCTCAAAAGAAAAATCCATATATGGCCTTTGTGACTGGCTTCTTTTACTTAAACATGTTGTATGTCTGCTGCAGTATGACTCAGTAATATTGACTGAGTAATATTCCAGTGCATGGCTATACCACATTTTGTTCATTCACCTGTCAGTGGTGTTGACAACTCAGAGAGTGGATTTCGGAATGACCGGAGGACAAAGGTTCAGGTCTCCAAACATCACGTTCTGACATAGTTGCTGAAGGTTTTTTAATAATAAAAGAACAAAGAAAATCATAAATCAAGGTATTGTAAAGAACACATTGGTGGGAACGTCAGTCGGGCAGGCTAGAGTGAGGTGGGAAAATCTCTGCTATAGACTTCAGGTACTATCTTGGTTGGTGACATTCTTAGACTTGGGCTGGTGGAAGCTAGGGGTCTCTTTGTATATCTCCCAAAGGATACAAGGGTGCCAGGTCTAATGTAAGAGTAGGCAATAAATGGCTACTAACATCTAAAGATGTGCCATGAAAACTTTGACTTCAGAGCTGCAACATTCCTACCCTCCACAGTCACAGGACTTCTAATCAGCCATTCATCCTTATAGAATTTTTAACAAAGATGTGACTTTTTTCTTTTTTTTTTTTTTCTGGAAACTTTAGTTCCCAGCAGACACTTGAATTGTTTCAACCTTTTGGCAAATATGAATAGTGACAATGTGTGTTTTGAATCATGGACAAAGAACCAAGAAGTTTAGAAATATTTGAGACAAGCATTCACCTGACATAGTTCTTTGCCTGGGTTCTTCTCATCTACTTCTATCGCCTGGGCAAACTGACTGATTAGCATCGCTGTGATGTGGAGAGTTGGAATGTTGCAGGTCTAGAGCTGAGTCATTCTGGCCTATCTTTTGCCCTTAGTAGCCATTGACTGCCCACCTCTGTGTTTTACCTGACATTTCATCTAGGCCTGGCCTGAACCTGGGTCACTATAAGCGGGTCAGTGGTGGGTAGGCTGCAGAGGTCCTGGAATGTAGGGCATAGTGTGTTATCTCATCCCCTCTCTCCACTTCTGTTCATAATTTCTCTAGATTTCCCTTCGGCTCATCTTTATGACACCTTTCCTTTCCTTCCTTTCTTTTTAACTTAATTGTTTTTACTTATTCACTTTACATCCCACTCACTGCCCTCCTCCCAGTTACCCCTCTCCCATCCACCCTCCTCCTCTGAGCAGGTGGGGACCCCCTTGGGGATCCCCCACCCACCTTTCCTTTCTTCTTCTCATATAAATTCCAATGTGTCTCAAAGCATTTTGGTTTTAGAGATGTGACAGATGCTACTTTGCCTCTTTTGCAAGAGATGGGTGTGCCTGTCCTTGTACCAGCCTCACAGAGCTTTTTAAAATATTATTATGATTTTGAGGGATTAAGAGATTTATTTTTGCCAGGCAGTGGTAGCACGTGCCTTTAATCCCAGCACTTGGGAGGCAGAGGCAGGTGGATTTCTGAGTTCGGGGCCAGCCTGATCTACAGAGTGAGTTCCAGGACAGCCAGGGCTACACAAAGAAACCTGTCTTGAAAAAACAAAAACAAACCAAGAAGAGATTTATTTTCAGCATTGTAGGACTGCAAGTATAAAGAGAGTGACGTATGTGTTACAGCAGAAGTTGAGGTTGATTCTGCCTGCTTTAGTTTTGACTTGACAGAATGATGTCCTGAAGCGTAGTCCCGCTTCCCAGACTGTGTCTGACAACCACGCCCTTCCAGGGCATCCAGCCATGCCGTAGAATTTGGCTCTAGATGCTTAAAATTGTTCTGCGATTCTGTGGAGTGAGTGAAGAGGCCACTCTGTATTGCTGCACGTGATGGACAACAGCTGGGAGAGCTTACCATAGGCATAAAAAGAGATGCCCTGTGCAAGATGATGGGAGGAGCTTTCACTACTTGACTTCCTGCTGGGATGTTAATCTAAGGAGTCCAGTGATGAGAACCACACAGGGTACCTTGGCCACCTGCAGCCTCTGTCCCTGTACCCCAAGGGCTGGAGCTGCAAGTGGAGGCTATGACCACTGACGCCCACAGCCCCAGTGTCACGCCCACAGCCGCAGTGTCAAGGACAGTGGTTTCCAGAGGTGACCGCAGGGTGCCCTGCCTCTGGACTGCTGCCCAGAGTGAGGAGGGCTGGGACACTGAGCTTCTAGTCTGGTTTCCATATACTACAGTAACTCTTTGCTTATTATACTAATAAAATTATTATTATTATTATTATTATTATCATTTATTTTATTTTGTTTTTTTAGAGACATGGTTTCTCTGTATAGCCCTGGCTGTCCTGGAACTCACTCTGTAGACCAGGCTGGCCTCAAACACAGACATCCACCTGCCTCTGCCTCCCAAGTACTGGGATTAAAGGCATGTGCCACCACCGCCCAGCTAATAAAATTATTTTTAAGGTTTTTTTTTTATTTAATTATCTTAATTATTTGCCTGCAAGCATGTCTGCGTACCACTTACGTGTCTGGTATCCACAGAACCAGAAGCATGTGTTAGTTCCTATGGAGCTGGAGTTATGGATGCTGTGGGAGCCTCCTTGTGGGTGCTGGGAATCCAAGGCAGGTAGGTCTTCTGGAACAGTAGCCAGTGCTCTTAACGATCCAGCCCCTCACATACCAATTTCAAATGTATTCAAATGGGTCCATGCTGCTGTGAATAGTTTTTTTTGTTAAAGATTTATTTTACTTTAAGGTGTGTGTACTTGTGAAGTCCAGAAGTGGGTGCTGGATCCCTAGAGCTGGAATTACAGGCAGTTGTGAGCTGCTTGATGTGGGTGCTGGGAACTGAACCAGGTTGTCTTAGTTAGGGTTCTACTGCTGTGAAGAGACACCATGACCAAAACAACTCTTATTTGTTTTGTTTTGTTTTGTTTTGTTTTGTTTTGTTTTTCGAGACAGGGTTTCTCTGTGTAACCCTGGCTGTCCTGGAACTCACTCTGTAGACCAGGCTGGCCTCGAACTCAGAAATCTGCCTGCCTCTGCCTCCCAAGTGCTGGGATTAAAGGCGTGAGCCACCACCACCTGGCCCAAGACAACTCTTATAAAGGACATCATTTAATTGGAGCTGGTTTACAAGCTTAGAGGTTCAGTCCTTTATCATCATGGTAGCATCCAGGCATACATGTCACTCCAAGAGCTGAGGGTTCTACATCTTGATCCAAGGGCAGCAGCAGGAGGAGGGCCTCTCTTCTACACTGGATGGAGCTTGAGTACTAGGAGACCTCAAAGCCCACCTCCACAGTGACACACTTCCTCCAACAAAACCACACCTATTCCAACAAGGCCACAACTCCTAATAGTGCCACTTCCCATGGGCCAATCATCTTCGAACCACCATAAGGATCCTCTGGAAGAGCAGCAGGTGCTCCTAACCACTGAGCATTTCTCCAGCTCCATGAATTATTTTTTTTATTTGTTTTGTAACCAGCCTTCTTGTAGGATTTCATCTCTTCTCTTCCCACAGTGTCACATCACTACAGCTAGGATCCATAGAGCTAAAAGCACTGGCTGCCTCAGCCACGCCTGAGTGAAGTTCCTGGACCACATTCCAGGGAATACATTTCAAATTCCTGCCTGACCACTTCCTGTGGTCTGCTTTCTTTTGAGTCTCACTGAATGAATCTTTTGGAGATTCTCTGCAGCCCCCAGTTTTGTGCTGTTGTGATCTGTAGCTCTGTGCTTGTGTGTTTGTGCGTGTGCGTGTCTGTTTATGCACTCACTAGCTTGTATTCTTCCTTTTTTTCTAGTGAAGTGGCTACTGAGGTGCCGTTCCGTCTCATGCACCCACAGCCTGAGGACCCAGGTCAGTCATTCCCATTGTCTAGAATGCCTCTCATCCATTTACCACTGGCAGATTTATTAAGGCATTAATTTATCCCTGGTTTTCCTTGACTATTTGTCTGAGCATGGGTGTCATCCACAGGATGACCCACCAGATCAGCCTAGAAGAGAGAGCCAGTTCACCTACTCAGTCCTGGGCCTGTCTACCTCCTATAGGTGTGTGAAGGGTGTAGCATTCCTACCCTCTGTTGGGTGTGGATGACCTAGTGAGATTTTTATCTTTGACTCTGTCAGTGCACAAGCTCCGCTAGCCACAGGCCTCACTTTAGATTTAGAGATGGTGTAAGGGACAAATCATTTGACGAGCCTGAGGCTCTGCTTCGTATAGGAAGAAAGGGCCTCTCATTTTGAAGTGTCAACAGGCATTTAAAAGGTGATACATAGTTTTGAAAGTAGTGATAGTGATGAGATTACAGAAAACACTAGAAAGAAGTCAGCCTGGTTCTCCACCCCCTCCGGTCCATTGGATGATCGGCCCACTGGCTCGCATGTGGATGTTAAACGGAACAATCATTGCACATATCTGTGTCACACTGGGGATCCCTCGTTGTCCCTACAAAGATGTGGATGGAATGTAGTACAAGCTATAGCTCAAGGAGGTTCTGAGGAAAAAAAAAAAGTTAAATGAAGGTAAGTGTGCTGGTATGCCTGCAATCCCAGTGTTCAGCAGGCTGAGGCAGGAGGAGGACAAGTTTGAGGTGAACCTAGGTAATAGCAAGTCTATTAGAAAATAATTTCTCTAAGTATCTTTACTAAATATTTTAGATTAAAACCCTCAGTAGACTTTGCCAAAAGCTAGTCTAGTCATACATTTTGCTCGTTTATATCCATCTCACTAAAATGCTACTTTTTAAAAAGATTTATTTACTTATTTTATGTATATAAGTATACTGTAGTTATCTTTAGACACACCAGAAGAGGGCATCTGATTCCATTACAGATGGTTGTGAGCCACCATGTGGTTGCTGGGGTTTGCACTCAGGACCTCTGGAAGAGCAGTCAGTGCTCTTAACCGCTGAGCTATCTCTCCAGCCCCACTAAAATGCTATTTTTAAGCATCTATTTGGTTCTAATCAGGATGGCAATCCAGAAAAATGCAGGTTCAAGCAATCTTTTCTTTCTTTCTTTATTTCTCTCTCTCCCTCTTCCTCTCTTTCTTTCTTTCTTCCTCTCTTTCTTTCTTCCTCTCTTTCTTTCTTCTTTCTTTCTTTCTTTCTTTCTTTCTTTCTTTCTTTCTTTCTTTCTTTCTTTCTTTCTTTCTTTCTCTGAGACAGTCCTAGCTGCCCTAAAACTCCCTATGTAGACCAGGCTGCTCTCAAACCAGGAGATCTACCTGCCTCTGCCTCACACGTGCTGGGATTAAAGGCATGTGCCACCACCACTTGGCCAAGCAGCCTTGAAAATGAGCTCTTCAAGCAGGGCGGTGGTGGTGCACGCCTTTAATCCCAGCACTTGGGAGGCACAGGCAGGCAGATTTCTGAGTTCA
>NW_022196896.1:113359939-113390850 GCF_008632895.1 Mastomys coucha
AAAAAAAAAAAAAAAAAAAAAAAAAAGAGAGAGAGAGCTCTTCAATACGTTTCTCCCTTTCTTTTTCTTTCTCCCTCTCCTCTCTTCTCTCTCTCTCTCTCTCTCTCCCTCTGTCTCTCTCTCTCTGAATGAACACAGCATCTCACATGTTAGGCGAGTATTCTGCTACTGAGCTTCATTCCCAGCCACAAAAAATAATAATATATTTTTTAAATGGTGCAAGATTCAGATGTTCTGGTTCCCCTCAAAGAAATTGAAAATGCAGTCCCCTGAGCTGCCACAATATATGTTGGGTAGTTTCTGGAATTTTCAGTAAAGGTGACTGACTCTGGAAGAAGCAGAGTTTTTCTCCCTTCTCAGGGTATTTTCTATCATTATGGACCTTAGGTTAGACAACTCCTCGTGTCGGGATGAAGCAGTGGGGTTTTTTTGTGTTTAAGACTTCAGAGTTGGTTGCTGGAGAGATGACTCAGTGCTTAAGTTGGGGCTGGAGAGATCGCTCAGTGGTTAAGTTGGGGCTGGAGAGATGGTTAAGAGCCATCTTGCAGAGGAGCGGTTAGATTCCCAGCCCCGACGTAGCTGGTTCACAACTATCTGTAACCCCAGTCTCAGGGGATCCGATACCCTCTTCTAACCACGGTAGGCACTTCACACATATGGTGCCTATATCGACCTATGGGCAAAACATTAATACATGTAAAATAAAAATAAAATATAAAATCATAATAACTAAACATTTCAGAGATGAGGAGTTAGTACAAATCCCTCATGGCTACAAAACTCTGATTTCCTGAGATTTACCAGTGACTCTGCTTTCTGCCTCCCATCTTACCTGCCTACTTCCTGGGGCCCTGAGTCTAGGTAGGTTAGCTTCCGGGCAGAGAGAGCAGTCATTACTTAGGCACCCTGGGAACCAGGACCCAGGCAATCTGTTCCTAGTATGTGCTGTACAATGCTGCCTGGCTTTTATTGTTCCTTTTCAGTTGCGGGCTGCCATTCTTGTGGTCTACCTCTTTAGACTCAATGTTCCTCTACTTGACAGAATAAAATTGTAGGGTATCCTTTGCCAGGAGAAGTTTCATTTCATCTTAAAATGTCATTGTAGTGAGGGTTGACTCTAAGGCCTCGACGGCCCAGGCAAGTGCTCTACCACTGAGCTATCTCCTCAGCCTTCTTTTTGCTATTTTGAGATAGAGTCATGGTGGCACAGGCTTGGATCAAAGTTCAAAGGTCATCCTCAGCTATATACTAAGTTTGAGGTTAACATGGGATACAAAAAACTCATTTAAAAAAGAAGTTGGGGCTGGGCAGTGGTGGCACTCGCTTTTAATCCCAGCACCTGGGAGGCAGAGGCAGGCAGATTTCTAAGGTCAAGGCCAACCTGATCTACAAAGTGAGTTCCGGGACAGCCAGGGCTATACGGAGAAACCCTGTCTCGAAAAACAAAACAAAACAACAACAAATAGTTGGGGCTGGAGAGATGGCTCAGTGGTTAAGAGCACTAGCTGCTCTTCCAGAGGTCCTGAGTTCAATTCCCAGCAGCCACATGGTGGTTCACAACCATCTGTAATGGGATCTGATGCCCTCTTCTGGTGTGTCTGAAGACAGCTACGGTGTATTCATATACATTAAATAAACAAACAAACAAACAAACAAATAAATAAATGATCTTCCCCTCTCTATTCTCTCTCCTCTTCTGGGCTTACAGCAAAAGAAAGGTAAGTCATCTGGAAGCTTCTCTAGGGTTTCCTGTGTTTTGTGACCCCCCCCCCCACATAAACTCGTGTCTGAATGCCTGTGCAGAGCCCCTATGTTCTTTTACTCATAAGAACATAAGATGTATGCACACATAGCTATGTTGGATGTGTCTTTTATTGTGGGTTCTGTCACCTTTTCTCCTGCACTTATTTGTTAAAGAGCTTTTAAGTACAGTCTTAGCTAGGAGTGATGGGTTACCTTTAATCCAGGCACATGGGAGGCTGAAGCAGGAAAATCACAGCAAGTTCAAAGCCAGCCTGGGCTACCGAATGAGACTCTGTCATAAAAACAAAAAGAAAAAAACTGAAAGAAAACAAAACCCCCTAAAAAGCCCTGAAGAAAAAGGCGTGGTCCCTCTTCCATCCAGGGAATGGCAAGGTCCCTGTTCCATCCTGCGGGAATGAACACGTTCATCTTGGATTGGTTCCTTTACTACAGAAAGATCGGTGGTCTTGTTTCGTTCAGGATTTTATCCTCAACTTCTCAGAGTAAGCACTAACATGTTGTCTGTTTTCCTCTAGTGTTCAGGATGAAAATTTGGTTTTTGAAGAGTTTGCTCGCCAAAATCTGAAAGATGCTGCAGAGAACACAGAAGGGAAGAAAGATGAGGATGCGGGCCAGGATGAGTGAAGACTTAGCCTAGATGCCTAGAAACCGCTTGTAGTTTCGGGTGCCTTGAGGGAAGCCCCCGGGGTAACCTTTCAGAGTTATGCTAGATATAAAGGGATGAGCATTCCTCCCAGAAATAAAGTCTGTGGGTCCTCTGATCACGTGTCAGGCTGTATGGCTGGGGCACTGGGCTGTTGTCACTGACACAGCCTGATGCCTTTGGGGTCTCTGGAGCCTGAGAATGAGGAGCAACATCTGGAAGAAAGTGCAGCCTTTCACAGAATAACTCAATGCTACTGTGATCTCTAGTTCTAGGGGTGGGGGGTGGGACAGGGCTTCTCAGCCACGCTTCTCTGGACACACATGGGGTGGTAGCTTTAGTTCCTGACCTATCCTAGTTTCAGGGCCCTTTCAGAGGCTCCTGAGTTAATAGAGCAGAAAACAAGCATAGACAAAAATCTCCTCATGACTCCACTTTGGGGTCTAATCCCTCCTCGAGCTCTCAGTTGCTGGTCAAGTTTTTTCTATTCAACACAAACAACAAACAGGATTTGGTTAATCAAAGTGGGCAGAATAGAAAGGGGGATCAGTCCCTGGAGGGTCCAGAAAACTGAACTAAACTGAGGAAGAACCTAGACTGCCATACTCAGTGTGGCAGAAGCTGTAAAGGTCCTGGGAACTCAGCTCAGAAGCCTGGGCTGGTACCCAGCAAGCCATTTGATACTTAGCCACTGCTGTCTGGGTTCTGGATAGCACTTCTGGGAAGGAGAATCTGAGTAGCCCAGTATTGACTGGGTGGACCAGCATCCCATGGCCAGCAGTAACCAGGCCCAGCATTGACTTGGTGGACCAGCATCCCATGGCCAGCAGTAACCAGGCCCAGCATCGACTTGGTGGACCAGCATCCCATGGCCAGCAGTGGCCAGGCCCAGCATTGACTTGGTGGACCAGCATCCCATGGCCAGCAGTGGCCAGGCCTGGGAACAGGCTTATCAAGCCAGATGGACTTCATGATCATACTGTTGTTCTGGAGAGAAGGAGTGGAGAATGCTTGTGATCAGAGAAGGAGAAGGAGGGACAACAGGGGCTCTTTCAGGCCCTGTCATTCAGAAGGCCATTCCTGGCCATAGTGTCCAGCATCCTATATAGTACCAAACAGCTCTCTTGGCATCCATGGAAGGGGCCTGTATGTATGGGGGTGTGGGGGGGAAGATGGGATGGATGGGTGGTTTAGGGAGTGGATGGGAAGAATGGAGATTTCTGGATAGTTCAGCCTACTCACTAATGGCAGGGCGCATGTGTGTAACCAGTTACTTTCCTAACCGTTGTGACCAAATTCCTAACAAGAGTAACTTAAGGAAGTAAGCTTTTATTTTAGCTTATGGTTTGAGGCAGTAGAGTTCATTGTGATTTGGGGAGCATGAAGAAGCTGCACCTGTGGTTAGAGAGAAATGGATGGGGGTGCCCAGCTTGCTGTCGCCTGTTTGTTTCAGGGCAAATGCCCTCCCCTTGATTAAACCTCCTTAGAAAGGCCTTCGTAGACACACCTGATTCTAAAAGCCACCCAAGTTAACGGGGAACTTTCAGGCTGGTGTGTGCCATGGTGCTTGGGATGTTGATGTGGAGGCATAGCTGGGAGTCTTACACTGGGGGTCCCACAGAGACAAAGGAAGGCTTGGTGGACCTGTGTGCTGACTCTGGGGCTCCCTAGTACTGGGAGAGATGACAACTCATTTCTGAAGCTATGGAAATGGTAATATAGGTAGAAAATTATGGGCTGGTGGGGGCAGACACAGACACAGTCTATCTTTCTTCCTCCCACCAGCTGGGGGTAGAGGGTAGGGCACTGTCATAGTGCCCAGGCAAAGGGATGGCATGCTTTTGGGGGAGCCCACATGGTACTTCCTCATGATCTCTTTCTCCTGCCTTTTTGACCAGGCAATCTGCCATTAGTTAGCTCCTGGTGGGTGGAACTCCCTGACAGCCAAGGAGGCTGGGACTCTGCCTCACAGCTCCTGGTGAGAGAACCATCCTGTTGGTTCCTGCATTGCTTGACCCCAGGACATCCTAAAGTCAGAGTGGACATTAATAGGCCCGACCTTTGGAGCAGTGTGGGTGAGAGAGCCAGGAGGGAGGGCCAAAGCCTGAGCTCTGGAGACCAGAGGTCAGAACAGCCCTTGCCCTCCAAGTTATTTCTGTGCTAAAACATCCAAAACAGGCCTCCAGGTGCTGGCTTGTTTATATACTGCAGCTGCAGAGGGAGTGGGGGCAGGAAACAAGCAGCCAGCTGTCCCAGCAAGAGTGCTAGAGTGTGTGTGTGTGTGTGTGTGTGTGTGTGTGTTACTGGCTCTGCTGTATGCATGTGTGTGTTACTGGCTCTGCTCTGTGTATGTGGATGTTACTGGCTCTGCTGTGTGCATGTGTGTGTTACTGACTCTGCTCTGTGCATGTGTGTGTTCCTGACTCTGTTCTGTGTGTGTGTGGGGGGGTGTGGGGTGGGTGTTACTGGCTCTGCTGTATGCATGTGTGTGTTATTGGCTCTGCTGTATGCATGTGTGTGTTACTGACTCTGCTCTGTGCATGTGTGTGTTCCTGACTCTGTTCTGTGTGTGTGTGTGTGTGTGTGTGTGTGGGTGGGTGTTACTGGCTCTGCTGTATGCATGTGTGTGTTACTGGCTCTGCTATATGCATGTGTGTTACTGACTCTGCTCTGTGCATGTGTGTTTTACTGACTCTGTTCTGTGTGTGTATGTGTGTGCTCTGTGTATGTGGGTGTTACTGGCTCTGCTGTGTGTATGTGTGTGTTACTGACTCTGCTCTGTGTATGTGGGTGTTACTGACTCTGCTCTGTGTATGTGTGTGTTACTGACTCTGTTCTGTGTGTGTATGTGTGTGCTCTGTGTATGTGTGTGTTACTGGCAATGCTCTGTGTATGTGTGTGTTACTGGCAATGCTCTGTGTATGTGTGTGTTACTGGCAATGCTCTGTGTATGTGTGTGTTACTGGCTCTGCTCAGCTTGCACATCTTTGCTGGCATGCAGAAACCTCCAAAGACAGGAAGTCTGAGAGCAGGTTGAATGTATGGCTGAGTTTTGGGGATAGGTACAATGTAGAAAACAAACAACAAAACCCAACCAAACCAAACCAACCAACCAACCAACCAATCAAACAAACAAACAAACAAACCGGTACAAGGAGTTGAACGTGTTGCACAAACAAAGGAACATTTGGGACAAAGTTGGAAGAACTTAGTGGCAAGTGCCTTTACCCATTGCATCATCTGGTCAGCCCTAAGATACAGTTTGTTTCTTTTTAAAGAGTCACATTTAGCCAAGTGGTGGTGGCCTTTAATCCCAGCATTTGGGAGGCAGAGGCAGGCAGATTTCTGAGTTCGAGGCCAGCCTGGTCTACAGAGTGAGTTCCAGGACAGCCAGGGCTACAGAGAAAAACCCTGTCTCGAAAAACAAACAAACAAAAAAACCCAAACAAACAAACAAACAAACAAAAGAGTCACATTTATGTGTGTATGTACAGATATACACTTGTCATATATGTGTGGAAGTCAGGACAGTTTTCGGGAATCCCTTCTCTCTGGGGTCCTGGGCATCCAACTCAGGTTGTCAGGCTTGGTAGCCAGTGCTAACTAAGCCATCTCACCAGCCAAGGGGAAGAGCCTGGAACGAAGCTCTGCAGCCAGCAACCATAGGGCTGAAGAAGCACTGATTCCTGCCATTTATTAAATGCCTGCCTTAGGCCAGGCCCTTCACATAGGACACCCAGTTGCTCCAACAGTTGGTACTGCCACCCATTTGTTTGGTGAGAAACTGCAGTTCAGAGAGATTAGATAGGGGAGTGTAGAGGGTCAGAGGGGACAGAGGAGTGTTTCTGATTAAACAATGGCTGCCCTTTAGTTCTTTGAAAATGTTACTGACACAACTGCCTTTTACATGTAGTTGTGAGATATGACAGACACCTGCTTCTCGAAGTGGTCTCCTTTTACAAAACTATTGGAGTACAAGTGCTTACCATGGTGTAGTCCCTGTCTGGTTGGGGTCCCCCAAGTCTTCCCTCTTCCCCTGTGTGAACCTACTTCTCTTGTCTTTTTTTTTTTCACATACAGACTCCTTTCGGAGCTGTTGGGTTTCCTGTTCCTTTGACATGTGTTTTATTGCCTGCTTTCCCATTCATTTCATAGGCTGGATAGTTAACAGGTCGCAGGGTGGGGTGGGGCATGTAGGGGTGGAAGTCATGCACATCTGAAAGCGTGTGTGTGTGTGTGTGTGTGGTGTGTGTGTACACATGTGAGTGTGTGTCTGTGGGTATGCGTGTGCGCGTGCGCACGTGTGTGTGCATGTGCGTGTGTTCCCAGGGAACCTATCTGGCACACTCAATGAGAAGCTGTCCTGCTTCATGGAGAATGAGGGTCATCCCAGGTTTTCTGGTGGAAGCATTCATGCCAGGCAGTTCTTTTTGACAAGACCGGTCCTCTTCCTTGCATGTCACTGAGACGAATGAGGTTGGATGTGAGGTGTGTTATTACTGCCACCTTGGTGTGCCCTCCAGGTGGGGTAAACTCAGGGCGCAGCAGCACATCATTAGACATGATTCATTGTGTGACTCACTCGGGGAGAGAGGCACTGGAGGGAATGCGTTCTTCCTAGCCAGCCGGTCTTGGGGGAGTTGATGGTGGCTCAGCCTTTTCTGAGATCTCCAAGGGAACCACACTGTGCATTTACCAGGGAACAAAAGGGCTTCTTCACATGTCAAAAAAAAAAAAATAATAATCATTGTCTTCAGAGCCTAACGTACTTCTTTTCAAACCAAACACCCTTCTCCCAAGTACATTTTATTTCAAATAGTTTTAGGCTTACAGAAAACTGAGCACTGAAGAACCCACACAGTTTCCCCTATTGTTAATATCTTACATCAGTGCAGTACAGCGGCTGCACCAAGTGAAGTGGCATTGGCACATCATTATTAAACACATCTTCTGTTTGGATTTCCTTACCCAATGGCCCTTCCCTGTTCCACGATCGTGTCTGGGATCCAAGTGACATATAGTCATCCTGTCTCCTTAGGCTCTTTGGCTGTGAAAATCTCCGGGGGCTTTTTCCTGATTGCAGCTATCTATCTGTCCATGCTTTCTCCCTGTTAACTGCCGTTACTGTCGTGGTTCTTAGCCATGGCTCTGGTTTCTCAAGACCATAAGCTCCAGAGTTCAGATGCACCCTGAGCTTCTAGCGGCAAACACACCTGGCACCTCCAGCCAAACCTATGGATTTCTTCCTTATGTCTTGGTCCTCATGGAAGGGCAGCCAGATTCTCGCTTCCCTTTTGCACGATGAGCGGTTGGTCATCTTCCTCCTTCTGCTCTGTCTCCAGTCTAGCATCCCTATCTCCAAGACTATCTATGACCTTGGAGCTAGCCCAGTCAGCATTGCCTGGAACGGTTACAAACCCTTTTTAATGCCTTCCCTGCTTCTAATCGTTTTTAATCCAGGGTATAATTCTCAATCCAGGTGCCTGAGGTGTTCTGTTTTCCTTTCCCTCCTTCTCTTTGTTTTCCTTCTTTCAGTTGGGAGAGGGCCTAGCTAATAGTCCAGGATGACCTCAAATTTGTGACCCTCCTGCCCCAGCTTCCTGCCTGGCATTAATGACCTCATCTTAACATAGTTTTCTTTGTTTGTTTTATTCCTTCTTTCCTTTTTACATAGTTTCCTTTTTACTTCTTTATTTTTTAACTTTTTATTAATTCCTTGTGAGTTTCACATTATGAACCCCAGTCCTGCTCATCTCTTGGTCCCTGTCCCCTTATATAGCCCTTTGCCCTTGTAACAACCCCTCCCCCAAATAAGACACGTACTAACAAAATAATAAGAAATGATAATAAAATCAAAGAAATAATAACAAACAAATAATAACAAAACCAAAGCATAGAAAATACCTCATTGTGGAAAGCTGCAGTACATCACAGTGTGTCCCAGTGTATGTCCCTCTGTCCACACTTGTTCACTTGCAAATGTTCATTGCAATGAGTCACTATGGGTCTGGCTTGAGATCTTTGGCTTCTGTGATACCATCAATATTGGATCCTCCTCCTGGCCATCCTGTTGTCATCCTGTGTCATGATGATCTTGCAGCTTTGGAACAGCAGGACTGGTGCTTTCACACGTCCCAATCATTTGGAGATGATAGAGGTTTTGGGGTGGGCCAGTTCAGAACAGGGCCTGAGTCTTAGCTGAGCTGGTCAGCTACCTGCTCTCCTTTAGTTATTGGGAGAGCTCTCCAGCACTGCTCCAGTTAAGGGCACCCAATCCTGCTCCCATACCCTCACAGCTCACCTCACTCACACCTCCAGAGCTAGCCCAGTCAAGGTGTGGGAGCCACTCTCCCAAGTACTGCAGCCTGTGAGGGGCTGGGCCAGCTCTCCTGATCTCACACCTTTGAAGGCTAGCTCACCATGCCTTTGTCATCAGAGCTGGCTCTGCTTTTTATTTGTTTATCTTTTCCTATTTTTCTTTTTATATACTATCTATACTATCCTTTTTTTTTCCTAACATACATTTTTTACAATTGAAAATTTTATTTGGTGCATGTGTGCCATGCACATACATGGGTGCGGTTCCGAGGACAACTTGTGCTTGTTTCTGTTTTGTTTTTATTTCCACCATAAGAGATGTAGGGATTGAGCTCAAGTCATCATCATGACAGTGTGCAGCTTTCCTTGCTGAACCATCTCACTCTCCCCATAATTACCTTTTAAAGACCCACTCTACAAATACAGTCACGTTCTGAGGGCCTTGAGGTCAAGACTTCAGTACTGATTTATGGGAGACTTCCTTCAGCCATACACTCTCTGCCTTCTTCCTCCAGGCCTTGGCTTCCTGGGAGACCAGCCCTGCAGTATCCAGAGAGAGGAAATCAGTTGGTCTGAGTTCACATCCTGCCTCCCTGGCATACTTAGGGGGTGATGCCTGAGACGGCCATGTCAGGGGCTCCGTTTCCTATTGGTTCTGTGGGGGTGCAGCTGAGGGCTGTGTTACACCCTGCAAGCACAGGAGCTCTGTATGGGCAGTCGACACTATCAAGGTGCTATAGAACTTGCCTATCCTAGGAGTACATACACTATGGTAGCTGTCAAGCCACAAGCTCTTCAGTGCTGCAAACGTGACTAGTGTCACCGAGGAACTGAAATTTTGTTGTTCTTGTTTTCTTTGAGACAGGGTCTCCTCTGTGTAGCCCTGCCTGTCCTGGAATTGACTCTGTAGACCAGGTTGGCCTCGAACTCAGAGATCTGCCTGGCTTAGCCTCCTGAGTGCTGGGGTTAAGGGCGTGCGCCACCTCTGCCCAGCTTGTTTTTTTTTTTTTTTTCTTTTAATTAAATGTCATTCTTTAGCCTAGGCTGCTCGTAAGACTGTGCTAGTTAATAGGGATTTTAAATATAAGTACTTGTATGTAGCCAGTGGCTACAGCACAGGTGGAATGTTCTAGTTCACCCAGGGGTCTCAGATCTTTTCACAACGTTGGGGCTGGTCATCCTCTGTGCTGGCTGGGAGCCAGTATCCTGGTCTCATCTTTGTGCCCATGAGGGACCTCCTGTGGTTCTTGGAGGTATCTAACTTGTATTGCCTCTAGAAAGAGTTGTCCAATGTACCAAGGCCCAAAGCTTGCAGACTGGTGGGCAAGACAGAGGCCCCTGATTTCCAGCAGCACCCTCTGAAAGGGTATGGGGACAGCTAGGTGGTCCTCCATTGACTTGCCCCTTACAGCAGGGCACAGTAGGAGGGGAGCACATTCTCCTGGTTGGTACCAAGTCCTTTTCCATCTCAGTAAGCCAAAAAACCACCCCAAATGGAAGCCACTCCTTTTCTAACTGCATAGAGTCTTCCTTTGGCTCAGTGTAGAGTTCATTCGGCTTGCTCTGCCTCTCTAGTACTCCTTCACTCCCTTCTGAATCTCAGTTTCCTTCTCTATCTCTTAGCCCCACCCAGTAATGCAGAGTAGCTATTTGCCTTAATACTTCATAGGTCCCTGCTTTGTGACCCAGCCAGGCTCAGCTTATCTACCCCTCAACCGGGTTTCTTGCTGCTCTCAGGCCTCAGCAGAAAAGGCCAATCCCTAATCTGGTCCTCAAAGCCTCACTTGATCCCAAAGCTCTCCAGTTTCTGTCCTATTCCCATTTTCCTCCCTCTAAATCCCAGCTTCCTTCCTTCCTTTTTTTTTTTTTTTTTTTTTTTTTTTGGCCTCTGGACTTTGCACAGATCTGGCCTCTGACTACAACACGGTTCCCCGGTTAGGGGCAAGTCCGGCTTTCTTTCTCCATCTCTCCTTAACGGTGGCCTTAACAGAAGTTCTGTGCACCGGGTGTACTTGCACACACGCTTCCACTCTGCAAATTGTTTCACCAACATAGTCCAGCAGCCTCCTAGAGCTCACTTACACTCGGGTGTAGTCAGAGACAAAAACCAGAAATTGTGTTCCAAGCAGAAAACGACAGAAGAAATCAGAAGGAAAGAGATGGGTCAGGAAGAAACAACCCAGCAAGGGCCCGACAAGCCTGCGTCTGCGTCCACTGCCTGTGGGGGCGCGGTGGGGTGGGGCGGCCGGCCTCTAGGCCCCGCCCCGCCAAGGCTCCGCCCCAGACACTGGGCCCCTCCCCTCCCCTCCCCGCCCCGCCCCCCCGCGGCGCGCGCGCTGGCCGGGCAGCATGGCGGCGGCGGCGGGCGCCCCTCCGCCGGGTCCGCCTCAGCCACCTCCGCCGCCGCCGCCTGAGGAGTCGTCCGACAGCGAACCCGAAGCTGAGCCGGGCTCCCCGCAGAAGCTTATCCGTAAGGTGTCCACGTCGGGCCAGATCCGGCAGAAGGTGAGCCCGCGGCGTCGGCCGGGCGCGCGCCCCTCACGCCGCGGTCCCTGCCGAGGCCCGTGACCGTGTGTGCGAGCGGCCGCCCAGGCCCTGCCGGGCCCGAGGTCCTGCGGTCGCTGCTACGGGGCCGAGCGCGCCGCGGCTTAACGGGCCGCGGGGAGCGGGCCGCAGGGACGGGTCTGCGGGGACTGGGCGCAGGTGGGCGCCGCCGCTGAGGGGACCGAGGCCCGGCGTCCTGCTGGGGCCGCAGCGGGGGCCGCGGGCGCGTGCTCCCCGAGGCCTGGGGGGTCTGGACGGCTGAGCACCGGGTGCAGCCTAACTCACCTGTGTTAGACTCACCCTCCATTGCCCACCCCACTGCGGGCTCCTCACCACTGTGTCCCTAAAGGGAAGGGATGCGCGTGTAGTGGCCGCTTCTCCCTCCCTCCCTTCCACCCTCCTCCCTCCCTGTCTCCCTGGGAAAGCCGGGACTCCTCACCCGCTGGGCACAGAACTCTCTCTCGGTGGAGAACTCCAGCCGCTCGGGATGCAGTGCAGAGAGACACATGCCTTTTTGTTGTCTTTCCCTAAGAATATAAAGTTGCACCCTTTGCTTTCTCCTCCCTTTCTGGTTCCTCTTGAAAACGGCGTATGGTTTCTTGCGGAGGTTGGAAAGGGCTTCCTCAGGCAGGTGGCTGGACAGGTGGTGGAGAGCAGGTTGCCACCGTGGGGGCAGCCTTGGCAGTTCCGGCTGGCACGGGCTTGCTCATCCTGCTGCAGTGCGCTTTTCCTGCGAGGCCAGTTAGTTACGCTTTACTGTTAGAACCATTTCTTGCTTTATCATCTGTCAGCCTCTCTTACTTGCCCGGGGTTGGGAGTTGGGGGTGTCATTTAGGTGCTGACGTGTTGGATTTGTTGTGCGGTGCCCAAGTCATTCAGCACACGGAACCTAACACCTGTGCTATTCTAGCTATAACATTAACAGTCCCGGGGGTGATAGAGCAATTGTATGTAAAAGGGTCTTCAATTTCTCTTGGGCTAGCTTTGAGCACATGCCTTGGGTTAATTTATTTAGATTTGGTGATAACCCAGTGAGTCCCCAGGATCCCTTTTTGCTCTCTTATGGGTTGGAAATCGAAGTAGTGCAGTTAAGTGACTTGCCCAGGGCGGCAAAAGTAGTAAAACACGGGTTTGAACCTAGATGAGGCTCTCACTGATAGGAGGCAGTTTCTTCATCTAAGGGTTCCAGGTCATGTAGGGAGAGGACCCCTGTACATGTTGTGTACGGAGGACCCCTGTTATGTTATAGTAAATGCTGTGGAAGATTTGACATTGTGTCTGAAAGTTTAGGCACACCGGGGAATGGTCAATGGTTCAGGTTAAGTGGAAGAGGCAGGAAAGGTCAGTCAGGGCCAGCTGTGAAGGACCAGCCTGCAAGAGAGCACTACGGAAAGTCATTCTAAGCTTGGGAGTGATGAACAGATGTGCTCAAGGAACATGTTTAAGGAGCCTTGATACTAATGGGAATGTCCTTTCCTCATGCTTGGTCCTTAAGATAGTAGTGGTGTGAGGCAGATCAGATCCTGTGACTTAGGGGAAAGGTGAGTGAAGGCAAGGTCTCTGTAGGGAGGGTGGACTCCTCTGAGATTGCATCGAGTCCAGAGTTTTATTGGTCAGGAGGTGTCTCCCTGCCTTTCCTCTGGACAAAAACAATGGCTGCTATACCAGCTGTTCTGGTTGTTGGTGGTGGGGGGGTGGAGTGACGGTTGTGGTGTTAAAAATACACCCCGAGGACTTGTGTTCTGAATACATTCACATCTGCTGTGCAGATAGCTCAAGGCCGATTTTTCTTCTGGGTTGCTAGAGCTTGTTAAAATGGGAAATAAGAAGTTTTCTGTGTGTCATAACTCCCTTTTGTAGCAGAGAGGCCATTCACAAAATTTTCCTGGTAATATGTGTGTGGCATATATAATACAAAATTCCAAATGGTGTGTGATCAGAACCCACTCTTACTGTTTGACCAGAGGAGCTTAGTGCAGGGACACTGTGACACAGGTGCTGAAAGAACAGAGAGGAGGCTGCAGTGAGGCAGCTTCGGAGATGGGACAATCTTCAGGAAGCTGCTGCTACTACTGAGTGGGGACAAAGGTCAAAGGGAGAAGACCACATCAGACTCCAACGACAGTGGGCTCCTCCAGAAACTGAGACAGAGGAGTCCCATCTGTGAGAGCTCTGGGAGGGCAGAGCTGCTGCTACATAATACAGTAATCCTTTTCTGCCTGGGCATCCTGCCTGTATGGGTCACCTCCTCTGCAGTGTGAAACACAGAAAACGGAGGAGGTCAGAGGACCAGCTAACCCAGGATCAGAGCTGTGTGTATGGCAGGTTTTCAAAAACAGTAATGGACTGTAGCCTTTAGCCATCATAACTTAGGAGAGAATGGTAGTGGTCCTCAGATTCTAGTGTACAGACACATCCCCTGGGGGTCCTATTAAGGCTCGGATGCTAGTTGAGGGCAACTGGCTGCGGCCTTACAAAGTATATTTTTAACAGGCTCCCAAAGTTGCTGCTGCTGTCCAGGAAGCATGCTTTGAGAACTAAGACCCCAGGGTGGTCCTGTAGAGAAAGAAACCTCACCAAGCTCATGTGCCTCTTCTGCTCACAAGGAGTTCTGAAAGTTTTCCTCTAAGCCTCCCCTAAAAGTTAGTTGTATGTAGTAGATTTGGGATGGCCATTTATTACTTGGTTTGATTGGTGTCTTCCCCCTTCCCCCTTTTTGAATTCTTTGCAATTGAAAAACTGCCCCCAGCAAACACATGGCTTCATTTGTGTTTTCTGACAACAGTACCCAATAATGACATAGTTGGGGTAGCAGAAAGAGAAACAGCTAATGTGCTGAACCGTAAGCGCATCAGCACTTTGGAGTGTATTTTGAGATCTGAGAAAAGTGCAGTGTAACTCTTTGAAGCTATCATTTAAGATAGAATATAAGTTTTTAAAAAGTTAACTTTTTTGTATTTATTTGCGTATAGAAATGCTTGTATTTCTTTTTTCTTTTTAAGTTTTCTTTTCTGAGACAGGTTTTGTCTGTGTAGCCCCAACTGACCTGGAACTCATTTTATAAACCAGGCCCGGTTCAAACTCAGAGATCTGACTGCCTCTACCTCCCAAGTGTTGTGATAAAAGTCATGAGCCACCACACCCTGAAGAAATGTTTATGTTTTTTATTTCAAATGTAAAGTTTTTTTTTTCTTTGTGAAATGAAAAGTAACAGAAGTAAGTAAAGGGGTCAAGTTTTATTTTTTATTTTACTGTTTGGAGGGAAATGGTTTCATGTAGTGAATTTGAACTTCTGTGCAGCTGAGGATGACCTTGAACTTTTGATCTTTTGTCCTATCTCCTGAGTATATGCTATATGCCTTAACATTCCTAGTTTTTGTAGTCCTGAAAATTGAATTGAGGGCCTCAATGCTAGAAAAATTGTCTACCAGCTGAGCTACATCCCCAGCCTTCAAGTTTTAAAAGACTTGAAAAGCTCAGGTTCATGAAACACAGCTCTGGCTAGGAAAGTAGCTCAGTGGGTCGTGTGCTTCTCTACAGGTGTGAGGCCAGTGTGATGGGGCATGCCTGTAACCCCAGCCAGAGCTAGGAGCAGGAGAACCAGGAGTTTAGGGTGCTTCTCTAGCAGGTGTGAACCAGTGTGATGGGGCATGCCTGTAACCCCAGCCAGAGCAGGAGTAGGAGAGCCAGGAGTTTAGGGTCACTTTTGGAAACTAGCTCAGGGTACAAGGCCCTGTGTCAATAAATAAAAGAAAAAAGGGACTATAATTCACTTGTCATTTGATTTCCTCATGTAAGCAATGGTTTGCCTGGTCATAGTGGTATTTGTAATCCCAGGTGGTGTGGAGGCAGAGGCAGGAGAGTATGGAATAGCCTGGGCTATACTAACAGGGTCTGGTTTTAGAAAACAAAACAAAGACTGTACTCTGTACAGTTGGATGGCTTTTGGGTTGTTCACAGTTGTGCAAGCATCAGTCACCACAGCCAGTTTTAGAACTTTTTCATCACTGGTTCCTCTCAACCCAATTTCTGTCTCTGTGCTTGCCCATGCTGATTAGTTTTTAGAATTGGAGTCTTTTAGTATGCTGTCTTTTGTGTTGTTTCTTTCATTAAGCATATTTAAATTTTTAAAAAGTTACTAGCGTATAAAGTGATGAGTTTCATTGGAGTACTCACATATATACTGTATCATTGTACTTATATTCGGTGTATTTTCAGGATTCCTCCAAGTTATATTGTGTGTCAGTACCACATTCTTTTTTATTAGTATTCTGCAGTAGAAATAGGCGTCATTTTATACATTTATCAGTTAATGGATTTTGGGGTTACTTCTGCTTTTTGGCTTTCTAATAACTCTCCTGTATTTGTGTACATTTTTGTATAGACATGTCTTTATTTCTCATACATATTAATATAACACATATTAATATAATGGCTCATTATATATTATATATCAATGAACCATATTATTTATATATATACACACATACATACATACATACATACACACACACATACATACATACATACACAGACACACACACATACCTAGGATTAAAATTTTTGAGTTTTATGGAAACACTGTTTAATGTTTTGAAGAACTGCCAGGCTGTCTCATGAGTCCCGACCTCAGTGTGCGAGGAGGCTCTAGGTTCTCTGCATCCTTGCTCATATTCACCATCTTTTTTATTTTGGCTGATCTAGTAGGTGTGAAGTGGTATAAGATTTTTTCCTTTTTTTTTCTTTTTCCTGTGCTAAATAAGAGATGAAGTCAGATCCTCATGTGGGCTAGGCAAGTGCTGTACCATTGAGCTATACTTCCAGCCCCTATAAATATTCAAGTCTTCCACAGACTTTACTATGTATAATGTCACATATATAGGGGTCCTCTCCCTACTAGACCATTTACCCCTTGGTGGAGAAACTGGCTCCCATCAAGGAATCCTCATCAAGGTTCAAACCCAGAAAATAATAGCTGCCATCCCAAGCTGTTCTGGCTGGTCTTAGCAAGGACTCTAGGTCTTGACATGTTAAGTGTTGTTTCTTGAACAGCAATAGCTTTCAGAGAGGTTAGGCAGGAGTCCAGACAGATGCCGGTAGGACAGCCATGAGGTTAACTAGAAGAGGCCAGGGTGCTCTGAGAAGACATCAGGGTGAGACTCACCTGAACACAGGGAGAGCTGCCAAGGACTGCTTGAGGAAGTGACCTTGGCAAAGTGTGAGAAGAGAGATCAGAGGGGAGCTGAGAGACTGATGAGCCACATTGGTGAGCGCAGTGCTAAGTGACTGATGTGAGGTACTGGCTAGGCTCTGGAGAGGACCATGACCCTTGCTGAATGTGAATATGACATTGGACTTGCATTTGTCCTTGGAATTAGGACTGGGGTTTGTAGTGGGTGTAGTGTCTTCCCCAAACCTCAGACGTGACCTTATAGAATCTTTGCAGTTAGCCAAGGGTCTTGCATTCAGGGTGAACTCTGATGTCTGCTGTCCTTATGAGAGGAACTTTGGACCCAAAGTCTCAGAGGAAAAGGTAATGTATAAACAGCTGGGTCCTGGGGCCAGCAAGATGCCTCCGCAAATAAAGCACTTGCTGTGTGAGCCTGGCAACCTGTTTGATCTCTAGAACCCACCAAAGGTTGAAGCAAAAAACTACTTCTACAGGACAGTCCTCTGACTTCCACACATGCACCCCCTTAAACAAACAAAACAGTTGGATACTGTCACAGCCATACACCCCACAGTGCCTAGAGAGCTAGAGGAGTCATGCTTGGAATTGCAGGGGAACCAGCAGAAAAGAGGTGGCTCTACTGACCCCTGCATTTCAGACCTGGCTTTTTGCACTGTGACAATAAATAGGGCTTTGTTCCAGAGGTCCAGGATATTAGCACAGAGTTTAGTAGGGCTGACACTGAAGGGGCTGGAGGGCGGACCTTTTTTGTGGAGTGTCTCTGGAGGGCTGAAGTCTCAGGCTTGGCCAAAAGGCAGGAGTCCTGGGTGGACTCTCCTATTTAGGTTAGGACCCTCAAAAGCCACTTGTAAGGAATATTGTAATGCAAAAATAATACCTTGGAAGGCCAGTTTGAAACCATTATAGTCCCATGAAGTCAAAGCCATGCTATAGTGCCAGGGTTTGAGGTTCCTCAGAAAAGCACCTCCAGGATGTGCACAAGTCAGTTTTTAAACACACAGTCAAAAGGTTACACACAGGGAGGCAAGGCTCCTGAGATAAAACCAACAGTCATAGGCTAGAGAGATAACTCAGTGGTTAAGAACATATTCTGTTCTTGGAGAAGACTCTGTTCCTAGCACTCATGTTAGGCAGCTCCAGCTGTCTGTAAGTCCAGCTCCAGGAATTATGGGCACCTGCACTCATGTGCACAAACTTAAATAGATGTGAGTGCACACACTTGCAAAGAAACAAACTAAATTTTAAATTCAAAACAATAGGCAACCAGCTATCAAGGCAGATGGACATTGACTTTAAAACAGTTTTACTTGTTATGTTCAAGCAGTTAAATAAAAGACCATGAGAATTTTGGCAGACAACCTGAAATTATTCACAAGAACCAAATGCAGATTTTAAGACTGAAGGTTGTATTAAACAAAACTAAGCAATCAGTGGAAGAGTAGACACACATAAAACTGTAGTACAAAGGAAATAGCCACAAGGAAGCCTGAGGACATGAAGAATGGAAATATCTGGGGCTGGTGAGATAACTAAGTGGGAAAAGGAGCCTGCCACCAAGCCCAATGACCGAATTCAGTCCCCAAGCCCCATGTTGTGAAAGGAAAGAGCCAGTTCCAGAAAGTTGTCCTCTAACCTCCACATGCATGTCACAGCAAAAGCTCCCCCAAGCCAAATAAATTTATAAATATAATTAAAAATAAATATATAAATATAATTTTAAAAAGGGAAACAGCTGAAGAAGGTCTGACTTGTGTTTGACATGAGAAGAGAAAGACTTGAGCAGAAACAGGACTTAAAAGAGTAACTGCTGAGACTATCCTGTAGCCAATAGAAGGCACTGTCCACATGAAAGGCACATACAGGGGACTCCATATACAGTGGTGAAAGCTGTAGTGATCAGAAATCTGGAGAGTGAGTGTCAGGTTAATAGCAGTGTTCTTAACAAAAACCGCAGGACCCAGAAGTCAGTTGAAATTTAAGTACTGGAAGAAGCTGAATCCAAGGATTCTTTATGAAGCAAAACCATCCCCTAGCAGTGAGCTAGCCCCAAGTACTATGCACCCAAGTAAACAGTGTGTTGAAGAAGGACACATGCAAGGATTTGTTTGTTTGTTTGTCTAAAGGGAAATGATCTCAAGTGAAAGGTTAAAGTTGTTGGAAGGATAAAGAGCAATGTGCAGGGTGTGTGTGTGTGTGTGTGTGTGTGTGTGTGTGTGTGTGAGAAAAAGACCAGGTGGTTCTTGTGGGTATTAACTCTGACCTTGGGTTTATTGTGTGTAGAATTAAACACAATAATGTCATGAATGTCAGAAAGGTAAACTGTAAAACTATTCCTTTTTTTTTTATTAGTTTCTTTATTTACATTTCAAATGATATCTCCTTTCCCGGTTTCCCCTCAGGAGGTTGGGGGGGCCCTGTTCCCTCTCCCCTCCCCAAGATTTTTTTTTTAAACGTGTGGTTGTGAGCCACCATGTGGTTGCTGGGACTTGAACTCATGTCCTCCGGAAGGACAGTGGGTGCTCTTAACTGCTGAGCCATCTCACCAGCCCTTTAAAACTATTCTTTAAAAAAAAGTTATAGAGGTGCTGGCGAAATGGCTCAGCAAGTGAGAGCACTGACTGCTCTTCTGAAGGTCCTGAGTTCAAATCCCAGCAACCACATGGTGATTCACAACTACTCGTAATGAGATCTGATGCCCTTTTCTGGTATGTCTGAAGTCAGCAACAGTATACATATGTATAATAATAAATAAATCTTTAAAAAAAAGTTATAGAATGTTAAATTAGCTAAGGATATGAGTCCTAATCTGTGTAGGAGCTCTAAAATAGCCATGGACTATGTGATGCTGTATGTAAGTCAAGGACTGGCAAGTGATATAATAAACTCTAGGAGAGAAGTCAGGAAAAGGAAGAAAAAGGGATACTGAACAGGTGGGGAAAAAAGAAAGCAAGCAGTAAGTCAGGAGTTTAAAGTCCCAGTGTGTCCATCAGCTTGTGTTGGTGTGAGTGAGCAGGAGGAACACAGTGCAGAAGCGGAGTAAGGACTCTCTTGTCTGAGTCCAGTACCACATAACTGTAAGTGGATTTAAGTTCCAGCTAAGAGAGATTATGTAAACTAAACTAAGCTATTTATTTAAAATGACACATTTAAAACACAGATGTAAAGTGATTGAAAATAAATGAATGGAGAAAGTAATGCAAAGATTAACCACAAAAATTGATGTATTAGCTTTAATATCCAATAAAGTAGGCCAAGGTCAAAGTTATATAAAGGTATTAATAACTGATAAATGAGTTTATAAAAGGTTTCAATAATTAAAAACTTGTAAGAAACTTGTAAGTACCTAATAATACACCTTAAAGCTATATAAAAGAAAAATTAACACAAATAGACCAGGAATCTCAAATATCCACAATGTGGTGGCACACCACCCATAGCACTCCCTGGAGGGGTAGAGGCGGGAGGGTCAGAAGTTCACTGTCACCCTCTGCTGCTTGATGAGTTTGAGGCTAGCCTGGGATACTTGAGACCTTGTTTGAAGTCAGCATCAATAACAGTACCTCCTCTTCCTCTCTAAGTCATAGGATTTACTTTTTTGAGGAAGTGTCTTGTTATGTAGCTCTTGTTGGCTTCACATTCACAGTAGTCCAACTGCCTCAGCCTCCTGAGTGCTGGGATTACAGGTGTGCATCACTGCACACAGCTTCAGGGTGCAGTAATTTAATGTATGTGCCTCAGGTGGTGTTAGGGCAAAGCAGACCTGGAAAAGAATGTACGAATGTAGCAGAATTAAACAACATGGCACATGGATAGTCTACTATACCTAATAATCATAGAACTTAGTTATCAAATGTATAGATGTACTTGTTACAATTCCTTATGTGCTGGCTACAAGGGAAGTTTCACAAGAATGCAACAGAGTATGCTTTCTGATAGCAGTGGAATTAAATAAGAGAGGCATTAATACAAAGAAATCCTGAGAGTGTATCTGGAGATGTAAGAGTACTAAGTACTTTATGAGTCAAAGAAAGCTAGAAATACTTTTTGAGTTGAATGATAGCAATATATTTATATGTGTGTGTGTGTGTGTGTGTGTGTGTGTGTGTGTGTGTGTGTAGCTGTAATTCCATCACTCAGGAGGCTGAGGCAGGAGTGTGAGTTTGAGGACAGATGGGGCTACACACTGAAACTTTTACTCTAAAAATAGAGTCTGAACCAACTAACAGCCAGCCAAACAACCAAACTAACAAAAACCCCAAACCAATTCAACCAGCCAACCAAGCAAGCATAACATTGATAGCATGTAGCTGGAGTTACATCTAGAGGAAAAATCCCACGAATCACAATGGCACTAGAAAAGAAGACGTGTTGGAAATCCATGAAATTTGAGAGCAACGCATTGAATCCAAAGAAAATGGAACAGCTTGTATAAAGGAGGAGGAGCTTGTATAAAGGAAGGGAAGAGGGGAAGGGGGAGGGGAGAAGGCTGATAAAGAGTATGCATCAGTGCTGTGGCAGGAGGGGACTTAGGAAGTGAGCTGAAAGTTATGGGGTAAGGAGGCTGGAGAGCTGTGTTGGAACCCATAGTAAGAGGTAAGAAGTCTGATAATAAGACCCAGATTAACAAAATGGCTCCAGCTGTGCCATGGTTGCTTGATGCTGCCAATCCCCAGGGTAGGGATGATGGCAGCCTGTGACAGGCTGGGTTGTGGGGCGGGGTGAGTAAGAGAGGACTCTGCTAGCTTGATATGGGTGTTGGGGAAGAGGAAGTTGATGACTCTTCCGAGGCATGGGGACCTTATGCCTCGGAGTGAATAAGGACCAATTTGGGGATTTTACCCTGATCACCTCCAACTCTGTGTGCTATCCTGGATTAAGCCTTTTCCTCCTCTCCACCCAGCCCCAAATCCCTACGTGGCAGCTATAGGGGTTGTTTATCCCAGCCTAGAGACAAGTGTGACAGTGGATTAGGCTGTCAGAGCCAGGAGGAGGGGTAGGGAAGAAAGGTGGGGAGAGAAGGAGAGGCACTCAGTGAAGGCTGGGGAAGGTGAATGACTTGGTCTAGTGTGTTTACGTCCCCTACCCCCACCCCCCCCCATGACAGTAAATGCTGAAGAGGTAAGGGCAGCTGTCTTGTAAGATCTCTTTTTGGGTCTTTTCACATTGTTCTTTCATTCTTTGTTTCCTGTAACCTGGAAGTGAGAGGTCTCCAAGACTCCTTAACATTGAGGCTGGCATTGGGGAACCTTTGAGTATGGGAAGCTCTGAACTCTGTCTTGTATGTAGCCCAGCTGAAACTGTGTCTGTCATCTAGTCTCTCTGAGATGTCATCACTAGATATTTTCATGGAGATGTGGACCGTTGCAAATTAGCAAGTTCTTTAAGTGGTGCTTCCCTGGCACTGTACAAATGTCATTTTCCAGCCTTCACATCCCAGTTTTTAGCCTTTCAGTGAGTCTGAGTGTATGAAATGTGGAGTCCTCTGTCTTGTCACTTACTCCACATTTGTGTTGTTGCCTCCCTAACCCCTCTTTCTGCAGATTCTCATCATGTATGCAGTTGAGGCTGGCCTCAAACTTGAGGTCCTTCAGCTTTAGTGTCCTAAATGTTAGTATAGGCATGTGACATCTGGCCAGTCATAGTTTTTGCTTTAAAATTTTATTAATTTTTGATTTTGAGACGGGGTCTCATTATATAGCTCTGGCTAGCCTGGAACTCATTACATAGACCAGGTGACTTTGAACTCACAGAGATCTGCCTGTCACCTGTCTCCTGAGCACCGAGATCAAAGGTGTGCATCACTATACCTAGTTGCTTTTTATTTAGAAATCTTACTTATTTTATGTGTATGTGTACACATGCTCAGGTGTGAGTTAGAAGATGGCTGTCAGTAGCTGGTGCTCTCCCTCCACCATAAGTTTACTCACTGAGTTTCGTTTCTGACCTGACAGTGGATTTTTATTTATTTATTTATTTATTTATTTATTTATTTTTTAAATACAGTGTTCTCTATTATGTAGCCCTGGCCCTCCAGAACTTGCTACGTAGACCCGGTTGGCAGTTGTTGATTTTGATGCTCTCATTATTATCTTTTTTTTTTTTGTTTTCTGAGTCAGGCCCTTTATCCCAACTATGATCTTAGCAGGCCTGCCATCTGTCATCTTGAGGAGAGACCCCCCCTCCCCCCAGAGTTCGAATTTGTGGCAAGGTGCATTTCTTGTAGTAGAGGCGGAGGTGGTGTGCCGGTGTGTGACATTGCACATCTTCTCTCCTATGCCCAGGACAGGAGTGCCTAATGGTCCTGGTCCTTAAGGGTTGTGGGCCTTTCTTACCCTTTCTGCACTGGACTGAGTTTGCACTGGAAAGAGTCCGGCAGCATTCTCCTGAGCTCCTCCTTCATCTCCTGCTGTATCTCCTTGTATTGTTTCTACAGTTCTCACTGTTTGCATGCCTGACCTTGTATCACGGTATCTTTTCATGGTTATGCCTCCTCTCTTGATTTAACCTGCAGTCTTCAAGAAGCCTCAATTTTGCTTTATACTGCTACTGATACCTTTGTTTATTGTACATTTTCCCCATTAGCCCTTCAACTTGGGTTTTAATTCATGTGAATGAATTTTGCTTTTTTTTCTAATCTTGGCTGTTATCTTAGCTTGTTGTCTTTTAAATTTTATCCTGTTCTCATTTGATGTTCCCTGTCCTTTGAAAAATGATTAACTTTATTTCTTTTATAGAAAGGCAGTGACTTCCTGAATCTTACTAATGAAGAGAAGCACATGTACACATTTTTCCTCTCTCTCCTCTTGCCTTTTTCTCTCCTCTTCCCTCATTCCTGTTTCCTCTTCCCTGCATCCCTCCCTACCATCCTCAAATGGAACCCAGGTCTCTCTCATGCTTGGCAAGCTGTCTACTCCTGAGTCACTCTAAAACCCAACAGCATGCATTTTCTAAAACAGCTTTCTGTTTTCTATGATAATTCATTTCATAGTCCTGTGGGTGCTGGGAATTGAACCGGGGTCCTCTGGAAGCACAGCCAGTGCTCCTAACCACTGAGCCATCTCTCCAACCCTACATGTTTTTAATTTTAGAGAAGTCTCATTTTTTCCTTTTGTTGCTTGTTCGTTTGGTGTTCTATTTTAAGAAGCCATTGAATCCTATGGACTTCAGAAGCTTTATTGTTGTAGCTCTTACATATGTAGTCTGACTGGAGTTATTTTTCTTATCTGGTGTGAAGTAAAGCCCACGGGGTATTCAGCTGTCAAAGCTCTCCACCTGCAGTCTCAAGTGCAGTTTCCCAGTGAAAGTGTTTTCTAGGAAGAATTTGTTGTCTTGACACTTGTGGAGGTTGTTGTTAGCTTGTTTTGTTTTGGTATAGGGTCTCACTGTGTGGCTTAGCTGGGCTCTCTTGATCATTTCCTTGGGTCCACCTCTTGAGTGACATCAAATCAGGCTAACAAGTAGAGGTTTTTTGGGAGTGGTAGTGGTGTTGAGATAGATTCTTTTGTTTTGTTTTGTTTTCTGAGACAGGGTTTCTCTGTATAGCCCTGGCTGGCCTGGAACTCACTCTGTAGACCAGGCTGGCCTCGAACTCAGAAATCAGCCTGCCTCTGCCTCCCAAGTGCTGGGAATGAAGGCGGGCGCCATCATTGCCCGGCGAGATGGATCTTGATCTATAGCTCAGGCTGGCCTAGAATTCATTATGTAGCTCAGGTTGGCCTTGAACTGGTAATCCTCCTGCTTTGATCTCCTAAGTGCTGGGCTTAATGGTTTGACTTGTGCAACAGTCAGAATATTCCAAAGCAAAGCTCTGCCATTCCCCCTGGAACTCTGAGAATAGACACTTGACTCACCTTTTGTCTGTTTAAGGTTTGAAATAACATTGGTATCATTAGACCTAGGGATGTGCCCCTCCCTCGTTTCCCCTTTTGGTCATGATTGCTCTTGAGATCTTTATAAAAATCTGTTGAGTAAAGGGCGTTTGGGAGTGCTATTGGTCTCTTTTCTGTGTATGGCTGGCTGCTTTCATGCTTTGAGTGGACAAATAGAACCCAAGGTTGTCAAGGTTATGAAGTGTGCACTTGCTTAGCTTATGTGAAGCTATGCACTCTATCAAACCAGACCAGATCAACGGAAGTTGCAAATAGCTTCATATTAAGCTGGGTGTGGCAGCATACACCTTTAGTTCTAGCCTTTGGGAGACAGAGGCGGGCAGATCTCTGTGAATTCAGGGCCAGCTTGGTCTATGCAGTGAGACTGTCTCAGAGAAACAAAAACTAATAACAATAAAAAGATGTTAAGGGCTGTAGAAATGGTTGAGGGTTACATATTGTCCCCAGGACACATATCAGGTGCTTGACAACTGCCTATTACTGTAGCTCCAGAAGATCTGACACTTCTGTCATCTACAGGCATGTGTATAAACCCATACCCAGATACAAACATACATAAAATTAAAAAGAAAATAAATCTTAAAAAACAATTCATCAGACCTTCTCAGTTGATCATCAGTGAGTAAAAGATAGAGCTGACTGGTACTAAATGCTGGCTTGTGCGATTGCCCTCTCTCTCTCCTCTCCTCTCTCTCTCTCTCTCTCTCTCTCTCTCTCTCTCTCTCTCTCTCTCTCTCTCTCCCCCCCCCTCTTTCTCTTTCTCTTGTGTGTACTGATTTCACCTTCACAATCATGTGAAGGTTGTGAGGATACTAGAACATCTGGCCCCAGTCAAGTCACACAGTTAGAAAGCAACAGAACTATTGACTGAGTGAGCCAGAGCAGGTGCAGGTGACTGAGGAAGGCTGGAATGGGACAGTGCTTTGCACTGTTGGGGAACAGCAAGGCAAAGTCAACACAGAGTGTATTTTAGCTGTGTAAAAAAACAGCATTTGAAGGGAAAATGATATGGGGTTCCTGGTGTGTGTGTGTATGTGTGTGTGTGTGTGTGTGTGTGTGTGTGTGTGTGTGAATTTGAAGTATTGTAAGTTTATGTAAACTGTTCTCCTGCATTTTTCTCATAGGGACACGTGTTATTTTATCCTAGAGAAAAAGGTTGCTGTCCTTCAGTAAAGGTATGGGTGATGAGTGGAGCCTGGTAGTGAGTGTATGTGTGTAGAGGGTGTTATGTTCCCCATGTGGGAAATGGAGAGAGACCTGTATTCGTCCTTTTCTCTGGAACATTCTAAAACACAACCAGACCTGGTAGATTAAAACACACTGAATCGAACTGTAACAGGGAACCCACCAGAGATACCACTCAGATGCAGTTTATAGCCAATCGAAAGTCTTTATTCCAGCTGTCTAAAATTATACTTAGATATTTGGGACCCAAGGGTAGCATTGAGAGTTTAGAGTAAGAGGTTTTTAAAGGCAAAACCACATCCTGGTATCTCATTCACTTAGCAGCTGCAGGGACAGGTTTGCACAAACAGGCAATTTAACAGAAGCTAAAATAAGGTGTTAGCTGGGGCATCTTGACTTTAGGTTCCTAGAGTAGAGCTGGATAATTTTCCTCAGGGCTAAGTTAAATCTATAATGGCCTCAGCAAGAAGAATGCAAGATGGAAGAACCTCTGTACTGTTTTGCCCTGTCACATTCCCTACTAGTTCTATAATCATGAATCAAATCATCAATTTGTTCTAAGGACCAATAGCTTAACTGAATTTATTCTCTGTTTGATGTAGTTGGCCATCCAGTTGAGATGCAGGATTTCATCATTAGCCTGATCAGAATAAGAATCAATGGTCTAGGGCTGGAGAGATGGCTCAGTGGTTAAGAGCACTGACTGCTCTTCCAGAGATCCTGAGTTCAATTCCCAGCAACCACATGGTAGCTCATAACCATCTGTAATGGGCATCTGATGCCCTCTTCTGGTGTGTATGAAGACAGCAACAGTGTATTCACATACATGAAACAAATAAATCCTTAAAAAAAAAGAATCAATGGTCTAACTAATGCTGACAGTAAGGTAGTCAGTCACGGGGACCAGGTAAACAGACTGATACCTATTATCTGATCTACGTCTCCTTTTTTCCTTCCTTTGAGTTTTTCCCTGGCCATGTTTTCCCTAATTACCCATGATTGGTTGGCATAGAAATGGAAAGTTTCACCTAAGGCCATGCAAAGTCCTCCCTGTTTTATAAAAAGGGGTGCAGGACTACCCCTGTAAGAAAGTCAACTTGGCGTTCCAGCCTGGAAATAGAATTCTCCAAATGGCTTAGGTCTGAGTCTATCTGGGAACTGAGTTCCCTAAAAATTTGACTCTGAGCTACCAAGACTGAGGTGCCTATGGTTACGCTTGCTATTTCTGCCCCTACTAGACTCTGAACCAGAGTTTGAGCACATTTGATCATTGTTGACATTGAGTTGAGGCCAATATAAACTCTCCCCTCTTTTGCATTATAGGCATATACCTGGGAGATAACATAGACCAGTGTATGTAGAGTGGGGGTGTGACTTTGCAGTGAGTTGGAGGAGGCACATTTAATCAAACTTCTTGTACAAGCAAACCAGATAATTTGAGGACATGATTAGGTACTTGTCCTGGGCAGGACGACTCCCCATTGGCAGGGCATGCATAAAACTGTAGTCCTTGAAGGCCTTTTTCTTGCCAGTCTTTTCTCTTTTTTTGTTTTTGTTTTTTTTATTATTTATTTTATTTATTTATTTATTTATTTTTTGAGACAGGGTTTCTCTGTGTAGCCTTGCCTGTCCTGGAACTCACTCTGTAGACCAGGCTGGCCTCGAACTCAGAAATCCCCCTGCCTCTGCCTCCCAAGTGCTGGGATTAAAGGCGTGCACCACCACCACCCAGCATTGCCAGTCTTTTCTACAAACTGATTTACTGATCCATGTCCCTCCCCTCGACCCATATTGTTCCATCCCTGGAAGGGACATAAGAGAGCAGAAATCTACCTGAAAGATAGGTTTCCATCCCTGGTTTTTCTGAGTTCCCATGTTCAGGTTTAGGGCTAATGGGGATAGTAAACTCTTGTCAGTCTTACCTTAAGGGGTCCAAGGTCCAAGTGGCAGTCCATTGTCCTCAGTGGCTTTTTTTTTTTAAAGTCTTCCCAAGGGATGATACCAGCTACTTTGATAGCAGTTGGAGTGGTAAGGATAACTGGGTAGGGTCCTTTTCAGACAGTTCTAAGGTCTAGGCAGGGATCCTCTTTATCCAAATCAATTCTCCTGGCTAGGACTGGTGATGGGATTTGGAGATAAGAGATAGCAAGTGTCTTAGGGTTTCCATTGTTGTGAAGAGAAACCATGACTAAGAAAACTCTTATAAATACAGCAACATTTAATTGGGGATGGCTTACAGGTTCATCTTTTCAGTCCATTATCATCATGGCAGGAAGCACAGTAGCACCCAGGCAGACTGGATGAGCTGAGAATGCTACATCTTCATCCAAAAGGAAGCCAGGAGCAGACTACCCTTAGACATCTAGGAGGAAGGTCTCAAAGCCCATCCCCATAGTGACACATTTGCTCCAACAAGATCACTCCTCCTAATAGTGCCACTCCTTGGGGCCAAGCATATTCAAAGCACCAAGTAGGATTCCTTTCGAAGTTTGACCAGTGGCCTGGTGAGCTTCCTACAAATCCTGCAAGGACTTGAAAAGGGAATGGTTTAGACATTTCTCTCTGGGGAATAGCTTGGAATTTGGGAGTGCTGTGGTCTTCCAAACATAATTTCAAAAGGAATAAGCCACTCCTGATAAGGAGTACATCAGGCTCTGAGCAAAGGGGAGGAGGTGACACATTTTTTTTTCCTCCTTTTTTTGGGGGGAGGGGTTTGAGACAGGGTTTCTCTTTGTAGCCCTGGCTGTCCTGGAACTCACTCTGTAGACCAGGCTGGCCTCGAACTCAGAAATCTGCCTGCCTCTGCCTCCCAAGCGCTGGGATTAAAGGTGTGCACCACCACTGTCCGGCCTAGTGTAGCTTTTTTTTAAATTTTTATTTATTTTATGTGTATGAGTACACTGTAGTTGTACAGATGGCAGTAAGCTATCATGTGTGTGACTGCTGGGAATTGAACTCAGGACTTCTGCCGGCCCCACTTGCTCCTGCCCCGCTTGCTGAGCTGTAACTCACTGTAGCTGTCTTCAGACGCACCAGAAGAGGGCGTCAGATCTCGTTATGGGTGGTTTGTGAGCCACCATGTGGTTGCTGGGATCCGAACTCAGGACCTTTGGAAGAGTAGTCATGTGCTCTTATCTGCTGAGCCATCTCGCCAGCCCCCTAGTGTAGCTTTCTTAAAGGTCAGAAGCCTTGTCTCATCTCTTCCATCATGGTGGTCCCAGTAATGTTTGGCATGTTGAGTGCTTAGTATTTGATGAAATTCAGCAGCTTCATTCTGTAGCTTCATACTCTGGACTCCAAGTGAATTCTTTTCACTGTGGCTGACCCACAGTACCATGTGTGTTAGGATGTCCCTCCAACTGCTTGGGGTCCAGGTTTATTACTTGATGTGTGGTGCAGCTGGGCTGTGTCTCTGTATGTATGTGTATATATACATACACATATTCTCCTGGAGGAGATATATATATACACATATTTCTCCTCCAGGAATAGTAGTAGGAAGATAGTTTTTCCCCCTGAGCTTGTGAAAGCCAAAATATTGAAAAGAACGGTCCACACTCCATGCTCCCATCCTTTGCAGCGGAAGCATGGGGAGGACAGACTGAGGTAAATCCCAGGCTTTTCCTTCTCTGTGGATGTAGGCATCCCTTGGACCTCAGTTCCTTCCTTAGCAGCTTCATAGGGTGGTGAGGCTGACTCGAGGGCGTGGTACTGTGGTGTTCACTCTTTCTTCTGCCAAGTAGAAATGTTTGCTGTGCCTGCCTTGAGAGGTCCTGTGTATAGACTAAATAGATGGTCTGAACACATATGGACTTAGCCAGTTGAGTGAGAAATCAAGGCCAGTTTTCTCTAGTGTTGCTGGAGGGGACCCCTGAGAATCCTTTGTACCCAGACACCTGACATTGTCCCAGTTTCTACCCTTTCCTCTCCTCTCCAGGTTACCAGTTAATCAACTGTATTTTTTTTATATACATTTTTTTTTTTTTTTTTTACAGAATTGTGTTTATTTCTTCTCGAGAATTTAAAACTGCTTATTTCTGTTTACCCCCAATGCTCTCATGCCTTCCTACTGCAGAGGGAGCGGTTCACCTCTCTTTCTCCTCACTGCCCTGAGGACCTTATTGCAGCTTGTTAGAGAGCTTCTTCACTCTGGGGCAGTTTTATGGCCCAGTTCTCTCTAGCACAGTTGATCCAGCCCTTGCCTCTTTACAGACCAGACTTCAGTCTTTGGCTGTAGCCCAGGGCAGCAGTTGCAGAGTCCCACTCTTCTCTGTTACTCAGAGAGTGTGTTTGTGCCTAGGTTCCTGGGGTAAGCTTGCTATTTTGCTGAATGGAAGAGAAGTGAGTGTAGTCTTGCTGGGTGTTGCTGTGTACAGTTCTGTTCCCACAGTCTAGCCCACAATATTCCTATTACTTTTTTGTTGTTGTTGTTGTTGTGGTCAGTCTGATGGTAAAGATATTTTAGTTAAGCTTTGTTTTTCTTTTGTGTTTAAAGAGCATTTATATTTCTTTTTCTGTGAAATGTTTGTTTATATTTTTGCCTGTTTTCCTATTGGCCTTTTTGTTTGTTTGTTGTTTATTTGTGAGACAGGATATCGTATGTAGTCTTGATCTTGAACATATGATCTTTAGTACTAGAATTATAGGGTGTACCGTCATGCCTGGCTTTCCTAGTCTTGGTGTTCGTGGTGTTTAGAGAAGAAATGTTAGTCCTTTATGGGCTGCTGAAACAGTTTCCCATGCATTAAGGAGACCAAGCTGGATAGAATTATCAGGAGTTGATATGGTGAGGGAGATAGCCTTAGGGTAGAGGTCTGCACACTGGCAGACAGAATAAATAGCCATTGCCTGTTCTATGAGGGTGAGTATTCTGGAAAGGATTCCTTCAGAGACTGTGGCATTTATCTCTAGTCTGAAGTGCAATAGCTTTTCAGCTGATGGAAAGAGGAGCTGAAGAGTCATAGGTCTCTTTAAAAGAACAGGGGTGGGGGGTGGAGAGTTGTCGCTGTGAAGGGCCCTGGGCTAGAGACGAAAGAGGTATGGGGAAAGCATACCCACATTAGACCTGTCTTTGAAGCCTGGTGGGCCCGTGACTCAGTGTAGGCTCTCAGATGTAAAGGTTATTGGGATCTCTAGGAGATCTTTATAAACACTGCCCTCTTAGATCCCTTAACTACTTGATTTTGATTTCTGAGGCAGGGTGAACTGGGGAGGGATGAGGCTAGTGTTTCTCAGAGCCTGCCTGCCAGGTAGTTCTATTGGTGTTTGTAGTTGAAAGGCGCTGGGTGAGGGAATGTGGCCACAGGAGAGATGGATAGAGACCAAAGATGACTGATTCCCTCTCTCTCTCTCTCTCTCTCTCTCTCTCTCTCTCTCT